>NC_052068.1:73553370-73865632 GCF_015852505.1 Tachyglossus aculeatus | reverse complement strand
TCCCCTCTCCCAACTCCACTGCACTCGCACACCCCTACTCCCACGCTCCCCTCTCCCCGGCTTCACTGAGCTTGCGCGCCGCGTTCCTCTCCCCAACTCCACTGCGCTTGCGCGCCGCGCTCAACCGTGCTCTCGCACTCCGTGCCCCCCCTCCCCAACTGCCCTGCGCTTGCGCGCCGCGCTCAACCGTGCTCGCGCACTCCGTGCTCCCCTCTCCCCAACTCCACTGCGCTTGCGCACCGCGCTCAACCGTGCTCGCGCGTCCCTACTCCCGCGCTCCGTTTTCTCCTGCGCCCACCTCTCCCCTGCGCTTGCGCACCGCGCTCTCCCACCCCGTACTCCCCTCTCCCCAACTCCACTGCGCTTGCGCACCGCGCGCAACCGTGCTCGCGCTCCCGTAATCCGCGCTCCGGGCTCCCCTCTCCCCAACTGCCCTGCGCGTGCGCACCGCGCTCAGCCGTGCTCGCGCGCCCCTACTCCCGCCGCGCGCCGTTCTCTCCTGCGCGTGCGCCCCCCGGCGCTTGCTGTCCCGTGCTCGTGCTCCCCTCTCCCCAACTCTCCTGCGCTTCCGCACAGCGCTGTTCCGTGCTCGCGCTCCCCTGCTCCTGCGCTCGCCCCACGTGCTCTCCTGCTCCCGCCCGCCGGGGCCCCTGGGAGCCGCCGCCTTTATTCCCTTTATTTTATTAACATGTTTCGTCTTGTTGTCTATGTCCCCCTTCTAGACTGTGAGCCCGCTGTTGGGTAGGGACCATCTCGATATGTTGCCAACTTGGACTTCCCAAGCGCTTAGTACGGTGCTCTGCTCACAGTAAGGGCTCAATAAAGACGACTGAATGAATGAATGCCCTGTTGGGGCGGGGGGTTGCGCGCCCGGCCTTCCGCTCGTCCTGGAATGGGTTAAGCGGGAGCGCGCGCGGGGGGGGCGGGCGCGGAGCGAGAGCGCGCCTAGCCCGGCCTGTTGATTGGGCGGGCCCCGGCGCGGCGCCTGCGCAGAACGACCCCGGCTCGCCCCGCATGGCCGTCCAATCGGGTGCGGCGGCTTCCCGGCCCCGCCCCCTGCGGGGGCGGGGATTGGCTGGTCAGGGTAGAGGGGCGGGGCTTAAGCACAGGCGCGGGCTGGAGCCGGTCGCCGTGGGTGCGCCCCCTTCAGGCCTCAGCCCTCCAGAGCCCCGTCACTCACTCAGTCACTCACTCAGTCAGTTTTTCGTCTTGATTGATGATTGAGCGCTGACTAATAATAATAACAATAATGATGGCATTTATTAAGCGCTTACTATGTGCAAAGCACTGTTCTAAGCGCTGGGGAGGTTACAGGCTGATCGGGCCGTCCCACGGAGGGCTCACAGTCTTATTTCCCATTTTACAGATGAGGTAACTGAGGCCCAGAGACTAATAATAATGATGATGACGGCATCTGTTAAGCGCTTACTATGTGCCAAGCGCTGTTCTAAGCGCTGGGGAGGTTACAGGGTGATCGGGTTGTCCCACAGGGAGCTCACCGTCTTCATCCCCATTTTACAGATGAAGGAACTGAGGCCCAGAGAAGCCAAGTGACTCGCCCAAAGTCACACAGCTGACAGTTGCTGGAGCCGGGATTTGAACTCACGACCTCTGACTCCAAAGCCCGGGCTCTTCCCACTGAGCCACGCTGCTTCTCTGCGGGTTATCAGGTGGGGCTCACAGTCTTCATCCTCATTTGACGGATGAGGTAACTGAGGCCCAGAGAAGCGAAGTGACTTGCCCAAAGTCACACAGCCGACAAGTGGAGGAGCTGGGATTCGAACCCACAACCTCTGACTCCCAAGCCCGGGCTCTTCCCACTAAGCCACGCCAGAGCACTGGACTAAGCGCCGGGGAGAGGACAAGCAGCGTGGCTCAGTGGAAAGAACCCGGGGTTTGAAGTCAGAGGTCACGGGTTCAAATCCCATCTCTGCCACTTGTCGGCTGGGTGACTTTGGGCAAGTCACTTCGCTTCTCTGGGCCTCAGTTACCTCATCTGGAAAATGGGGACGAAGACTGTGAGCCCCACGTGGGACAACCCGATCACCTTGTAATGATAATAATAATGATGCCATTTATTAAGCGCTTACTATATGCACAGCACCGTTCTAAGCGCTGGGGAGGTTACAAGGTGATCAGGTTGTCCCACGTGGGGCTCACAAATCTTAATTGTAACCTCCTCAGTGCTTAGAATGGTGCTTTGCACATAGTGCCCCAGTTATCTCATCTGTAAAATGGGGATTAAAACTGTGAGCCCCCCGTGGGACAACCTGATTACCTTGTTACCTCCCCAGCGCTTAGAACAGTGCTTTGCACATACTAAGCGCTTAATAAATGCCATCATCATTATTAGTAGTAGTAGTAGTAAGTGCTTAACGAATGCCATCATTATTATTATTACTATTATTACAAATCGGCAACAGAGACGGTCCCTACCCAACATAGAAGGGGGAGACAGACAACAACATTTGTTGACAAGTGTCAACACCATCAAAATAGATACACTTATCAAGATGTACACGTCATTATTCCTTCATTCATTCGTAATGATTGAGCGCTTACTGTGTGCAGAGCACTGTACTAAGCACTTGGGAAGTACAAGTCGGCAACAGATACAGTCCCTCCCCAACAACAGGCTCACAGTCTAGAAGGGGGAGATAGACAACAAAACAAAACAAGCAGACAGCTGTCAGTGCCATCAAAGTAGATAAATAGAATTATCGATGTGTACACATCATCATTCATTCAATCGTATTTACTGAGCGCTTACTGTGTGCAGAGTACTATACTAAGCGCTTGGGAAGTACAAGTCGGCAACAGATAGAGATGGTCCCTGCCCAACAACGGGCTCACGGTCTAGAAGGGGGAGACAGACAACGAAACAAAACGAGCAGACAGGTGTCAATGCCATCAAAATAGATAAATAGAATTATCGATGTATGCACAGCATTATTCATTCATTCATTCAATCGTATTGATTGAGCGCTGATTGTGTGCAGAACACTGGACTAAGAGCTGGGGAAGTACAAGTCGGCAACAGATAGAGAGGGTCCCTGCCCAACAACGGGCTCACAGTCTAGAAGGGGGAGACGGACAACAGAACAAAACATGTAGACCGGTGTCAAAACCATCAGAATAAATAAAATCATTCATTCAATCGTATTTATTGAGCGCTTACTGTGTGCGGAGCGCTGTACTAAGCGCTTGGAAAGCACAAGTCGGCAACATATAGAGACGGTCCCTATCCAACAACGGGCCCACAGTCTAGAAGGGGGAGACTGACAACAAAACAAAACAAGTAACAAAATCGTTGGAACAAATAGAATTAAAGCTGTATACACATCATCAACAAAATAAAAAGAATAGTAAATACGTACAAGTAAAATAAATAGAGTAATAAATCTGCCCAAATATATATACAAGTGGTGTGGGAAGGAGGTAGGGCAACCCTGAGAGGTCTGAGGCTCCCAAGGGCCAGCGGCTTGAAGGACTGCCAGCCCTATTGAATTCTCCTCGAAAGAATTGCTAGTTCTTTCATTCATTCCATCGTATTTATTGAGCGCTTACTGAGTGCAGAGCACTGGACTAAGCGCTGGGAAGAGGACAAGTCAGATAGCGACAGTCCCTCCCCAACAACGGGCTCCCAGTCGAGAAGGGGGAGACAGACAACAAAACAAGTGGACAGGCGTCAATCCCATCAAAATAGAGAAACAGAATCATAGTTGTATACACATCCTTAATAAAATAGAGTAATAAATACATACAGATATAGATAAGTGCCGTGGGGAGGGGAAGGGGGTAGTAATAATAATGATGGTATTTGTTAAGCGCTAACTATGTGCCAAGCACCGCTCTAAGCACGGGGGGAGATACAAGGTAATCACGTTGTCCCACGTGGGGCTCACAGTCTTCATCCCCATTTTACAGATTCATTCATTCATTCAGTCGTATTTACTGAGCGCTTCCTGTGTGCAGAGCACTGTACTAAGCGCTTGGGAAGTCCAAGTGGGCGACTTCTAGCCCCTTCTAGACTGCGAGCTCCTTCTAGACTGTGAGCCCACTGTTGGATAGGGACGGTCTCTATATGTTGCCAACTTGTACTTCCTAAGCACTTAGTACAGTGCTCTGCACACAGTAAGTGCTCAATAAATATGATTGATGATGATGATGATGATAAATGTGATTGATTGATTGATTGATTGACATATAGAGACGGTCCCTACCCAACAGTGGGCTCACAGTCTAGAAGGGGCTCACTGTCTAGAAGGGGAGGAAACTGAGGCCCAGAGAAGTGAAATGGCTTGCCCAAAGTCCCACAGCTGACAAGCGGCGGAGTTTGGATTAGAACCCATGACCTTTGACTCCCAAGTCCGAGCTCTTTCCACTGAGCCAGGGGATAGAGCAGAGGGAGGGAGGGGAGGAGGAGCAAAGGCCTCCTGGAGGAGGTGAGCTCTCAGTAGGGCTTTGAAGGGAGGAAGAGAGCTAGCTTGGCGGCTGTGCGCTTAGAACAGTGCTTTGCACATAGTAAGTGCTTAATAAATGCCATCATTATTATTATGTGCGGAGGGAGGGCATTCCGGGCCAGGGGGAGGACGTGGACCGGGGGTCGACGGCGGGACGGGCGAGAACGCGGCCCGGTGAGGAGGTGAGCGGCAGAGGAGCAAAGCAGTCAGTGGCTTGTGCCCCCTCTCCAGAGATCCCGGCCAGCAAAAATCAATCAATCAATCAATCAATCAATCAATCGTATTTATTGAGCGCTTACTGTGTGCAGAGCACCGTACTAAGCACTTGGGAAGTACAAGTTGGCAACATATAGAGACGGTCCCTACCCAACAGTGGGCTCACAGTCTAGAAGGGGGAGACAGAGAACAAAACCAAACATACTAGCAAAATAAAATAAATAGAATAGATATGTAGAAGTAAAATAAATAAATAGAGTAATAAATATGTACAAACATATATAAATATGTACAGGTGCTGTGGGGAAGGGAAGGAGGTAAGATGGGGGGGATGGAGGGGGGACGAGGGGGATAGGAAGGAAGGGGCTCAGTCTGGGAAGGCCTCCTGTAGAGGAAGGCCTCTACAAGAAAACTCTTGTAGAGATTTTAGTGGTTCGTACTCAATCAATCAATCAATCAATCAATCAATCGCATTTATTGAGCGCTTAGTGTGTGCAGAGCACTGGACTAAGCGCTTGGGAAGTACAAGTTGGCAACATATAGAGACGGTCCCTACCCAACAGTGGGCTCGTACTCCAGGCGAGCGGGAGAGGGGCAGCGTGAAAGATTACGTTACAGATGGCATGGGCTAGGGAGAAGCAGTTTGGCCTCGCGGAGAGAGCCCAGACCCGAGAGTCCGAAGGACCTGGGTTCAAATCCCTCCACCACCACTTATCCTCAGGACAGTGCTCTGCACACAGAAAGCGCTCAGTAAATACGATTGAATTAAATGCGATTGAGGGCCTGGAATGCCCTCCCTCTGCCCATCCGCCAAGCTAGCTCTCTTCCTCCCTTCAAGGCCCTGCTGAGAGCTCACCTCCTCCAGGAGGCCTTCCCAGACTGAGCCCCTTCCTTCCTCTCCCCCTCGTCCCCCTCTCCATCCCCCCATCTTACCTCCTTCCCTTCCCCACAGCACCTGTATATGTTTGTACATATTTATTACTCTATTTATTTATTTATTTATTTATTTTACTTGTACATATCTATCCTATTTATTTTATTTTGTTAGTGTGTTTGGTTTTGTTCTCCGTCTCCCCCTTTTAGACTGTGAGCCCACTGTTGGGCGGGGACTGTCTCTATATGTTGCCAATTTGTATTTCCCAAGCGCTTCGTACAGTGCTCTGCACATAGTAAGCGCTCAATAAATACGATTGATGATGATGATGATGATTGAATGAATGAATGAATGCCGTGGGACCTCGGGCAAGTCGCTTAGCTTCTCTGTACCTCGGCTTCCCCAGCTATAAAATCAATTCTGTTTGTCGGGCGCTTACTGTGCGTAGATAACCGTACTAAGCGCTTGGGAGAGTACAATATGACAGTTGGTAGACACACTCCCCGCCCAAAGCGAGTTTAGAGTCCAGAGCCCACAGTCTAAGACGGAGATTAAGGCTGTGACGCCTATGTGGGACACGGACCGTGTCCAACCAGCTTATCTTGTATCGACCCCAGCACTTAGTAAAGGGCCGGGCAGATGATAAGTGCTTAATAAACACCCTTTTTTAAAAACGGAACGATAAAACGAAGGAAGAGCTCCCTTTTATGTTTAACAGTGGTTAGGGACTGTCTCTATATGTTGCCAATTTGTACTTCCCAAGCGCTTAGTACAGTGCTCTGCACATAGTAAGCGCTCAATAAATACGATTGATGATGAATAGTGGATGAAACAAATGAGAGCAACCCGAAGCAGCGGGGCCCACTGCAAAAAGCGCTTAAGAGTAAGAAGGACCTAAATTCTAGTCCCAGCTCTGCCGCTTATCCACTGTGTGACCTTGGGCAAGTCACTTAGCTTCTCTCTGCCTCTGTTACCTCATCTGTAAAATGGGGATTAAGACTGCGAGCCCCACGCGGGATGGGGACTGTGTCCAACCTGCTTATCTTGTATCTGCCCCAGCGCTTAGTACGGTGCCTGGCACAGAGAAGCAGCGTGGCTCAGTGGAAAGAGCCCGGGCTTTGGAGTCAGGGGTCGTGGGTTCGAATTCCGGCTCCGCCAATTGTCAGCTGTGGGACTTTGGGCAAGTCATTTCACTTCTCTGGGCCTCGGTTACCTCATCTGGAAAATGGGGATTAAGATTGTGAGCCCCCCCCGTAGGACAACCCAATCACCATGTAACCTCCCCAGCGCTTAAAACAGTGCTTTGCACATAGTAAGCGCTTAATAAATGCCATCATTATTATTATTATTCATTCATTCAATTCATTCAATCGTATTTATTGAGCACTTACTGTGTGCAGAGCACTGTACTAAGCGCTTATTATTATTATTATAGAGCCCAGCCCTGGGAGCCAGAAAGACCTAGGTTCTAATCCCGGCTCCATCACTTGTCTGCTGTGTGACCTGGGGGAAGTCACTTCACTTCTCTGGGCCTCAGTTCCCTCATCTGTAAAATGGGGATTAAGACTGTGAGCCCCACATGGGACAGGGAGTGTGTCCAACCTCATCACCTTGTATCCACCCCACCACTTAGAACAGTGCTTGGCACATAGCAAGCACTTAACAAATGCCACTATTATTATTATTATTATTGTCACATTATTATCATCAAACACCATTATTATCATTATTATTATTACCATTATCATTATTGTCATCATTATTATTAATAAATGTCATTTTTTAAAGTATGTCATCATTATTATTAATAAATGTCATTTTTTAAAGTATGTCATCATTATTATTAATAAATGTCATTTTAAAAATTATGTCGTCTTTGATTATGTAGCGTTCCCATGACCAAGACCTTAAATCTCCCTTCCCGATCATGAGAATGGTTGTTATTAAGTTGTTTGTTTTGGTACTTAATTTGCCAGATATTTCTGTCCCAGTGTATCGGCCCTCCCTTCACCTTTTCCATTTTCTGAACATGCTATGGATCATTCTTCGCCCCTCTGCATTGCCTCTGCACTTTCCTGTGTACTCCTTGGGCTCTTTGATCAATCAATCAATCAATCGTATTTATTGAGCGCTTACTGTGTGCAGAGCACTGTACTAAGCGCTTGGGAAGTACAAGTCGGCAACACATAGAGACGGTCCCCATCCAACAGCGGGCTTTATATAAATATTCTTACATGCCACTATTCACTCTCTCCCTAATCTTTCTTAATGCCTCTTTCCCCCATAGACTGTAAACTCCTTGTGGGCAGGGAGTACATCTACCAGCTTTATCGTATCGCCCTGTCCCTATCAATCAATCAATCAATCGTATTTATTGAGCGCTTATTGTGTGCAGAGCACTGTGCTAAGCGCTTGGGAAGGACAAGTTGGCAACATAGAGAGATGGTCCCTACCCAGCAGTGGGCTCACAGTCTAGAAGGGGGAGACAGAGAACAAAACCAAACATACTAACAAAATAAAATAGAGTAGATGTGTACAAGTAAAATGAATGAATAAATAAATAAATAAAGTAATAAATATGTCCCTAGTATCCCTAGGACTTAGCACAGTGCTCTGCACACAGGAATCGCTCAAAAAATACCTTCGATTGGTTATTGCCTGTGTTTGATGCCGTGTCCCCATCTCCTCTCAGCCGTTAGTACGGTATCACCCTACAAAGTGATTTGAGCCAACTTGTCCTTCCCAAACGCTTAGTACAGTGCTCTGCACACAGTAAGCGCTCGATAAATACGATTGAATGAATTGAATAAATGCATGAATGAATGAGTAGCACACTATTGAAGAATTTGGGAACATTCTTCCCGCAATGCTCACCTTTCTGTTTATAATGCATCAGTCAACTTAAGTAGATGTGATCTTAGAAGCAACAGTTGCACATAATTATAGCATTTTTTAAGTTCTTACTCTGTGTCAGGCACTGTTCTAAGCACTGAGGTAATAATAATAATAATGATGGCATTTATTAAGCGCTTACTGTGTGCAAAGCACTGTTCTAAGCACTGGGGAGGTTACAAGATGATCAGGTTGTCCCACGGGAGGCTTACAGGCTTAATGCCCATTTTACAGATGAGGAAACTAAGGCCCAGAGAAGTGAAGTGACTCGCCCAAAGTCTCACAGCTGACAATGGGCAAAGCCGGGATTTGAACCCACGACCTTGGACTCCAAAGCCCGGCCTCTTTTCCACTGAGCCACGCTGCTTCTTCTATCTCTAGGTAGATAGAAGTTTATCAGGTCAGACACAGACCCTGTCCCACCTGGGGCCCACAGTCTAAGAAGGAGGGAGAACGGGGATTTAATCTCCATTTTATAGTTAAGGAACTTGAGGCACAATCAATCAATCAATCAATCAATCGTATTTATTGAGCGCTTACTGTGTGCAGAGCACTGTACTAAGCCCTTGGGAAGTACAAGTTGGCAACATATAGAGACAGTCACGCAGCAATCAATCATTGTATTTATTGAACCTTTACTCTGTGCAGAGCACTTTCCTCAGTTATTAAGAGAGTACAGTATAACAGAGTTGGTAGACATGTTCCCGCCCACATTTTTATTATTCTACTTATTTTATTAATGATGGGTACATAGCTATAATTCTATTTCTTCTGATGGTACTGACACCCGTCTACTTGTTTTGTTTGGTTGTCTGTCTCCCCCTTTTAGACCGCGAGCCCGTTGCTGGGTAGGGACCGTCTCTAGATGTTGCCGATCTGTACTTCCCAAGCGCTTAGTACAGTGCTCTGCGCACAGTAAGCATACAATAAATACGATTGAATGGACGAATGAACGAGTTTACAGTCTAGAGGGGGAGACAAGGCGTTAATAGAAAGAAATTACAGCTATGTACCCAAGTGCTTTGGGGCTATGAGGGAGGGAGTCATTAAGGGGTGCAAATCCTAATTAATACGATCATTATTATTATGGTATTTGTTAAGAGATCACACAGCAAGCAATTGGCGGAGCCCAGATTAGAGCCCAGGTCCTCTGATTCCCAGGCCTGTGCTCTTTCCGTTAGGCTACACTGTTTACCAATGTCACATATGCATGTGACACCATCCAAAGCATAAACACTCTAAATGCAATTTTTCCATTATATGAGGTTCTTCGAGAACACAAGTCATGTTATAGGAGAGCTGACCCTAGAGCTTTGTATATAGTGTTTATCAGAACCAGAAATAATAACGTATGTGTGCAGTGGGCAGCATCCTTAGGTGCTCCCCAAATCTGGCATCGCGATCCGTCATTTCAACCAAAACTGAATTGAAATCAAAGATATCAGGGCCCTAAACCAGTTGTCTAACCCCCTATCTGATTTTCCCCATTCGTGTTCAGATTCGTAATTAAAACAGGAAGCTCATGCGTGCTATAGGATGCCCTGTACTGGTGAACTCTCTGCTACTGAGGAATACCTTTTTGCAAATATTTACAATTTAAATATTTGCAAACGTTGTTGGGTTTGTTGCCAAATTTGTTGCCAAATTGTACTTTGCAAACACTTAATACGGTGATCTGCACACAGTAAGCGCTCAATAAATAGGATTGAATGAATGAAATGAATAAATATCCACCCTTTCAACCAGTCCTACAGGTTCACTTTTATCCTTCCTTACTTTTTTCATCAGCTACAGAGTTTTCTTCTCCAGCTACTCGTGAATAATATTTTATTTTGTTAGTATGTTTGGTTTTGTTCTCTGTCTCCCCCTTTTAGACTGTGAGCCCACTGTTGGGTAGGGACTGTCTCTCTATGTTGTCAACTTGTACTTCCCAAGCGCTTAGTACAGTGCACAGTACTTAGCACACAGTAAGCGCTCAATAAATACGATTGATGATGATGATGATGATGATTGCCCATCCCCTAGGTCGTAAAGTCTCTCTTACTCTAAAGGACTCTCTCCAACTCAGTAAATGTTCTGTGGGGAAGAAGCATGGCATGCAGCTACACATTACTTGTTTTAGATGTAACCCCCAACTGAAGAAGTTTGGGAAGTAACCGTAGTTTATGTTGTTGGAAAACTGAAAAAAAAACACGGAGGGGAATTGTTGTGTATAGATTACTGTTAGGTGAGATTAATTCCTTCTTCCAATCCTAAAAATTAGGGAAGCAGAGAGTATGGAAATAGGGGAATATTGGCACTAGAGCCCAGAGTGGAGAGCTAGGAATAGTAAAGTTAATTCATTCAATGGTATTTATTGAGTGCTTACTGTGTGCAGAGCACTTAGTACACTTTGGCAACAGATAGAGACGATCCCTACCCAACAGCGGGCTCACAGTCTAGAAGGGGGAGACAGAGAACAGAACAATAACATCAAAATAGATAAATCCAATTATAGATACGCATCATTGATAAGATAAATAGAATAATATGTACAAATATACACAAGTGCTGTGGGGCAGAAAAGGGGGTAAGGCAGAGGGAGGGAGTAGGGGTGATGGGGAGGGGAGGAGGAGCAGAGGAAAAGGGGGGGCTCAGTCTGGGAAGGCCTCTTGGAGGAGGTGAGCTCTCAGTAGGGCTTTGAAGAGGGGAAGGAGAGCAAACATATGTATATATGTTTGTACGTATTTATTACTCTATTTTACTTGTACATATCTATTCTATTTATTTTATTTCGTTAGTATGTTTGGTTTTGTTCTCTGTCTCCCCCTTTTAGACTGTGAGCCCACTGTTGGGTAGGGACTGTCTCTATATGTTGCCAACTTGTACTTCCCAAGCACTTAGTACAGTGCTCTGCACACAATAAGCGCTCAATAAATGCGATTGATTGATTGATTGATTGATTAGTTTGGCAGATGTGAGGAGGGAGGGCATTCCAGGCCAGGGGAAGGACGAGGGCCGGGGGTCGACGGCGGGACAGGCGAGAACGAGGAGGTGACTGGCAGAGCAGCGGAGTGTGCAGGCTGGGCTGGGCTCCCACCTCCAGAATGTGCTCCTAATTGTGACTTTAAACTGTGGGATTTTTTTTGTGGCTATTTTGTGCAAAAATACAATAATATTTTAGCCTAAACCAGGAGTATTTAAGCGTGGATTTCGGGGGATGGGGGAACAACCCAGTCACCCAGAACCAGGGACGGCTCATGGCACGCGCATCAAATGCTTTATCTGCCAAATACTGTACTGCAGTATGGAGCAAGTCTCTCTCTGTTATCAGTACATGCCCTGCCCCACCCCCTGCTAAGAAATGCTAAAAATAATCTCCTGGGGTAGGTGAAGTATATTCAGGGGAGAAGCACAAGACACTGTTCACATTGCTCAGCTGATGAACAACATGATGCTAAAAATAATTCCAGGGCCTTGCCAAAAGCATGAAAGAGACCGGGCACAGCTGTGCAGTCGTCCAACGGAAGTGATTCGAGACATTTAAAAGTAGAGCGGACCAAGAATTAGAAAGTGTTCTGTCCTCCACTTGCCTCTGCTCAGGGAACTGATAACTCGGCATCCTCTTCTGGACATTTTCCATCTTGTAAATTCTTGCCCGGCAGGCATTCCCTCTCTGCTAGCTGTGCTGGTGTTTCCCTTTCAGTCGCCATCGCCGTCAGGATAATGCTGAGTTATTAGTAGTATTATTAATGGACTGTTAATGAGATCCTATCAACAGTAGCCAATAACCTCAAATGCCACTAGGCGCATGAACAACTATTTTACCAACATTTCAACTTCCTCCAGACTGTAAACTCGTCCTTTAGTCGTCTAGACTGTAAGCTCATCTTCTAAACTATTAGCTCGTTGAGGGCAGGGAATGTGTCTGTTTATTTTTACCTTGTACTCTCCCAGTGCTTAGTACAGTGCTCTGCACACAGGAAGCTCTCAATTGAATGAACTTCCTCATTAACAAGCTATATATTTTCTTCCTCTGGACTGTAAGCTCCTCCTCTAGACTTCAAGTTCCTTATTCTTTATTTTTGGTGTTTTTTAAACACTTACTATGTGCCAGGCACTGAGCTGAGTGCTGGGATAGATATAAACTAATAAGATTGGCGACAGTCCATGTCCCACATGAGGCTTACAGTCTTAATCCTCATTTTACAGATGAGGCAACTGAGACAAGGGGAAGTTAAATGATTTGCCCAAGGTCACACAATCATTCATACATTCATTCATTTATTCAATCGTATTTATTGAGCACTTACTGTGTGCAGAGCACTGTACTAAGTGCTTGGGAGAGTACAATACAACAGTAAACAGACACATTTCCTGACCACAACAAGATAACAGTCTCAAGTGAGGGGAGACAGACATTAATATTAACCCGTTGTTGGGTAGGAACCATCTCTATATGTTGCCAACTTGTACTTCCCAAGCGTTTAGTACAGTGCTCTGCACACAGTAAGCACTCAATAAATACGATTGAATGAATAAACAAAAATAAATAAATTACAGATATGTACATAAGTGCTTTGGGGCTGGGAGGGGGGAAGAACAAACGGAGCAAGTCAAGGTATTGCAGAGGGGAGAGGGAAACAAGGAAATAATACTAATGATGATGGCATTTGTTAAACGCTATGTGCCAAGTACTGTTCTAAGCACTGGGGTAAATGCAAGGTAATCAGGTTGTCCCACAGTTTTCATCCCCATTTTACAGATGAGGGAACTGAGGCACAGAGAAGTTGCCTGAAATCACACGGCTAAGTGACGGAGTCGGGATCAGAACCCACGACCTCTGGCTCCCAAACCCGGGCTCTTTCCACTGAGCCAAGAGGCAACGTGGCCTTGTGGATAGAGCCCGGGTATAGGAGTCAGAATTATAATAATAATGATGGTATTTGTCAAATGTTTACTATGTGTCAAGCACCGCTCCAAGCACTGGGGTAGATACAAGCTAATCCGGTTGGACACAGTTCCTGTCCCACACAGCATATAAGTGGTGGATCTGGGATAAGAACATGGATCCTTCCTACTCCCAAGAAGGTGTTCTATCCACCGGACGATGTTGCTTCCTTACGGGAAAGTAACGTCTCTACCATCTCTGTACTACTGGACTCTCCCAAGCGCTTAGGACAGTGCTCTGCACTCAATGCATGCTCAGAAAATACAGCCGGATCGATTGTCAGTGTCTGCTAGAAACAAGATGAAATATCAATTTCTTCTATAAAATACCATACAATGGACACTTAATACCAGTGGTTGACGCTGATGATGAGTACCAAAAATATGGATGTGTTGAAATAACCTGGAATTTGAAAATGCTATTTCAGATCCTTCCAAGTGGGCTCGCAGGCAGTCAGTTGCCTGTCCGTAACCGCTGTCAGCCAGTTATTACTAGAAGAAGATCGGTCATCCTGCATAAATCTTAAACTGCCTTCATGCATCTTCAAGTGAGGTAAACCCACTCCAAGGTTTTTAGTGCAAAAGTTAGTTTTCAAGAGAATATATACGTATATAGTTCTCATACCCGGGTGTAGGATTTGGAATTCTTTAAGATTTCTTATTTCCAGAAATTACATTCCTTCTCTTTAGCATTTGGATTGTTGTGGAAACAGTTTCTCAGGTTAAATGTTTTCATGTGGACTCCAGACATTTAAAATTCATTGTTTCTGGAGATATTCATTGAGAAGAAGATTTTATGACTAATTGAGAATCATCCATCATATTGATGCACGGAACTCTGAACTACGGCTGACTAAATGTGCCACATTTCTGACTGAGACTTTTTTTTTTTAGTACAGCATTGGATTATGAGATATGTTTTTAAAGGTTTTAAATATAGCTTCTTTGATCAATCATCAATGTTCCACAGTAGCCTTTAAAAATAGGCCATATTTAAATTGGCTCCAAGAGTGCCCCAAATGCTCATCTACACATATTATTTTGTATTTTTTAAAAAAATTGATGTGTAAAAAATTAAAATGATTCATGGTTCAAGATGTTGTTCCTTCCATTATTTGCAGTCTTTCAAGAATTTGCCTTCATACTGCATACTTAGGAGTCTTCCTAATTTGCGTGTATGAGCCGCATTCTCTTAGATGAAAGCACTTTTTGATTTCTTCAGTTAGCTGAAACGATAGTTTCCTAGGGTTGCCAGTGAGGGAATTTGGAACTTGCTGAAGAATGTTTGGCCACTGCTCCCTAAGGATGCAAAAAATGGAGCCGATATAGCTCTGCCTTTAGGTTTGGGCGGCCTTGGGCAGTTACGCCTCTCCTGATTCTGTGTGCTTTACTTCTAGGCCAACCAGTCCAGGGGTGGGGAGGAAGAAGGTGAATTGGTACTTAGTCTGTAAGCTCCTTGTGGGCAGGGAACACGTCTACCAATGCTGTTACATTTCACAGAGAAATAGTGTGGCCTAGTGGAAAGCGCCCAGGTCTCCGAGTCAGAGGACCTGGCTTCTAATCCCTGCTCCGCCGCTTGTCTGCCGGGTGACCTTGGGAATTCATTTATTCAGTCGTATTTATTGAGCACTTACTGTGTGCGGAACATTGTACTAAGCTTTTGGGAAAGTACAGTACGACAATAAACAGTGCCATTCCCTGCCCACAAGGAGCTCACAGTCTAGAGGGGGGATGGCTGACATCAATACGAATAAATAAAATTACAGCTATGTACCTAAGTGCTGGGGGGGTGGAAAAGGGGAAAAGCAAAGGGAACAACTCAGGATGACACAGAAGGGAGTGGAAGAAGAGGAAAAGTGGGGCTTAGTGTGGGAAGCCCTCTTGGAGGAGATGTACCTTTAATAAGGCTTTGAAGGGAGGGAGAGAAAATCGCTTAACTTCTCTGTGCCTCAGTTCCCTCAACTGCAAACTGGGAATTCAATACCTGTTCTCCCTCTTACTTAGACTGTGAGCCCCATGTAGGACCTGATTATCTCGTATGTACCCCAGCACTTGATACGGTGCTTGACAGATAGTAAGCACGTAACTAATACCACAGTTATTATTACCCTCCCAAGTGCTCAGTACAGTGTTCCGCACACAGACAGTGGTCAGTTAAGGCCATTGATGAACTGATTGTTTTTTTAATCGATCATTGAGTTGTGCTGCTCCTCCCACCTGACTCAGAACCCCACCAGAGGAGGGTCAAGACTGTGCTGTATGTGAGACCGGAGCAGCTTATTGGCCATTTGAAGGAGAGTCTGCCCCTTTAAATGGTGGCCCGGTTGCACCGGGAGATTTATTGAAATGCCAATACTGGGAAGGCTGGACTCGGGCCAGGGAGAACCAGAGTCTGGTTCATAGAGTTCACTAACCTAGCCCAAGCAGAGTCCCCCCAGGCATATATAGTTTTTACTTGAAAGGCTTACCTTCTCACTGGAACCTAACTGGGGTGACTACACCCAAGGGCACAGTCATCCCTAGAGTCTGGAGGGCTCCCGGGGGAGCGGGAAGGACAGAGCGAAGGAGAAGCACGGCAAGAAAGAGAGGGCGGCTTCGGTTCTCCTCCTGAACTCTGAGGCTTGAACCCAGGGGGGCCTCCGAAGTGAAAGATCTCTCTCTTTCTCTCTCAATGGAAAAAGCACAGGCTCAGGAGTCAGAGGTCATGGGTTCAAATTCTGGCTCCACCAATTATCTGTTGTGTGACCTTGGGCAAATCAGTTCTCTGTGCCTCAGTTACCTTATCTGTAAAGTGGGCATTAAGACTGGGAGCCCCCCTTGGGACAACCCGATCATCTTGTATCCTCCCCAGAGCTTAGAACAGTGCTTTGCACATAGTAAGTTCTTAACAAATGCCATCATTATCATCATTATTAAGCCTCTTGGGCCTAGGATTTGACAGGGCCTGCTGTGGCTGATCTTGAGCATCTTTGGGGAGTCCTGGGCCAGAGCAGCTCCTATTCAGGGGATGTGGGGGAAGCATACTAGACCTTGAACTACAAGGAGCAAACTGATGGCTTCTCAATTCCCCATTTTAATAATAATAATAATAATGGCATTTGTTAAGCGCTTACTATGTGCAAAGCACTGTTCTAAGCGCTGGGGGGATACAAAGTGATCAGGTTGCCCCACGGGGGGCTCACAGTCTTCATCCCCATTTTACAAATGAGGTAACTGAGGCACAGAGAAGTTAAGTGACTTGCCCAGGGTCACACAGCTGACGATTGGCAGAGCCGGGATTTGAACCCATGACCTCCGACTCCAAAGCCCAGGCTCTTTCCATTGAGCCACGCTGCTTCTCCAGGAGATTTTAATCTCCTTGACATGTAACTATTTGCTATATGTATATATATATATACATACATATATATACATATATATGTACATATATATATGGTGTATTATATATGTATATATGTTTGTACATATTTATTACTCTATTTTACTTGTACATATCTATTCTATTTATTTTATTTTGTTAGTATGTTTAGTTTTGTTCTCTGTCTCCCCCTTTTAGACTGTGAGCCCGCTGTTGGGTAGGGACTGTCTCTATATGTTGCCAATTTGTACTTCCCAAGCGCTTAGTACAGTGCTCTGCACACAGTAAGCGCTCAATAAATACGATTGATGATGATGATGGTGGTGGCCTAGTGGCCAGAAAGGTAGAAATTGCTCCCAATGAGGAAGTTCTGGTGATGATGATAGTACTTGTTAAGCATTTACTATGTGCCCAGCAGCACCGTTCGAAGTGCTCAGATAGATAAAAGTTAATCAGGTTGGACAGAGTCCCTGTCCCACTTGGCACAAAAAAGCAGGTGGCACAAAAAAGTTAAGTGATTTGCCCAAGGTCACACACCAGAAACATGGTAGATTAGAACCCAGGTCTTCTGATTACCAGGCCCATGCTCTTTCCACTGGACCATACTGCTTCTCTAGCAGTTCGGCACGGAGCAAATCTAGCTCGAAAAACTAGAAAGCTTACGCCACTTAGTAATAGTCAGTTAAGGTGGCTACAGAGTGGCATCAAATTCTGCAGATTCCTCGGTAATTCGCCTTCTTGGACAGAAATCTGCTACTTGAGAGTGATTTAGGGACTGCACAATAGAGCAGGAGCCTCCATTAGATAGCTTCCTGAGGACAGAGACTTTTTTTTCTTTTTATGGTATTTGTTAAGCACTTGACTATGTACCAGACACCCCGCTTTGAGCTGGGCTAGATAGGTTGGACACGGTCCATGTCCCACCTGGGACTCCCAGTCTTAATCCCCATTTTACAGATGAGGTAACTGAGGTACAGAGAAGTTAAGTGACTTGCCCAAGCAGACAAGCGGCGGAGCTGGAATTAGAACCCAAGTCCTTCGGATTCCCAGGCCCCTGCTCTATCCTCTAGGTCACACTGCTTCTCTGTTCCACTCTTTTGCTTCCACTTCTGTTATTCTCTCTCATGTACTCAGTAGCCTGCCTTGCATACAGAAAACACCCAATAAATACCACTGATTGATTCACTGACAATATAACGCTCAACTTATAGCGGCAGGAAATACTTTTCAGTCTACTACAGTGTAGCTAAACAATGAATCATTTTAACCATTGAGAAGCAGCGTGGCTCAGTGGGAAGAGCCCGGGCTTTGGAGTCAGAGGTCATGGGTTCAAATCCCGGCTCCACCACTTATCAGCTTTGGGCAAGTCACTTCGCTTCTCTGGGCCTCAGTTGCCTCATCTGTCAAATGGGGATTAAGACTGTGAGCCCCACGTGGGATGACCTGATCACCTTGTAACCTCCCGAGCGTTTAGAACAGTGCTTTGCATATAGTAAGCGCTAAATAAATGCCATTACTATTATTATTAACATGAACTGTCATCGAAGCAGCGTGGCTCAGTGGAAAGAGCCCGGGCTTTGGACTCAGAAGTCATGGGTTCAAATTCCAGCTCGGCCAGTTGTCGCTGTGTGACTTTGCGCAAGTCACTTCACTTCTCCGTGCCTCAGTTACCTCATCTGTCAAATGGGGATTAAGACTGTGAGCCCCCCGTGGGACAACCTGATAACCTTGTATTCCCCTAGGGATGACTGTGCCCTTGGGTGTAGTCACCCCAGTTAGGTTCCAGTGAGAAGGTAAGCCTTTCAAGTAAAAACTATATATGCCTGGGGGGACTCTGCTTGGGCTAGGTTAGTGAACTCTATGAACCAGACTCTGGTTCTCCCTGGCCCGAGTCCAGCCTTCCCAGTATTGGCATTTCAATAAATCGCCCGGTGCAACCGGGCCACCATTTAAAGGGGCAGACTCTCCTTCAAATGGCCAATAAGCTGCTCCGGTCTCACATACAGCACAGTCTTGACCCTCCTCTGGTGGGGTTCTGAGTCAGGTGGGAGGAGCAGCACAACTCAATGATCGATTAAAAAAACAATCAGTTCATCAGTGGCCTTAACTGACCACTGTCTGTGTGCGGAACACTGTACTGAGCACTTGGGAGGGTAATAATAACTGTGGTGTTAGTTACGTGCTTACTATCCGTCAAGCACTGTATCAAGTGCCGGGGTACATACGAGATAATCAGGTCCTACATGGGGCTCACAGTCTAAGTAAGAGGGAGAACAGGTATTGAATTCCCAGTTTGCAGTTGAGGGAACTGAGGCACAGAGAAGTTAAGCGATTTTCTCTCCCTCCCTTCAAAGCCTTATTAAAGGCACATCTCCTCCAAGAGGGCTTCCCACGCTAAGCCCCACTTTTCCTCTTCTTCCACTCCCTTCTGTGTCATCCTGAGTTGTTCCCTTTGCTTTTCCCCTTTTCCACCCCCACAGCACTTAGCTGTAATTTTATTTATTCGTATTGATGTCAGCCTTCCCTCCTCTAGACTGTGAGCTCCTTGTGGGCAGGGAATGGCACTGTTTATTGTCGTACTGTACTTTCCCTAAAGCTTAGTACAATGCTCCGCACACAGTAAGTGCTCAATAAATACGACTGAATAAATGTATTCCCAAGGTCACCCGGCAGACAAGCGGCGGAGCAGGGATTAGAAGCCAGGTCCTCTGACTCGGAGACCTGGGCGCTTTCCACTAGGCCACGCTATTTCTCTGTGAAATGTAACAGCATTGGTAGACGTGTTCCCTGCCCACAAGGAGCTTACAGACTAAGTACCAATTCACCTTCTTCCTCCCCACCCCTGGACTGGTTGGCCTAGAAGTAAAGCACACAGAATCAGGAGAGGCGTAACTGCCCAAGGCCGCCCAAACCTAAAGGCAGAGCTATATCGGCTCCATTTTTTGCATCTTTAGGGAGCAGTGGCCAAACATTCTTCAGCAAGTTCCAAATTCCCTCACTGGCAACCCTAGGAAACTATCGTTTCAGCTAACTGAAGAAATCAAAAAGTGCTTTCATACTAAGAGAATGCGGCTCATACACGCAAATTAGGAAGACTCCTAAGTATGCAGTATGAAGGCAAATTCTTGAAAGACTGCAAATAATGGAAGGAACAACATCTTGAACCATGAATCATTTTAATTTTTTACACATCAATTTTTTTAAAAAATACAAAATAATATGTGTAGATGAGCATTTGGGGCACTCTTGGAGCCAATTTAAATATGGCCTATTTTTAAAGGCTACTGTGGAACATTGATGATTGATCAAAGAAGCTATATTTAAAACCTTTAAAAACATATCTCATAATCCAATGCTGTACTAAAAAAAAAAAGTCTCAGTCAGAAATGTGGCACATTTAGTCAGCCGTAGTTCAGAGTTCCGTGCATCAATATGATGGATGATTCTCAATTAGTCATAAAATCTTCTTCTCAATGAATATCTCCAGAAACAATGAATTTTAAATGTCTGGAGTCCACATGAAAACATTTAACCTGAGAAACTGTTTCCACAACAATCCAAATGCTAAAGAGAAGGAATGTAATTTCTGGAAATAAGAAATCTTAAAGAATTCCAAATCCTACACCCGGGTATGAGAACTATATACGTATATATTCTCTTGAAAACTAACTTTTGCACTAAAAACCTTGGAGTGGGTTTACCTCACTTGAAGATGCATGAAGGCAGTTTAAGATTTATGCAGGATGACCGATCTTCTTCTAGTAATAACTGGCTGACAGCGGTTACGGACAGGCAACTGACTGCCTGCGAGCCCACTTGGAAGGATCTGAAATAGCATTTTCAAATTCCAGGTTATTTCAACACATCCATATTTTTGGTACTCATCATCAGCGTCAACCACTGGTATTAAGTGTCCATTGTATGGTATTTTATAGAAGAAATTGATATTTCATCTTGTTTCTAGCAGACACTGACAATCGATCCGGCTGTATTTTCTGAGCATGCATTGAGTGCAGAGCACTGTCCTAAGCGCTTGGGAGAGTCCAGTAGTACAGAGATGGTAGAGACGTTACTTTCCCGTAAGGAAGCAACATCGTCCGGTGGATAGAACACCTTCTTGGGAGTAGGAAGGATCCATGTTCTTATCCCAGATCCACCACTTATATGCTGTGTGGGACAGGAACTGTGTCCAACCGGATTAGCTTGTATCTACCCCAGTGCTTGGAGCGGTGCTTGACACATAGTAAACATTTGACAAATACCATCATTATTATTATAATTCTGACTCCTATACCCGGGCTCTATCCACAAGGCCACGTTGCCTCTTGGCTCAGTGGAAAGAGCCCGGGTTTGGGAGCCAGAGGTCGTGGGTTCTGATCCCGACTCCGTCACTTAGCCGTGTGATTTCAGGCAACTTCTCTGTGCCTCAGTTCCCTCATCTGTAAAATGGGGATGAAAACTGTGGGACAACCTGATTACCTTGCATTTACCCCAGTGCTTAGAACAGTACTTGGCACATAGCGTTTAACAAATGCCATCATCATTAGTATTATTTCCTTGTTTCCCTCTCCCCTCTGCAATACCTTGACTTGCTCCGTTTGTTCTTCCCCCCTCCCAGCCCCAAAGCACTTATGTACATATCTGTAATTTATTTATTTTTGTTTATTCATTCAATCGTATTTATTGAGTGCTTACTGTGTGCAGAGCACTGTACTAAACGCTTGGGAAGTACAAGTTGGCAACATATAGAGATGGTTCCTACCCAACAACGGGTTAATATTAATGTCTGTCTCCCCTCACTTGAGACTGTTATCTTGTTGTGGTCAGGAAATGTGTCTGTTTACTGTTGTATTGTACTCTCCCAAGCACTTAGTACAGTGCTCTGCACACAGTAAGTGCTCAATAAATACGATTGAATAAATGAATGAATGTATGAATGATTGTGTGACCTTGGGCAAATCATTTAACTTCCCCTTGTCTCAGTTGCCTCATCTGTAAAATGAGGATTAAGACTGTAAGCCTCATGTGGGACATGGACTGTCGCCAATCTTATTAGTTTATATCTATCCCAGCACTCAGCTCAGTGCCTGGCACATAGTAAGTGTTTAAAAAACACCAAAAATAAAGAATAAGGAACTTGAAGTCTAGAGGAGGAGCTTACAGTCCAGAGGAAGAAAATATATAGCTTGTTAATGAGGAAGTTCATTCAATTGAGAGCTTCCTGTGTGCAGAGCACTGTACTAAGCACTGGGAGAGTACAAGGTAAAAATAAACAGACACATTCCCTGCCCTCAACGAGCTAATAGTTTAGAAGATGAGCTTACAGTCTAGACGACTAAAGGACGAGTTTACAGTCTGGAGGAAGTTGAAATGTTGGTAAAATAGTTGTTCATGCGCCTAGTGGCATTTGAGGTTATTGGCTACTGTTGATAGGATCTCATTAACAGTCCATTAATAATACTACTAATAATAATGGTATTTGTTAAGCACTTACTACGTGCCAAGGACTGTTCTAAGCACTGGGGTAGATACAAGGTAATCAGATTGTCCCACATGGGGCTCACCATCTTAATCCCCATTTTATAGATGAGGGAACTGAGGCCCAGAGAAGTTAAGTGACTTGTCCTAGGTCACACAGCAGACAAGTGGCGGAGCCAGGATTAGAACCCACGACCTCTGACTCCCAAGCCCAGGCTCTTTCCACTAAGCCACGCTGCTTCTGAAGAGAAGCGTTAAGAAGTGTTCTGCGCTTGTGTCTACCTTGAAGCTCCAGCAACGACAAGCGTTTGGACCGAGGATATTAAACCATGCCGAGATCAATCAATCAATCGTATTTATTGAGAGCTTACTGTGTGCAGAGCACTGTACTAAGCGCTTGGGAAGTACAAGTTGGCAACATATAGAGACAGTCCCTACCCAACGGTGGGCTCACAGTCTAAAGCAGTGGTTGAATCAGTGCTGTCTGCAAGATCCCCCCTCCTTCCCTTCGCCTCCTCCTCTTAGGTCAGCCATAGGGGTCGACTAGGGTGGAGACGGGCCGCGGTTCCCAACGACTACAAGTCCTCCTCTCCCTCATTTCCACAGCAGGAGCAGGGAGACGACAACTGCTCTTCAGGCACAGCCCAGCTCCGAGCGAGGCAGTTCAGGGGGTGACACCATCCCGCTCTTTCAGGACGGTACGCAGCGAGGAGGCCACGCAGTCCCATTCAGGCCTCTGCAGAGAAACTGGCCCTGGGCTCTTCTATCCTTCTTCGAAAGAGCCGTCTTGGGTTGCCTCAGTCACTTCCAGAATAGCCATTGATTAATTAGTGGTATTTACTGAGCGCTGATTGTGTGCAGAGCACCGTAACAAGAGCCGGCGAGAGTATAATAGACCAGTTTTATAAATAGAATGTTTTGTTGTCCGTCACCCCCTTCTAGACTGTGAACCCGTTGTTGGGTAGGGACCGTCTCTATGTGTTGCCGGCTTGTACTTCCCAAGTGCTTGAGAAGCAGCGTGGCTCAGTGGAGAGAGCCCAGGCTTTGGAGTCAGGGGTCATGAGTTCGAATCCCGGCTCTGCCACTTGTCAGCTGGGTGACTCTGGGCAAGTCACTTACCTTATCTGGGCCTCAGTTCCCTCATCTGTCAAATGGGGATTAAGACTGTGAGCCCGCCGTGGGACAACCTGATCGCCTTGTAGCCTCCCCAGCACTTAGAACAGTGCTTTGCACATAGTAAACACTTAATAAATGCCATCATCATTATTATTATTATTATTAGTAGTAGTAGTAGTAGTAGTACAGTGCTCTGTGCACAGTAAGCGCTCAATAAATACAATTGAATGAATTAATGACCTGGTAAATGACATCCCTGTTCAAAAGGAGCTTACAGTCTAGAGGCACTTGCAAATCCACGAAACTTGTTCTGGCCCCAGAGCCTGTGGGTGGGATGATGATGATGATGGTATTTGTTAAGCGCTTACTATGTGCAGGGCACTGTTCTAAGCACTGGGGAGGTTACAAGGTGATCAGGTTGTCCCACGGTGGGCTCACAGTTTTAATCCCCATTTTACAGATGAGGTAACGAGGCACAGAGAAGTTAAGTAACTTGCCCAAAGTCACACAGCTGACAGTTGGTGGAGCCGGGATTTGAACCCATGACCTCTGACTCCAAGGCCTGTGCCCTTTCCAGTGAGCCAGGATACCCTGACTGCCCCTTTGCGTAGGTAGAAGATCACTCCTCCTCTCCCTGCTCCTTAAGACCAGAAGAAAAACTGAATTTCTGCAAATCCTTCGAATCGAGATTTCAGAATTTGTTATCCTTACAATTCCTCCAGCCACAACATGCACTATATTCAAACAGGCTCATGTTGCGTCAGTTTTAAAACACAAATTATGGGACGAGTCACTCTCTCACAGCGAGTTAGACTCCAAGTGACACTCATGAACAATACACTAAAAATTAATCTGGGGGCTTGAAGTAATTAAGCTTTCCACTCAAAACTCCTAAGCTATTACTTGGGAGTAGTTTGGGCTGTGGGAGGAATAGGTTCCAATATGTCTTTCCTAATCGTCCACATGATATCCACTAGTCCAGATAAAGGTCAACCTAATGTTGAACCCTTTAGTTCCTGTAAAGTAGAAAATCTTTCACTAAAAAAATGACAATATTGAAGCAATGACACGGCTAAGACTAATTATCTGGGTGTCAGCCACAAATTCATTGCCCCACTCTTGGGTTTTAGTGCAATCTGAGCAGCATCTAGCCTTACCCTACACAAACCATGCTCAGAGAAAAAAAAATCTGGTGGAAAATTGAACAGAAAAAGAGGAACAAACAGGATTCTTGATGATTTAAGACCAACCCAAAGAACTATTTCTTTAGGTCATTCTCAACGTGACTCGGGGTCTTTCCATTCAGCCTCATTCTTCTAGTTTAAGGTCATCACAGTAGTTGGGGGAACACTGATGTACTGTCCAAGGTCTTCAAGGCCTGAAGAGAAATATATGAAGCCGGAAAAGGAAAGATTTGCTTCATGCGGACACATCTCCTGTGCCTTAGTCCATTTCAAGCCACCAAGGCCTTTTTTAATTGAGAGTGATTCAAGATTATCCGAGGTGAAAAAGGAGAATTTTGCTTCTTGCAAACAACCTTCTGCTTTAATTCTTCCACCTCAGGTCTTCAAAGGCCTGGAAAGAAAACATTTGAGGTGGATAAAGAGAAATTTGTTTTTTGCAAAATCTCTCCCATCATTGTGTCCACCTAAGATCTTCAAGACCTGATGAGAAAATATGTGAATCAATCAATCACTCAATCGTATTTATTGAGTGCTTACTGTGTGCAGAGCGCTGTACTAAGCGCATGGGAAGTACAAGTTGAACTGTAAACTGGAAAAGGAGAAATTTTCTTCATACAGAAATGTCTCCTGAAAAGAACTGCACCTGCAGCCTTCAAGGCCTTTTAATTGAGAATGAATGAATACGGAATTTATTTATATTGATGCTATTGGTGCCTGTCTTGTTTTGTTGTCTGTCTCCCCCTTTCTAGACTGTGAGCCCATTGTTGGGTAGGGACTGTCTCTATTTGTTGCCAAATTGTACTTTCCAAGCTCTTAGTATAGTGCTCTGCACAAAGTAAATGCTCAATAAATACAATTGAATAAATGAATGAATGAAGAGAAAAAAAGTTGGCAACCTTAATGGTAAAACTATAAATCGGAGAGGAGGTGGCACAGTCTCCTGGAGGCATGTAAAAATTGAAGGCAATTTTACTTCATGAGCAAATTGCATGCAAATTAGTGTGGTATTTGTTAAGCGCTTTCTAAGGGCCATGCATCATATTAAGTGCTAGGTGAGATAACAAGATAGTCAGGTTGGACAGAGTCCCTGTCCCATACAGGGCTCATAGCCAGAAACAGAAGATAAACAGGTGTCGAATCCCCATTTTACAGATGAGGAAACTGAGGCACGGAGCAGTTAAGTGACTTGCCCAAGGTCACACAGCAGGAAAAATGTCAGATCTGGGAATTGAACCCAGGAACTCTGTCAGGCCCATGTTCTTTCCACTAGGTCACGCCGCTTCCCGAAATCATAGGCACATCACATCTAGATTTGTGATCCTGACGAAAACCCTGGTAGCGATTACGTTTAGGCCAAATGGAAATCCACCTACTAGATCTGGTGATCTGTGTTCTGTCGTCATCTTCCTCATCGCAGCTGTCACAACTTAGAAGCTGGAAGACTGGTTTGGGTTCGGTTTCAACTTGATTCCCATCTGATTCCTGCTTATCCAAGCTTCGGAGCGCAACAAGACGGTGATGTATCGCTGCATACAGGCAACCGGCGTCTTTAGCACGTGCCTGCCACAAAAAGATTTTTCTCCTTAGTATAACTGGAGGGCAATTATTAGTTTATTAAACCTTCCTTAGGCCCGCCAAAGGCGTTCTATGAACTTAATTACCTTAGCCTCTGAAAAGGCTTATGGCATTGGTTAGTATCTTCCCTATTTATAGATCAGGGAATGAAAAGACAG
Source organism: Tachyglossus aculeatus (assembly GCF_015852505.1). NCBI lineage: Eukaryota > Metazoa > Chordata > Mammalia > Monotremata > Tachyglossidae > Tachyglossus > Tachyglossus aculeatus. Next base: position 73,839,389 of record NC_052068.1, on the reverse strand, counting down.
AAAGAAGAACTGAACTGTCTTGGTTAGTATTATCCTCCCTATTTATAGACTAGGGAATGAAAAGACAGAAAGAAGAACTGAACAGCCTATGGTCTCGGAGGAAATCAGCATTAATATGGGCATCGAAATTCACAGGCTTTTAGATTTCAAACTCAGTAGAGCTTCTTCAACCCGCTTATTAAAGAGAATCTAGTGCTTTTGGACTTCCTTCTCCCTTAACTTTCTTCTCACCAGGTTCTTTGCTCTCAGTGTTCTCAGACGGGACTTCATTTGTGCTGAAACTCACTGAGGCATTTCCCAACTTGATTCCTCGTAAGATATAATGTATCCAGAAAACATTTAATAACTGCTACTGAATGATGGAATGGGGCTCCCTCCCGGGACTTGCATGGAAATAATAATAATAATAATAATAATAATAGCATTTATTAAGCACTTACTATGTGCGAAGCACTGTTCTAAGCTCATCCCCCTCTCCATCCCCCCATCTTACCTCCTTCCCTTCCCCACAGCACCTGTATATATGTATATATGTTTGTACATATTTATTACTCTATTTATTTATTTTACTTGTACATATCTATTCTATTTATTTTATTTTGTTAGTATGTTTGGTTTTGTTCTCTGTCTCCCCCTTTTAGACTGCGAGCCCACTGTTGGGTAGGGACTGTCTCTATATGTTGCCAATTTGTACTTCCCAAGCGCTTAGTACAGTGCTCTGCACATAGTAAGTGCTCAATAATACGATTGATGATGATGATGATAGTATTTATTGAGGGCTTACTGTGTGCTGAGCACTGTACTAAGCCCCTGAGAGAATACAATAATAATACAAATAATGATAATAATAACTATTATTATTATTATTGTATTTGTTAAGCACTATGTGCCAGGCACTGTAACTAAGTGCTGGAGTGGATACAAGCAAATAGGGTTGGACACAGTTCCTGTTCCACATAGGGCTCACAGTCTCAATTATTAGAGACATTACTACAGAGTTGGTAGGTACATTCCTGGCCCCATCAAGTTTACAGTCTACAGGGGGAAGACACAAATTCATATAAATACATTACTAATATGTACATAAGTGGAGTGAGACCTAGGGTGGGGTGAATATCAGGTGTCCAAAGGATAGAGATTCATTCAATCGCATTTATTGACCGCTTACTGTGTGCAGAACACTGTACTAAGCACTTGGGAAGTACAAGTTGGCAGCATATAGAGACAGTCCCTACCCAACAGTGGGCTCATAGTCCCAAGCTCTTAGTACAGTGCTCTGCACACAGTAAGTGCTCAATAAATACAATTGATTGATTGATTGATCAGAAGTAAAATGGACCTATCAAGGAACCTCTCTGACAATATAAAATCATTAACATAGCTAGATGACTCACCTCTGAGTACACAGTTCTGGGTAATTTTGGTAAAAACAGGCTTGCCACTTGGCTCAAGAAGTTTCAATGTAGAAAGAAATAGTTGTGTGCGTGTGATTGGCGTCCGTCAAGTAGTAAGACTGCTTCTCTTCTCAGTACCTGACAATTTTGCTGTGCTGTAGAGTACTTTGTGTTTCTTTGTAGTTTTGCAACTCTACAATGTCAGTATATAATAATAATAATAATGGCATTTATTAAGTGCTTACTATGTGCAAAGCACTGCTCTAAGCACTGAGGAGGTTACAAGGTGATCAGGTTGTCCCACGTGGGGCTTACAGTCTTAATCCCCATTTTACAGATGAAGTAACTGAGGCACAGAAACGTTAAGTGACTTGCCCAAAGTCACACAGGTGACAATTGGCGGAGCTGGGATTTGAACCCATGTCCTCTGACTCCAAAGCCCATGCTCTTTCCACTGAACCACGCTGCTTCTTGTAGGGAATGGGGCGGTGGGGAACAATCCTGGGGCCTTACACTGTGGCGGTCACGGAGGCCTGGACGGCTGTCATGGTGGCTGGAACCTGCAGCTCTATGTTGGATGAGCTACTTTCCATCGGGGCAGTCATATGAATCTCATTGCAACTGGCAATAATATATAACATGTATATATTATATAATCCAGTAAAATAAAGAATGGCAAGCTTGTGATGGATGTAGCCGACTTGTACTTCCCAAGCGGTTAGTACAATGCTCTGCACACAGTAAGCGCTCAATAAATATGATTGAATGAATGAATGTAGCAGTAGAAACAAAATATTTCAATATTTCAGTCACGGAGGTAGCTTTGAATCTTCTACCCATTCCCCGATTCAATAATTGCAACAACACAATTTTCCCATAACACAAAATTATTCAAGAACATTATTTCCATGTTACAGGATAACTGACTTTATATCTATTCTCCAATTTAATGTCTTTTTGTTCTAGAGAATAATAATGTTTAGGTTATTAATAATATGTAGCAGTTTTATTCATGCAGACCAAAAAAATGTGTTTACTGCATATATTCTAATCCTGGCTCTGTCCCTTGTCTGCTGTGTGACCTTGGGCAAATCACTCAACTTCTCTGTGCCTCAGTTACCTCAGCTGTAAAATGTGAACTCCATGTGGGACAGGGACTATGTCCAAACTGATTAGCTTGTATCTACCCCAGCACTTAGAACAGTGCTTGGCACATAGTAAGTGATTAACAAATACCATCATTATTATTTCATTAGATTCCATAAGAATAGGTTTGATGTGGCTAAAATGGATAATATCTTGGTTTTCTCTGACTTCTTTGTAAAGCTCTGACAAGAAGAGGATAAACGTCTGTAGAATCATAAGTAATGAACAAAATTACAGTAACAACAGTTACTGCAACAAAATGAGCAACCCGAAGTCAAGTTTTACACCTGCGAAGTAAACCTTTTTCTTTCAATGTTCCCCCTTACCTGAACTAAAAATACTCTGATGGAGGAGTCTTTTAAATCCGTAGCAGTGATTCGAAGACTTTTGCTGTTTGCTCTTTGCAACTCCATTTGGGCCCAGAGTTTAGTGTTAAGGATCAGTCTCAGATTGCCTTGATTCCGCATAACTAAAGCACAAGAGGATTACGTATTAAAAATTGCCTCAAAGGATATCTTTTCCGACTCAAAATACAAGAAACAAAGGGTAGGGAGGGATCAACGTGCTCTTATACTGATTTCCTTTGCCGACTATTGGGTTTCAGTTCCCGAAAGTATCCATGGTTGTCAAGACCAAGGGCTTAAAGGAATTGAAGCGAGTTTGTGGAAAAGAAACAAGACACTCTAAACCTCCTTCCAACTAGCTGCCTCAACCCTACTCTGTGCTACTCTGACATAAATGACTTTTTAAAGTTCACTGTTTCCATACTTTCTTGGTTATTAGGAACTTGAAGCATTTATAATTACATTTCCATTCACTACTAATGATCTGATTGAGAGGCACAGATTCCTTGTAACAACAGAGCTTCCTCTGCCCAAGGAAAACCAGGATTCCTCCATACTGAATGCTGTAACAACAGGAACGGCCTCAAGGAAATTGAACCAGTTTATTCAATAATAATAATAACGGTATTTGTTAAGCACTTACTATGTACTAAGCACTGTTCTAAGCGCTGGGGGAATACAAGGTGATCAGGTTGTCCCGTGTGGGGCTCACAATCTTAATCCCCATTTTACAGTTGAGGTAACAGGCACAGAGAAGTTCAGTGACTTGCCCAAAGTCACACAGCCGATAAGTGGCGGAGCCGGGATTAGAACCCATGACCTCTGACTCCAAAGCCCGGGCTCTTTCCACTGAACCACGCTGCTTCTCCAATCCGTACTACCCAAACCCATAACTGGGAGAAAAATATTTGGCAAAGCCAGGCTGCATGTAAAATCATGGGCCAACTAGCCGGCCCTGGACTATTGCATGCCACTCTCCTCTAGACTTGTAAGCTCCTGGTGGGCAGGGAACATGTTTAGGGGCTCTGTTATATTGTACTCTCCCAAGTGCTTAGTAGAGTGTGAAATAAATACAACTGATTGATTGCTCATTGAATCAGGATTACTCTATTTATTTTACTTGTACATATCTATTCCATTTATTTTATTTTGTTAATATGTTTGGTTTTGTTCTCTGTCTCCCCCTTCTAGACTGTGAGCCCACTGTTGGGTAGGGATTGTCTCTATATGTTGCCACCTTGTACTTCCCAAGCGCTTAGTACAGTGCTCTGCACACAGTAAGCACTCAATAAATACGGTTGATTGATTGATTGACAGGCCAGAGAAGGGCAAATAAAACCATCAGGGGCATGAATCAGCTTGCAAAAGAAAAGATTAGAATTTCAGTCTTGAAAGACAAAGGCTGAGGGAGAACACGATTGAAATCAACACCATCATAAAAGATTTGGACACGGTCCAACAATTTATTATCATTCACCAAATCTCACACCGGGGCTAGGGGACGCGTAGTGAAGCTTGAATCTCACTAGATTGTAAATCTCTTTGAGGGCAGGGACCATGTTTACTAACTCAGTTGCTCTCTTACAAACACTTAGTACATTTACCAAAGGAAAATGTACACGCAGAAAGTATTAAAAGGTGCATGAAGCATTTGGATAGATTCAGGGGAGAGAAGTCCCTATTGGGTTATTAGAAGGAAAGTTAAGGTTGGCCAGCTGAAAAGTATTCAGAGCTCCTAAAGAGCAGCAGCTGGTATTCACAATGAAGAGAACCTTAGTTCAGAGCTGTTCAAAATCTGGTCTTCGAAATGCACCAGCCACCGGTGTTCAAATTACAAGTCTGAAAATCCTATTTGCTTGGGCAAATCCCAGTTTAATTGAAAAAGGAGATGGATTCTTCTTACCGAGTCTGGACTGAAGGGTTCCCAGTTTGTTGCTCGCTGTGTCATTAAGTCTCAATGTCCCTCTGCCCTTTTCAATCCAGGACTGTGTTGTTTTATTAAATATAAAGATCTTGCAGTTGATCTAGGGGAAAATGTTTAACCTGTCAAGCACGCTGACTGAACCGGGTCCTCCCTGCTGAAGGTTCAGAGGGGCCCGCAGTGCACCTCTCCTCTGCTTCTTCCCTCACTCTGTTTGAAACAAATTGAACCCGCTTTAAGGGAGGAATCACTACCCAACCTGCAAGAATTGTCTCTGTCACCTGCTGGGCCTTCTCCCAATATCACTCTGAAAAGAGAATTAGGGAGATGATGGAGGGAAGTGGTGCTTATATTTGAAATCGGATACACCTAGGGGGAGAAATTTAAGTTTTATAGAGAGAAGCAGCATGGCCTAGTGGATACAGCGGGGGCCTGGGAGCCAAAATGACCTAGGTTCTAGTCCTGGCTCCACCACTTGTCTGCTGTGTGACCTTGAGCAAGTCAGTTAACTTCTCTGTGCCTCAATTACCTCATCTGCAAAATAGGGATTAAGACTGTGAGCCCATGTGGGACATGGACTTGTCCCAATCTGCTGAACTTATATCTACCCCAGTGCTTAGTGCAGTGCCTGTCGCATAGTAAGGGGCTTAACAAATACCATATAGGAGTAACAGTGATTACTCAAACATTTATGAAATGTGTGACTCGTGGACTAAAGGCCACACTTGTTCTGAGAAGGGCTTCCCTGGCCGTCTCTACCTCAAAATCAGTCAATATCAGGGTCCTCATCACATTTAGTAACAAAAGTCCCAGCTCCACCGATTGTCAGCTGTGTGTCTTTGGGCAAGTCACTTAACTTCTCTGGGCCTCAGTTCCCTCATCTGTAACATGGGGATGAAGACTGTGAGCCCCCCGTGGGACAACCTGACCACCTTGTAACCTCCCCAGCACTTAGAAAGTGCTTTGCACATAGTAATCAATCATATTTATTGAGCGCTTACTGTGTGCAGAGCACTGTACTAAGCGCTTGGGAAGTACAAGTCGGCAACACAGAGACAGTCCCTACCGAACAGCGGGCTTACAGTCTAGAAGAGGGCTCACAGTCTAGTAAGCGCTTAATAAATGCTTTAAAAAAAAAAGTGACAATAGTGAATGTCCAGTTTGTGCAGAACTCCTTGCTAGGCTCCAGGGGAAATCACTAAAGAAGCAAAGCCATAATTCCTACCAAGAGCAGATTAAGAGTACCCCGAGCTAGCTCAGGCCTGGATTGGGGAGAAAAAGTCCCCAGACTTGTAGTGGGGGTAAGGAATATGGGGTGGGTGACCTTTGAGAGGCACTTGGTTTGGGTCAAGTAGAGTTTCACTTGTGTAAGCAAACAATTTTTTTCAGTGGTATTTTTGTTAAGTACTTACTAAGGCACTTAGTAAGGCAGAGGCACTGTTCTAAGCACTGGAGGGGGGATACAAGGTAATCAGGTTGGATGATGATGATGGCATTTGTTAAGCGCCTACTAGCTGCCAAGCACTGTTCTAAGCCCTGGGGGGATACAAGGTATTCAGGTTGTCCCATGTGGGGTTCACAGTCTTAATCCCCATTTTACAGATGAGGAAATTTAGGCACAGAGAAGTCAAGTGACTTCCCTGCCCTCCCTCCCCACATCCGCCAAGCTAGCTCTCTTCCTCCTTTCAAGGCCCTACTGAGAGCTCACCTCCTCCAGGAGGCCTTCCCACACTGAGCCCCCTCCTTCCTCTCCCCCTCCTCCCCCTCTCCATCCCCCCCCGCCTTACCTCCTTCCCTTCCCCACAGCACCTGAATATATTTGTACATATTTATTACTCTATTTTATTTGTACTTATCTAGTCTATATATTTTATTTCATTAATATGTTTTGTTTTGTTCTCTGTCTCCCCCTTCTAGACTGGGAGCCCGTTGTTGGGTAGGGACCATCTCTATATGTTGCCAACTTGTACTTCCCAAGTGCTTAACAGGGCTCTGCACACAGTAAGTGCTCAATAAATACGATTGATTGATTGATTGTGTAAGCAAACAATTTTTTTCAGTGGTATTTGTTAAGCACTTACTAAGGCTCTTAGTAAGGCACAGGCCCTGTTCTAAGCACTGGGGGGGATACAAGGTAATCAGGTTGGATGACGATGATGGTGGTGGTATTTGTTAAGCACTTACTAGGTGCCAAGCACTGTTCTAAGCGCTGGGGGGGGATACAAAGTAAATGAGGGGATACAGGTAACAAGAAGCAGCACGGCTCAGTGGAAAGAGCCCGGGCTTTGGAGTCAGAGGTCATGGGTTCAAATTGCGGCTCCACCAATTGTCAGCTGTGTGACTTTGGACAAGTCACTTAACTTCTCTGCGCCTCAGTGACCTCATCTGTAAAATGGGGATTAAGACTATGAGCCCCCCATCAGACAACCTGATCACCTTGTAACCTCCCCAGTGCTTAGAACAGTGCTTTGCACATAGTAAGCACTTAATAAATACTGTTTTAAAAAAATGGTAATCCGGTTGTCCCATGTGGAGTTCAGAGTCTTAATCCACATTTTACAGATGAGAGAATTTAGGCACAGAGAAGTTAAGTGACTGGTCCAAGGTCACACAGCAAAAAAGTGGCAGTACCAGGATTAGAACCAGGTCCTTCTGACTCCTAATAATAATAATGGAATTTTTAAGTGCTTACTATGTGCAAAGCACTGTTCTAAGCACTGGGGGGTTGCAAGGTGATCAGGTTGTCCCATGTGGAGCTCACAGTCTTAATCCCCATTTTACAGATGAGGTAACTGAGGTTCAGAGAAGTTAAGTGACTTGCCCAAGGTCACACAGCAGACATGTGGCAGAGCCGGGATTTGAACTCATGACCTCTGACTCCAAAGCCCGGGCTCTTTCCACTGAGCCACGCTGCTTCTCCTAGGCCTGTGCTCTATCCATTAGGCCACGTTGCTTCTCCAATTCTAGAGATCCAGGGCCTGGGGCAAGTGCTCCATTACACCAGGGCTAGTTAACCTGGCCTGGGACTCTGCCTTCAAGAAGTTTTCAGTCTAATGAAGGAGGTTTTTAACCCTAATGATGGTGAATAAATGCCTCTACTAATGCAAAATGTAAACATTCAAGAAAATGTTAAACTGGTTAGGTTGATTTTGGGAACCCCCGAGGAGTGTGTTAGACTTCTTTAAGAAAGAACAAACCTGGAGCACGTTATGTTCGGCTTCCTCCCCTGTTAGAACATTGACTTTTTCAAGGAAATATTCTGGAATTGGTTTTGAATCATAAGCAGCTGCTGATTCACTGAGCGTTGTGTTCCTGATAGGGCTCGATCCTAGGAATGAAAGAAAAATGTCTCATGAAAAGGCTCTAATTTCTGTAGGATACTTGTGCACCATGTTGTCTCTGATTTAATATACGTCAAATCTTACTCTTTAGCATTAGCTATCTCTTCTAAATGCATAGAGCTCCTGTTTTGAGAACAGATGTGGCATTTTGTTGGGGGTGCCAAATTAAAAAACTCCCCATTTTCCTTGCACCTAATTATTCAAATAAAAAAGCTCACACACAGTGTGTCTCTACCTATGGCACACGAATAAGCTTCGAAGGGTTCGCTACTAATATTTGAGCCCACTGAGCTTGGTGGACTTTAGGAAATGTACCATTTTTTCTTCATGGTATCATTGGGGCAATTATTTACATGCAGTATTGCTTACTTGGACATGGAGACCTGATGAGTAAAGCCCCTGTGGATTTGCTTGATATTCCCCTGTGATAAAAATCCTTTTCATTAGGAGGCTTCTGGCACTTTTGGTAACTCTAGAAAACAAAACAGTGAGCAATTAAGTTAAGGGTATTTGTATTTTCACCTCCGTGTCACGGCATCGGGTTGATTTGGGAAGGCACTGAAGGTTGTGCCCTGTGAACGTCTCCTTGCTTGGGCTTAGACTAAGAACTGACTTGGACATCAAAATAATTGATTGAATTCCAGGAAGTATCTTATACAGCCATTCTTCAATTTATCAGTTTATTAGTGGTATTTACTAAGCAACAAGGCCTAGTGGATACAGCACGGGCCTGAAAGTAAGAAGGACCTAGGTTCTAAACACAACTCCTCTACTTGTCTGCTGTGTGACCTTGGGTAATTCACTTCACTTCTCTGTGCCTCAGTTACCTCCTCTGTAGAACGGAGGTGAGAACTGTGAGCCCCATGTGGGACATGGACTGTGTCCAACTTGATTAGCTTGTATCAACCACAGAGCTTAGTACAGTGCCTGGCACATAGTAATAATAATAATAATAATAATAATAATAATAATAATAATAATAATAATGGCATTTTTTAAGTGCTTACTATGTGCAAAGCACTGTTCTAAGCACTGGGGAGTTTACAAGGGGATCAGGTTGTCCCATGTGGAGGTCACAGTCTTAATCCCCATTTGACAGATGAGGTAACTGAGGCACAGAGAAGTTAAGTGACTTGCCCAAAGTCACACAGCTGAAAATTGGTGGAGCGGGGATTTGAACCCATGACCTCTGACTCCAAAGCCCGGGCTCTTTCCACTGAGCCACGCTGCTCAGTGGAAATACCTTGAAATACCACAAAATCATGAAAAGAAAAGCACTTCTGTGTGCAGAGCAAGAAACTGAATGCTGGGGAACATACAGTATAAGATAATAATAATAATTATGGTATTTGTTAAGCTCTTACTATGTGCCAGGCACTGTACTAAGTGCTAGGGTGGATACAAGCAAATCGATTTGGACACAGTCCCTGTCCTGCATAAGGGCTCACAGTCTTATTCCTCATTTTACAGATGAGATAACTGAGGCACAGAGAAGTGAAGGGACTTGCCTAAGGTCACACAGCAGATGAGTGGCAGAGCCAGAATTCATTCATTCATTCAATCGGATTTATTGAGCGCTTACTGTTTGCAGAGCACTGTGCTAAGCGCTTGAGAAGTACAAGTTGGCAACATATAGAGACGGTCCATACCCAACAGTGGGCTCACAGTTAGAACGGGGAGACAGAGAACAAAACAAAACATATTAACAAAATAAAATAAATAGAATAAATATGTACAAATTAGAACCCATGACCTTCTGACTCCAATACCCGTGCTCTAGCCACTAGGCCATGCTGCCTCCCTAAAACACATGGATCCTGGCCTTCTGTTCTCAAGGAATTTATAATCTACTGGGTGAAGCAGGTAGAAAACAATAATAATAATAATAATGGCATTTATTAAGTGCTTACTATGTGCAAAGCACTGTTCTAAGCGCTGGGGAGGGTACAAGGTGATCATGTTGTCCCTCGTGGGGCTCACAGTCTTAATCCCCATTTTACAGATGAGGTAACTGAGGCACAGAGAAGTGACTTGCCCAAACTCACACAGCTGACTAGTGGCGGAGCTGGGATTTGAACCCATGACTCCAAAGCCCGGGCTCTTTCCTACTGAGCCACAGTGGGAGCCACATAGAAGGAACAAGATCAAGCAGAAGGAAAATGGATAAATAAATGGTGTCCAGAAATCATGATTCACGAAGGACTAAGGGTGGCTGTTGGGATGACACAGTCAGTGGTGCTGGGGAGTGCCTCAGTAGAATTTACTGAGTGCCTCTTGTGTGCAAAACACTCTATAAATCATAACAACAACAACTGTGGTATTTGTTAAGCGCTATGTGCCAAGCACTATACTAAGCGCCAGGATGGATACAAGCAAATCGGGTTGGAGAAGGTCCCTGTCCCACGTGGGGCTCACAGTCTCAATCCCCATTTTACAGATGAGGTAACAGGCACAGAGAAGTGAAGTGGCTTGCCCAAGGTCACACAGCAGACACGGGGCGGAGCCAGGATTAGAACCCATGACCTTCTGACCCCCCGGGCCCATTCTCTATCCACTAAACCATCCTGGAGAGTACAAGTGAGAAAGAGCAGAAGTGAGGATAAGACGGCACTGTGCAGAATGCCTCAGTGGTTAAACCCAAAGTGCCAGTGAGGCTGCTCCCATATGAGAAGCAGCGTGGCTCAGTGGAAAGAGCCCGGTTTTTGGAGTCAGAGGTCATGGGTTCAAATCCCGGCTCCGCCACTTGTCAGCTGTGCGACTTTGGGCAAATCACTTAACTTCTCTGTGCCTCAGCTACCTCATCTGTAAAATGAGGATTAAGACTGTGAGCCCCCCGTGGGACAACCTCATCACCTTGTAGCCTTCCCAGCGCTTAGAACGGTGCTTTGCACATAGTAAGCGCTTAACAAATGCCATTATTATTTCTAGCCTGTGAGCTTGTTGTTGGGTAGGGACCGTCTCTATATGTTGCCAACTTGTACTTCCCAAGTGCTTAGTACAGTGCTCTGCACACAGTAAGTGCTCAATAAATACGATTGATTGATCACCTCACTGGCTGTCAGTAGCTCCTTGCTTGTTTGAAGGGAAGGATGAGCCACTTAGAGCCAGTTAGGTGAGGCCTGTTGGTATGCCAGTAAGGATGCAGCCATTCAAACTAAAGGCTACGGTCTGGATAATAATGATAATAATAATAATAATAATAATAATCACTGTCATTTATTAAGCACTTACTATGGGTCAGACAGTCTAAGCACTCACCTAGACACAAGATAATAGGGTTCTGCACAGTCCCTGTCCCACACAGAGCTCACAGTCTTAACCTCTACCATACAGAGGAGGGAACTGAGGCACGAAGAAGTGAAATGACTTGCCCAATCAATCAATCAATCGTATTTATTGAGCGCTTACTGTGTGCAGAGCACTGTACTAAGCGCTTGGGAAGTACAAGTTGGCAACATATAGAGATGGTCCCTACCCAACAGTGGGCTCACAGTCTAGAAGGGGGAGACAGAGAACAAAACAAAACATATTAACAAAATAAAGCTGGTTCAGGAACAGAACCTAACCCACTGCACTTAAGTTTATGGGATAATGTTCCACATGCTCCGGCCATGTTTTCAAGAAATGGCCCGTGGCGGTATCATGAGGTACGCCTCTACTTACACATTTCCGTTCCCCTGGCTCGCTCCCTTCTAATGACCCTCGAGTTGGTGGTTCTCCGTTAAATTGCTGTCAAACCCTCTGAACCTAATCTCATGAGATACTTAAGCTACAGTCTCCCTTGGCTTTCCGCTGCATCATCCTCAATGGATAGTCAATCAATCATATTTACTGAGCACTTACTGTGTGCAGAGCACTGTACTAAGTGCTTGGGAGAGTACGCTACAACTGAGCTGGTAGACACGTTACCTGCCTGCAACGAATGATTACTGCTTACTGGACCCTTACAAAGTGCTTGGGAGAGTACAGTACAATAGAGTTAGTAGACATAGATCACACAACAGAAAAGCGGCAGAGCCGGGATTAGAACCCACGTCCTTCAACCTCCCAGGCTTTTGTGCTCTTTCCACTAGGCCTCACTGCAAGTAGGAGCCTGAGGACTGCCAGCCCCAACCACTGTGGCTACTTCTTTTTACCATGCGTAGCTTGGATTGTTTAATATTCCATTTGCTTTTGTTGTGTTTTTTCATTTACTGTTTTCATCATTCATTCTTACCGATCTACGTGTCTGTTCTCCCTGACTTAGCCTGGGACTCCCTGGGGGCACTGACCATATCTGAATCGTTTATCATGTGTTTATAATAATAACAATGGCATTTATTAAGCGCTTACTATGTGCAAAGCACTGTTCTAAGCACTGGGGGGGGGGGGGGTTTACAAGGTGATCAGGTTGTCCCCCGGGGGGCTCACAGTCTTAATCTCCATTTTGCAGAAGAGGTAACTGAGTCACAGAGAAGTTAAGTGACTTGCCCAAAGTCACACAGCTGACAATTGGCGGAGCCGGGATTTGAACCCATGAGCTCCGACTCCAAAGCCCATGCTCTTTTCACTGAGCCACGCTCCTTCTCTAATCCCTAATCTTATCCCAGCGCTTAGTCCATGGCTCACAGCAAGTGCTAAAAAAATGCAATAAATAATAATAATAATAACAATTAATGATAATTACATATACTTGACATGCATAATCATTTGCATTTTGATGGATTTCCTATTAGAGACAATTTCCCACAATCAATCAATGGTAGTTATTAAGAATTTACTGTATGCAGAGCATTTCACTAAGCACCTAGGAAAGAACAATACAACAGAGTTGGTGGATGTATCCCCCCCGAATGAGAAATAGGAGTGCTTTATTTACGCAACTTACCAAAACTCTCTCTACCATGTTTTCTCCAAATACAAAATCATAAGTGATGCTCTTAAACGAAGTTTTATCTTTATCCAATTGCCTGCTAAGGACAAACATTTAAAAATAAGTTTTAAATATAGTATCAAAAGAATCAAATCACAACATGTTTTTCATCTTTAATTTCTAAAGTAAAGCTTAATTGACATTACAGTCGGCGTGGAGGACAAGGGCAGCATAAATAAAGGAAATTCCCAGATAATTCAAGAACTTCATTTTAGCTAGTAACTTCAATCCCTTCTTACACTAAAGCTTTTGCCAGTACTATTTAGAGATGCTGTCGCAAAATGGAATATTTAGAGTTGCTCCTCCCTCTACTTCCTCATCTAACCCCTGGTGAAAATCCTGAAAAATAATGAAACTGCTAAAAAAGAAGGCATCAAAAGAGGAGTTGGGTATTCACAAAATTCAGTCAGACCCGAAATACAGGACGACTTTGACTCTGGATTTGTTGCCCGAAGGCAGAAGATTTAGCTAAATCAACCCAATGCTCAGCAGAATGTACAAATCAGTTCTGCCATAATGCCCTTGGTCACTATGCCTTTTGGGTAGAATGCTACTGTGAAATTATGAACATTTTGGTTACAAATGCACTGCAATGTTGGAAGAAACACTTGTGTGTCTGCTTGTGATTGGTCAAGGTACGTGCACTATAATCCAGGTTTTCTTAAAACAGAGTAAATAAAAAAATGCAACCCTAATGATATAGGAGAAGAATCATTCAACACATTTTGGGGAATTGTGTAAGTTTCCCTCTCTGTGAAAGCCCTTTGGTTTTCATTATCTAGGACATTTATCTCAGTAAAAATTCATTTCTATGAGCAGCACGTGAGGTGAAACAGTCAAAGATAGTCTTTCAAGCAGGTTCTCCTCTTCCTTTGCACTCACCCTTTTGGAGTAGGACTTAAAATATGCCTGCATATGGAGGATTTGGATAAGCTTTCAGATCTCACTGAATTTTCTCTCAGCAAGCAGGAACCCCCTTCAGGAAACTGAAAGAAAGGGGAAGAAGAGCAATCACATACTGGGAAAAACATTTGCTCACCTTGGACTCTCCACCAGTTTATTGGAATCATGTCTGACATCTCTGTCCCTCACCAGTGTATTTTCTTTCATTACTCTTTAACATCTGATTTTCTCTTATAATAGTTTATCTCAGGATGAATATGCCAACATTAAGGTAGAAACCATTTCAGGCATGCTTCAGATGAAAAAGGTTGATAAATTATAAGGTTTGTTGAAGGCTTTTTTCCTTTGTCCCTACAAATGCCCAGAGATGTCTACCCAAGGATCGTCTTACTTGACTCTTCATTGTTTCTTTAACCTTGTGCAATCCTAAAGCATCGTCTCCGCACATTTCTCTCCTTTCCTCATGCGTCTGAGTTGCTGGTGGCTGCAAAATGGCAGGTCTTAGAAAGTGACGCTGTAGAGACTGCTTCAAAGGATCTTAAAAATGAAACACCAAGACAAAAAAAAACCCCCATAATTTTAAAGCCCTGTTATCCTGTTTTAATTCAAAACCAAATCTTCCACTTGTGGAAGTCCATTCACTAAATAATAATAATCCTTGGGTATTTGTTAAGTGCTTACTATGTGCTAAGCCCTGGGGTAGATGCAAAAATAATTAGGTTTCACATGGGGCTTATATTCTAAGTAGGAGAGAGTCAGATATTGAATAATCATTTAACAGATGAGGGAACTGAGGTACAGAGAAGTTAAATGACTTGCCTAAAGTCACACAGCATGTAAGTGGTGCTGCCAGGATTGGAACCTAAGTCATCTGACTCCATTAAGCCATGTTGCTTCCCACAATAAGCTCAATTGGGGTTGAGTTGCTTCAGTGAGTTGATTCTAAGTTGATTTGATTCAGTGTAGAGAATCTGGAGAGACCTTGGACTAATAACTCTCTCGGATAACATTCTTAATGTTAACAGTTGGCAGGGTCTCTCGATAATTTAATTGAAAATAATAAAGAGAAAAGTCCGTACCTCTGTAGGATGCGGAATCAACAGTTTGGAAACTAAGAGATGGTGGTCTTCCACGCTTTCTTGAATAGTTAAATTCTGTCAGAAATAAAAGATGAAAGGAAAAAATCAATTAAATTGTTTTTCATAAAGTAGTATGTGTCTCTACTCCATTTTGTAGTATGTACACTGAAGGTCACGGTAAGGACTCGGGGAGCAGAGTAACCCGAAAAACCATTTCAAGGGTGGAGTGGAACACCCTTTAAGCAATGCAATTGATTGACCGCAATAAGGACAAGGTGGAAACAAGGTGACACAGCTCAAGCCTCCCCCGCCTTACCACCTTCCCCTCCTCACAGCACCTATATATATGTATATATATTTGTACATATTTATTAATCTATTTTACTTGTACATATTTATTCTATTTATTTTATTTTGTTAATATGTTTTGTTTTGTTGTCTGTCTCCCCCTTCTAGACTGTGAACCTGCTGTTGGGTAGGGACCGTCTCTATATGTTGCCAACTTGTACTTCCCAAGCGCTTAGTACAGTGCTCTGCACACAGTAAGCGCCCAATAAATACAAGTGAATGAATGAATGAATGAAGGAAAAATATCATTCAACATGAAGCATTCCAAAACAGGGACTTTGCTGGTAGCCCATCCCAATATCCAAAGGACAGACCAAGTATAGAAGGGATTGCAAAACATGCATGGATTATTTTGTCATGCCTCATCTAGAAGGAAAAAAAATTCATAATGTATATATTTCCAAATAGAAATACAACCTATTTTTCATGTCTTTCATGGGTTTGTTCATTTTCCTTTATATACAGATCATTACTAAATCAATGTTCATCTGTTCAGTACTTTTATTGGATGCAGAGCACTGTACTGGGAATTCCGTGTAAAGCACTTTACTGAGCATCTGATGGGTTACAGAGTCCTCCTGTACTAGATTCGGGAGAGTACAAGTAAAATACATGGTTCCTGCCCTCCAGGAGCTTACAATCTAATCGAAGCAATAAAACTGCAAAAAGAGACTAGGAACAGGAGAAAAAACACAGATATAAATAGTAACGGCCAAAGTAGGGAAAAGTTCAATGAAGATCTGAATTAATAGATTACCACATTCAGCTTTATAAAGAGGATCTTCTGCTGGTCTCTGAAAAAGAACAAAAATGTAAATGAGAGTTGTACCTCTGGGTTTACGGCTCTGAGTCTCCTCCCATGTAATGGTGACTGTACAGGGGAATTCCTCCAGATGAAAGTAAAGTGAGGGGTTTGGGCAAGTTGCTGGATAATCTGATAATGCCCATTCTTACTTTTTTTCCCCAAGTGTGCTTAGAAGGCAAGTGTGTTTAAAAGACCTACCAAGAATGGCAGTTAAGCAGGAACAGGCCAATCCTTATCTCTTTTAGTGTCTCTCAAAGTTGTTAATCTGAGTGTGAAGCCAATGGAATGGATGCCAGAACACAAAGCTCCTTTTGAAATCACTGGCCATGCTTACTTGTGGGCAGCATCATGTTTGGAAGGGAATGTTTTAGGAGAAAATTTTGGTATTCATCCCAATTGTGAGGCTCTAACATTATAGGAGAGAAGCAGCGTGGCTCAGTGGAAAAGAGCACGGGCTTTGGAGTCAGAAGTCATGGGATCAAATCCCAGCTCCGCCAATTATCAGCTGTGTGACTTTGGGCAAGTCACTTCACTTCTCTGTGCCTCAGTTACCTCATCTCTAAAATGGGGATAAAGACTGTGAGCCCCCCGTGGGACAATCTGATCACCTTGTAACCTCCCCAGCGCTTAGAACAGTGCTTTGCACATAGCAAGTGCTTAATAAATGCCATCATTATTTATTACAGGGAGAATTACATGGGGCAAAGAGAAACAACACTTGTGGAATCCTGTTTACTGTCCACCCCTCCAGCATGTTCCAGGAATCCTAATATCAGTCCACCAAGATTGACCACATATTCTGCTTCCCTCCTACTCCCCAGCCCAGCCTGATCTGCCCAATCTCCTAGGTGGTGGGATCAGAGTAGGGGGACTGAGGAGAGAAGGGGACCCATAAGCTCATTGTGGGCAGGGAATGTCACTGTTTATTGTTGTATTGTACTTTCCCAAGCGCTTAGGACAGTGCTCCGCACACAGTAAGCGCTCAATAAATGTGATTGGATGAATGAGTAGAATAGAATGGGGAAGGCTCAGAGTCCCAACTAGATGAAGACTCTGGTTGGCCTGGAGCATAGGTTCTGGGCCCCCAAAACTAACATTTATACCCTTCCTCCTCTTTTGGACCTCCTGGGGCTATTTTCTTGGGACCCAGAGTCAGGCAACCTGGATTCTAATCCCAGCTCAGCCATTGTTCTACTTTGTGCCCTGGGCCCAGTCACATAACTCCTTCTGTGCCTCAGTTTCCTTATCTGTAAAATGGGGATAATAATAATAATAAAAATGGCATTTATTAAGCGCTTACTATGTGCAAAGCACTGTTCTAAGCACTGGATAAGATCTTGACCCCACCTTTTAGATTGTGAGTCCCATGGGGGACAGGGACTGAGTCTAATCAGATTGTTTTCTATTTCCCCATGTGCTTAACATAAGGCTTGGGACCTGGCATACACTTTAAAAAATACCATAAATGATCAACTATGGAAGAGTTGAGAGGGGAGTTCATGAGGGTCTGCTACAGGGGTGACCTCAGTGAGTCCTCCTGCTACATGGTGGCTTCCCCCGAGGGAGTAAAGCAGCATGGCATAGTGTTATCTTAGGCCTGGGTGTCAGAGGTATGGATTCTAATCCCTGCTCTGCCACTTGTCTGCTGTGTGACCATGGGCAAGTCACTTCACTTCTCTGGGCCTCAGTTACCCCGTCTATAAAATGAGGATTGAGCCTGTGAGCCCCAAATGGAACAGGGACCGTGTCCAACCTGATATGCTTGTAACCACCCCAGCGCTTAGTACAGTGCCTGACACATAGTAAACGCTTAACAGATGCCACAATTATTATTCAGTGTTTAGAACAGTGTTTGGCACATAGTAAGCACTTAACAAATACTATTATTAATATTCTCGTTATTTGAGGTACTTGCTTCTTCTGCTCAGGGATTGGGTTCCATGACCATCATCCAACCAGACAGGCAAATCACATACCCCTACTGTGGACTCAGCAGAAAAATGTCCTTTCAGCACCAACTCAAGCTTAAAGTCTTCACTCCAACCATGCTGAGTTGCAGCAAAGAGGACCCAATCCTCTTATAATGTAAATGTTAAGGCCCACATTGGTTCCAGGCCACTTGGCTCTGGGCAGTGTTAACCACTGATTTTAGAAAGATTTAACATCTATTGTCCCTGATGGTCTCAAAAGACACAGGGCAAGATGAAATTCAGACTTTGATGATTGTTACTCATTCCTACAGTATACATACTTCTTATAGTGACAAGAGCAAGAGGAAAAAGATACAGATTTTACCTTGAAAGCTTGTTTTCTTTTCTCAAACACAAATACTGGCTGAGCGATTATGGGCTTTTCTAGGAAAAGAAAAGAATATTTGAAAAGCTCTGCAGAGCGAAATGGAAATTTCAAAATAAACTCAGCAAACCTCAAGGCAATATTTAAGCAATATTTCTCAGTACATCCTGAAAGCATTACCGTTAGAGAAATTTCATTTTGGATGACCCTTTTCCACCCGTGTAGGTATAAAGCATTACTTGTCCTCACATTACCTACACAACACATCTACATAAAGAGAAATAATGTCCTCCATCATTAAAAGACTCTTCTGAGAGGAGGAATAACAATAGGACAAAGAGTTTGTCAGGGATATTGCTCAGCTTCAGATATTTTCGGGCAGGAGATATAGTGACCCATTTAGGTATAGAGCCACAACTTAATATCTCTGTTCTTCTATAAAATTCAAGGCATGTGAACCCAATATGCATCTGCCTGCCTTGTATATTGTATTTTATAATGAGAAGCAGCCTAACCTAGTGAAAAAGTTATTGCATTTTATTGTATTGTACTCTCCCAAGTGCTCAGTACAGTGCTCTGCACATAGTAAGCGATCAATAAATAGGATTGACCAAAAAAGTTTGGCCCTGGGAGTCAGAAGACCTGAGTTCTAATCCTGGCTCTACCACTTGCCTGCTGTGTGACCTTGGGCAAGTTGCTTAATTTCTCAGTGTCTTACTTGTCTCCTCTGTAAACTGTTTACTGTTGTATTGTTCTCTCCCAAGTGCTTAGTACAGTGCTCTGCACACAGTAAATGCTCAATAAATACAATTGACTGACTGACCGTAAACGTGGGGATTATAAATCTGTTCTCCTTCCCCTTAGACTGTGAGCCCCATGTGGGACAGGGACTGTTATAATTATTATTATTCTTAATAATCATTTTTATTGAGCACTTACTGCATGCACTGTACTAAGTGCTTAGTACATCAGACACATTCCCTGCCCACAACAAGCTCACCATCTAGAGGGGGAGACCGACATTAATATAAATAAATTACAGATATATACATATGATGAAGACGGTGTCTTAAAGTGTTTTATACAGTATTTTGCATACAGTAAGAGCTCAATAAATACAATTGAATGAATAAAGCTGTGCATACTGAGTCTCCCTCTACTTGACAACAGCACTTATATATCTTTAAATTACATATATTGCAAATTATTTATTTATATTAATGTCTGTCTCTTCCTCTGGACTGTAAGCTCACCTTGGTCAGGGAAAGTAACTGCTAACTCTCTTACACTGTACTCTTCCAAGCTGTTAGTCCACTGCTCTGCATAAAGTGCTTAATAAATACCATTGACTGAATAAAATATATCACGATTATTATTAAACTCCTTGAGGTCAAGAACTTTGATTTTACTGTACATTTCCAAGTTCCCAGTGTAGTGCCCTGAACACAGTAGGTGTCCAGTATAATGCATTGCATACTGTAGAAGACCAGTGCTGTGCTCAATAAATACCGATGATGATAATGATGAATGCCCAGAATGAGGAGAGAGGAAAGGAAATGTACCTCAGAAAACCTCTGACACCCCAAGCACCCCATTTGGTTATTTTAAAAGAGAGCTGCAGAATTTAAGCAGTCTGGTGTTTTCTCCCTAATGTTCTTCTCAAGCCTGGAGACCTTCACAGAGCATTCTATGGCATCATTCATCCTGAGATGAAATTTCATGCTATATGCTTGGGGATAAGTTTTTCTAAAAGTCCCAAACCTCTGCTTTTATGGGTTGCATTGCCTGAGACGTTAGGCTGGAACAAAATGGGTTTTTTTCACTCAACCATTTCTTTCCATGCTAGACAGAGGACATTCTGTTGAATTTAAGTAAAGTTGCAAACATCTGCCTTGAGGTTTGATTAGGGAAAGCTTGTAAAAGAAAGTCTAAACTGCTTCCTTGCATTTGTTACCTGAACAGAGTGACTGTAAAATGAATTTTTTTCCCCTCACACTCTGCCAGTTATAAGCATATCACTTGGCAGTCTTGACTTTTGAGTGTATTTCAATTATCTTTGGGGCCATTTCATTGGGAAGCAAAAAAAAAAATCTCCCTTTCCTTAAAACCAACAATGTTGTGCATTTTGAATATAAAATGGACAAATAAAAACTCCTATCTGAATGAGTAGAGGTTAATTGAATGAAATGACTATTGAAGTACCACTCAAGACTAATGTACAAAATCAGTTTAACTGTGCAAAAAGCTTAACAAAACAGGAAGAAGCTTGAAGTTTGACCACATCAACATGGTGAACTTTTCAAAGTTCTCTGCCTCATCTAGCTGGGTTGCACTTCTAGACTTGTGATTCCTCAAAAATCTTCACCCACTCCTGAAGACATTTGTAGACTGTAAGCTCCTTGTGGGAAGCAGAACACCAACTCTGTTATAGTGTACTCTCCCAAGCACCTAATACAATGTTCTGCACAAGTACTCAAAAAACACCACTGATTAAACAGCAATGTTCTACAAGGGGAAATTATTCTCAGCTCACACTTCCCTTTTAAACCAGAGTTTTCTATTTTTCTCTTTATCACTGGCTTGCCAAGTAACACTGGGCAAGTTGCTTGATCTCACTGTCATAGGACTCTTCCCCATGTGAAGGGGGAAAAGGAATAATACCTTGCAGGTGAACAATAAAAGCTAGAAGGGATAGGGTAAGGGAGAAAAGTATCCTTGATTCTTCCTTCTCCTTCAATCCCTTAATAGTCTGTGGCCAAATCCCGTTGTTTCTTCCCCACAAAGTTTCCAAGATTGGTCCCTTCTCCACCTCAACAGCCACCATGGTGGTCCAGGCACTTGGTATGCTCCGGCTTGAACATTTGCATCTCCAGTCTCTCCCTTCATCAGCCTCTCCCCTCTCCAGATGACACTTCATTCTGCTCCCCAGATCATTTTCTAAACTACCATTCTGCTCATGCTCCCTGCTCCTCACAAAGCTGCAAAGTTTGCTTATTTCTCTGCATCAATCAGAAACTCCTGACAATTGGTTTTGCAGCACTCAATCAGCTCTCTCCCTCCTCTTCATCCTTTCTCTTTACCCATTACACCTCAGCTCTCCCTCCTCATTCCCCTCAAACTAACCTACTCACCGTGCCTTGTTCTCATCTCTCCTGCTACTGACCTCTTGCTTACAACCTCCCCCCAACCTGGAACTTCCTTTCACTTCATATCCAACAGACCAAGCATTTTTCACCTTCAAAATCCTTCTGAAATCTCATCTCTTCCAAGCCTTTAACAATTAACTTCTCATTTCCCCGTTTTATATTTTACACATGGGAAGCAGTGTGGCCTAGTGGAAAGAACACAGGCCTGGGAGTTAGGAGGCCTAGGTTCTAATCCCAGCTCTGCCAATTGTCTGCCGTATAACTTTGGGCAAATCACCGAACTTCTCTGTGCCTCAGTTTCTTCATCTGCAAAATGGGGATGATACTGTTCCCCCTCCCCTTTGTACTGTAAACCCCTTGGGGGACAGGAGCTGTGTCTGATCTGATTGTATTATATCTACTGCAGAGCTCAGCGCATAGTAAGTGCTTAACAAATAGCATTATTGCTACAGAGTTGCAAAGGTTACTATATGCCAAGTAGATAAAATGTGATCAGATCAGGCACAGTCCCCATCCTGCATTTGACTCACAGTCTGAGTCATAGAGAGAGGAAGTATCTTCAACATGTTTTACAGATTTGAGAAGCATTGTGGTCTAGCGGAAAGAGCACAGGACTGGAATTTAGGAGATCTGCATTCTAATCCCAGCTCTATCATTTACATGCTAGATGAACTTGAGCAAGTCATTTATCTGCCCTCAATTTCCTCATCTGTAAAAATGGGGATAAGATACTTGTTCTTCCTCCCCCCTAGACTGTAGCACAGAAACCGTGTCTGATCTGATTGTATTATATCTACTACAGTGCTCCGCACATACTCAATCCTTAACAAATACCATTGTTTTTGTTATTAAGAAAGAGAGCCACGGAGAGGTGAAGTGACTTGCTCAAGATCACGCGGCAGTATTGTGGCAGAACTATGATTAAGATCTGTCTCCAAGCACTTAGTACAGTGCTCTGCACACAGTAAGTGCTCAATAAATATGATTGATGATGATGATGATAAGCCAAGGCTAGCTGCCTCTATCTATTCGTACACTCAGCTCCAAAGCTTCTCTGAAGAATAGACTCTGCTTCTCTGGGGAAAGAAACACTGTAATAATAATTATAATTGTGGTAATTTTAAGTTCTTACTATGTGCCAGGCACTGTACTAAGCACTAGGGTAGATACAAGCAAATTAGGTTGGAAACAGTCCCTGTCCTACATGGGGCTTACTGTCTTAATCTCCATTTTACAGATGAGGTGACAGACACAGAGAAGTGAGGTGTTTTCCCAACATCATCTAGCAGGAAAGTGGCAGAGCAGGGATTAGAACCCAGGTTTTGCTGATTCCCAGGCCTGTGCTCTATCCATTAGGCTGATCAGAGCCCACTGCTTGGAATGGACATGGGAAACATTAGAAGCAAGGAACAAAGAACATTTTAGAGTGTGAAATAGTGAAAATGAAATGGTATGTGTGAGTCCCTGAGATGCTCAGAGATGAAGAAATGCCAGCTCTGCTCCCTGGGTGGCAAACTGTCCCCTCTCCTGCGGCAGAAGGGCTGCATGATTCTCCTGCCCTGATGTGGAATTTCTCTGAAAAATAAATGACAGCAATGGTCTAAGGTGGGTTGGCAGAGGGGAGTCTTTGGAATGAGAAGATGATGATTTTGGGGGTACTCATCTGCAAGGATATAGCCTGATCAATAGGAGCAAAGATAAACTTTACTGAAAACAAACCTTGGTTTCAATGGCACTGTCCTCTCCTGGTTCTCCTCCTATCTCTGATGGCTCCTTCTCAGCCTCTCACTGGCTTCTTCTCTGTTTCCCATCCCTTAATATTGGTGTCCCTCAGCCTCTCACTGGCTTCTTCTCTGTTTCCCATCCCTGAATATAGGCATCCCTCAAGGCGCAGCTCTGTGTCCCCTTCTATTCTTTAGCCATACCCCACTCCCTTGGAGAACACATTTGTTCCCACAGCTTCAGTTACCATCTCTACGCAGATGATTCCCAAATTTACCTCTGCAGTCCTGAGCTTTCTCCTTCTCTGCAGCCTTGCGTTTCTTCTTGTCTTCTGGACATCTCCACTTGGATGTCCCACTGACACCTCCAACTTAACAAGGCCAAAATAGAACTCCTCATTTTCCTACCCAAACCCTGTTCTCTCAAGGCTTTCCCATTACTGTAAACAGCACCATGTCTCACAAGCCCAAAACCTTGGCATCTGCCTCAACTCCAGTCTCTCATTCAACCTTAGCATTCAATCTGTCATAAAATCTTGTCAGTTCTGCCTTCGCAACAATTGCAGAATCCACCCATTCCTCTCCATCCAAACTGCTACTACATTGATCCAAGCACTTACTCTATCCCACCTTGACTAGTACATCAGCCTCCTTACTGACATTAAGGAAGCAGCATGGCCTAGTGGAAAGGACATGGGCTTGGGAGTCGGAGGATGTGGGTTCTAATCCCAGCTCTGACACTTGCCTGCTGTGTGACTTTAGAAAGTCACTTAGCTTCTCTGTGCCTAAGTTCTGTCATCTGCAAAATGGAGAATCAATACCTGTTCTCCCTCCTACTTAGATTGTGAGCCCCATGTGGGACCTCACTATCTTGTATCTATCTGAGTGTTTAGTACAGTGCTTGGCACAGTAAGTACTTAACAAATACCGCAATTATTATTATTGTTATCCCTGCCTCCTGTCTCTTTTTTTTCCTAATCCAAATTTCACTCTGGTCTCCACTCCTCAAAAAACGTTTAACTGTTGTCCAGCCCCTTCTGCATCAAACAGAAATTCCTTACCCTCAGCCTGAAGGCACTCAATCAACTCTCTCCCTCCTACCTCATCTCACTGATTGACTATTTCAACCCAACCCACACCACCCCAGTCCTCTAACATCACTTTATTCTCTATACCTACCTCAATCTCATTTATCCCTCCACTGACCCCTTGACCACTTTCTCCATCTCACCAAGAACTCCCTCTTAATTCAAAACCCTCCTAAAATCACATCTTCTCCGAGAATCCTTCTCTGGCTAAGCACTCATTCTTCCTTCCCTCTGGATCACCTACACACCTGGCTGCATACCCCCCCTTAAGTACTTTTATACTCACCCCAGCTGAACACACTTAAGAACATATCCTTATGCCCTATTATTTCACCTTATCTTGTCTTCGGCTGCCTCTAGTTGTGATTTATTTTAATGTCCATTGCTCCAGTAGACTGTAAGCTCCTTGTGAGCAGGGATCATGTCTACCAGCTCCTGTATTGTACAGTGCTTTGCACACTGTAAGCATTCAATAAATACCACTGAGTGACAGTTATTGATTGAACTTGCTTCCTTGTTAGAAGGAGGAGACTTCCAGAGGAGATAGCACAGATGGTGCTCAAGCCTTGATTAAGTCTGTAAAAAAACTTCCTCTACACGTGAAAGCAACCACAAGGAGTTCATTAGCGGATATTCACTGCCCTCAGGTGTGGGCACAGTAGCAGTGACCTAGAATTAATAATTTTATCACTTCTATACGTTGGTCAGCACTTAGAACAGTGCTTTGCACATGGTAAGCTCTTAACAAATGCCATCATCGTCATAAGTTCCTTCTCTGATCTGACTAGATTTTTAATACTAGGTGAAAGGATTTTCTGAGTCTGTCCAGCTGCCTATATCTGTGACCCTTTTTAGTACTGTCCCTTAGGGGTGTAAGTAGCAAAAGACACCCTACTGAAGTGTTCAGAAGCAGTTTGATTTATGGAATATGATGGCAAAGGAAAAAAAAAAAGGTCATTTATTTTGTTCTGGAAAGCCCAGGTGAAGTCATGAATTCAGAGAAATGGGATGGTAAAGAGGGATAAGGCAGCACTTCATAACAACCAGGCTGTACTAATAATCAACAGTATTTAGTAAACATTTAATGTGTACAGAATACACTACTAAGCACTTTGGGAAGCACAATAAAACAGAGTTCGCTATGGGTAGGGAACGTGTCCGTTAATTGTTATACTGTACTCTCCCAAGTGCTGAGTTCAGTGCTCTGAACACAGTAAACACTCAATAAATAACATTGAATGAATGAGTTGGTAGACATGTTCCCTGCCCACAGAGAGTTTACAGAGCATGAACCAATCTCTCCAAATTCTGCATTGAAGGAATTCAGAGTCAAACAGCTCATCCTAAAGGGGGAAATGGTTGAATTTTGCAGGAAAAAAAAACAGAACATAAAATCCCTTAATAACAATCAATGCTTTGGTATCAAAGTACTTCTCTTCAGCGAGTTTCAGTATAATTCCTCATTTATTTCCCCATATCCCCTTGCTACTCTAGGACTTTCTCGGTTTGTTTCTGTTTTCCTCTGAAATGGGAAGTCTCTGAAATGGGGACTGTGCCATGCCTGGTCTCTGAACCCATATCACTCAATCTGTGGCAACAAAATCTTTACCCTAAACTGGGCTATAGTAACCCACCCTTGTCAGTGGAATCTAGCCAGTCAGCATTATTCTGCTGAGCTTTGAAAAATGATCATTTTTGGATGACATTAAGGTCTTCCAAAAACCCTGACACCAGCAGCTGGGCTTCTAAATTCAGAGGGTCAGCATCAGCTTTGGGATTTCAGAGCAATCACTCTACAGAACGAAAACACTAAATAAAATATCTTGGGCCTTTTAAGAATCTGCACTGAGTCCCTGTTTCTGCACCCTCGGGGAGGGGATTAGTTCATTGAAGTTAAAGCAATTTCCACAGATCTTTGTAGCAGGAACTTGCACAAAACCTTCAAGTCCAAGATACTCTGCTCTGAGAGGGCAGAATAAAAATATCTATTGAGTGCTTACTGTGTGCAGAACACTGTACTCGGCACTGGGAGAGAGTAACCCGGGGGGAATTAGACATGGTCCCTGTCCCGGGGGCAGGGGTAGCACAAAATTCTTACCTTGACAATTGCCTTCCTCCTGTTTCAGTTCCCACCTGCTTAGACTGGCGAATCGGTGGCTGCTAGGTTTTCTTTGCGAAGTAGAACTAGCAATCGGGTTCATGATCTGAGTTTCAGTGTAGTGTTCCTTTTCCTCAGAAAAGCCCAGCTGATTCTTCAGAGAATTCATGGTGTTGAATGTGCTTAAATCATGAAAGCTGACCCTCACTTTACTAGCATGAACTTCTTAGCACCCTAGAGGCTTGGTTCTTGCCCCAAATATTTGTCTAAGTAACACATTCTGACAAACAAAAGCTTCAGTTCATCCGAGTCAAGTCTCGGGATTTGTTCTTAGAGTCCCACTTCAGAATGAAAACGAACTGAAATTGGTGTTTTGTCATTTAAAATTTTGCAGAGAAATGGTCCATATGGACAAATTAGTTGTGGTTTCTTTCTTGCGGTTTCTTTCTTGTTCCACCAAAAGGAGCTGCCAACGGAGTGGCTAATCTAACTTAAAAACGATGCCTGCTGTGCAGCTGAAATGAGTCTAGTGGTTTCTAAGCACTGTCTGAAGACAGCCAGAGTCAGTTTAAAAACATACAGTTCTAAACAGAGGCTGGGCTGAGGGGAGGGGCTTGGGAGAGCCAGAGAGAGTAAAATAAAGAGGCAGACAATGTTTGCATGATTTTTGGAGTTCCTCTGACCAGCAATTACCAAAGCACAGCCTGATATCTCTGGGTTTTCAATCAATCAATCAATCATATTTATTGAGCGCTTACTGTGTGCAGAGCACTGTACTAAGCACTTGGGAAGTACAAGTCGACCTTGCTTTTCATTATAGCTGCTCCAATTGACAATTTACACCATGTGGCCTTAATGCCCATGTCTGAAACTGAAAAGGATCAAACGCTGTCTGCAAATAACTTGACAATGAAAATGGTAAACTTCTACCAAGAAACCCCAAAAACAAAAACAGAGAATTCTAACAGAGAAGGAGATACAAAGTTTTCTGCAATTCAAAATTCCTAATTGGAGTGCTATTTTAAGCCCATACCTACTCTTTCAATCAGTCAATCAATCAATAGGGTAATTGATGGCAATGATGTCATTTGTTAAGCACTTACTATGTGCAAAGCACTGTTCTAAGCACTGGGGAGGATACAAGGTGATCAGGTTGTCCCATGTGGGGCTCACAGTCTTAATCCCCATTTTACAGATGAGGGAACTGAGGCACAGAGAAGTTAAGTGACTTACTAATAATAATAATGGTATTAAGCACTTATTATGTGCAAAGGACTGTTCTAAGTGCTGGGGTAGATACAAGGCAATCAGGTTGTCCCACGTGGGGCTCACACTCAATCTCCATTTTGCAGATGAGGTAGCTGAATCACAGAGAAGTTAAGTGACTTGCCCAAGATCACACAGCTGACAAGTGGCTGAGCTGGGATTCGAACCCACCACCTCTAACACCCAAGCCCAAGCTCTTTCCACTAAACCAATTGAGTGCCTTCTCAGAATAGAAGTTTTCTTTTTAATGATTCACATACATAACCTCAGAGGGGACTTCTCTTATAAACACAGCTAGACACAAACTCCCATCTACACATAAAAATCCACCAGGAATGCTCTTATTAACACAGAAACACATTCATTCTTTCATTCATTCATTCAATCGTACTTATTGAGTGCTTACTGTGTGCAGAGAAATGTGCTAAGCTCTTGGAAAGTACAATTCAGCAACAGAGAAAATCCATGCACACAAATATACACAAATCCACAAACATATACTATTCTCTCGGATTCATTCAGCCTCTCTTTCCTCCTTGTCCCTCAAATTGCATAAGCAGTTGTCTTAAATTAGCACTTCCTAACTGATGTGACCAAGAACCCTCCCCAGAGTGCCCTGGAAGCCCTGAGTGCCACCATCCTGAATTACACTGTGAACCAGGGTGACCTTTTTGGTCTGAGGCACATTGAACACATGAGAGCTATTAAACATCAAAGAAGCATTCTAAAACCTTTCTTTTTTGGCACCGTGTGGAGTTTTGTCAATTTTGGACTTCAGAATCCTAGAAATTAGCTGAGGGGGTGGGGGAATTAGTGGCCAAACTCATTTACTCACTTCCAGCATAAGCCCAAAAGCTCTCAGGATTTAGATACAGCATTGAGAGTCGCATTACTTATGTTAGAATTTGCCAATTCTTTTGTGGCCTACTGAATTAGTACTGGAAAATTCAGAGTTATAATGAAAAGAGCCTGTTCTCTGCCCAGGGTCCCTAGCCTAACTATAAGCAGTAAAAATTTCCTAGAAGGATAATAATTAGCTCATTAAATTCATGATACCAAGCCTGGCGGTGCAACCAGCACGTTGGAGGCCAGAATTATAATTCAAAATGGATTTAATAATTGTAGTATTTGTTGAGCACTGGCTATGTGCCAAGCACTGTTCTAAGAGAGAGTAATCAGATCAGACACAGTCCCTGTCCCTCTTGGACTTCACAGTCTGAGAGGGAGAACAGGTATTTAATCCTATTTTGGACGTGTTTAACGTGTCCAAAAGAGAACTCATATTCCCACCCCAACCCTGTCCTCCCTCTGACTTTCCCATCACTGTAGATGGCACCACTGTCCTTCCTGTCTCACAAGCCCATAGCTTTGGCGTTATCCTTGGCTCCCCTCTTTCATTCAACACACATGGTCAATTCATCACTAAATCCTGTCGGTACCACCTTCACAACGCTAAAATCCACCCTTTCCTCTCCATCCAAACTGCTACCATGTTAATACAATCACTCATCCTATCCCACTGGGATTCCTGCATCAGCCTCCTTGCTGATCTCCCAGCCTCCTTGCCTCTCCCCACTCCAATCCATACTGCGCTCTGCTGCCCGGATCATTTTTCTACAAAAACATTCAGTACATGTCACCCCATTCCTCAAAAATCTCCAGTTGTTGCCCTGCCACCTCTGCGTCAAACAAAAACTTTTCACCATTGGTTTTAGAGCACTCAGTCACCTCGCCCCCTCCTACCTCACCTTGCTTCTCTCCTTCTACAACCCAGCCCACCCGCTTCAGTCCTGTAATGCTAACCTCTCACTGTTCCTCCATCTCTCCTATCTTGCCGCTCCTATCTCACCCACATCCTGCCTCTGGCCTGGAACGCCCTCCCTCCTCAAATTGAAATGACAGTTACTCCCCCCAACTTCAAAGCCTTGTTGAAGGCACATCTCCTCCAGGAGGCCTTTCCTGACTAAGCCCCCCTGCCTTTCCTCTTCTCCCACTCCCTTCTGCGTCACTCTGACTTGCCTCTTCAGTTCTTCCCCGCTTCCCAGCCCCACAGCACTTAGGTACGTATCTGCAATTTATTTTTTATATTAATGCCTGTCTCCCCCTCTCTAGACTGTATGCTCATTGTGGGCAGGGAATGTGTCTGTTTATTATTGTATTGGACTCTCCCAAGCACTTAGTGCAGTGCTCTGCACACAGTAAGAACTCAATAAATATGATTGAATGAATGAATGAATCCCCTTTGTACAGATGAGGAAACTGAAGCACAGAGCAAGAAAGTGACTTGCCCAAAGTCACACAGCAGGCAAGTGGCAGAGCCAGGATTAAAATGCTGGTCCCCTGGCTCCCAGACCCAAGCTCTTCCCATTATAATAATAATAATAATGATGATGATGATGGCATTTGTTAAGCGCTTACTATGTGCAAAGCACTGTTCTAAGCACTGGGGGGGATACAAGGTGATCAGGTTGTCCCACAGGGGGCTCACAGTCTTAATCCCCATTTTACAGATGAGGTAACTGAGAGTCAGAGAAGTTAAGTGACTTGCCCAAGGTCACACAGCAGACATGTGGAGGAGCCGGGATTTGAACCCATGACCTCTGACTCCAAAGCCCATGCTCTTTCCACTAAGCCATCCTGCCATTATGCTACACTGCTTCGCAGATCCTTGAGGACAGCAATGGGAAACCAGAGACTACTGCCAAGATCCTTGTGGGAAGGGAAAGTGTCTATCCACTCTGTTCTAGTACACTCCGAACAGTGCTTTGTGCTTAGAAAATGCTCAATAAGTATCATTGATTGATTGATTCTCCACCCCAACTCCTTCTCAACCAGCAGACCGGATCCCAGTTTACATAACCTGAGGAAACAAATCTTCCAAAGTTTGGAGCCTGCAGTTCCAGGGGGTCTGGAGGCCAGATCTGAGACCTCTGGCAGCTCTACATTGAAACAAACAGCCTTTGGAGAAATATTGTTTGGGTCATAATCTAAAAACACACACACAAAGTCTCCCCAGTGGCCTGACAATAAAAGTTAGGGTCTTTCTTTGTTTTGGCAGGAGGCTTCTCCCCATCCCTCCCGCTTCCTCAACTGGGGGCTCTGCTTGCTTTATTATCTCATCTGTTTCTCCACAATGGTCAGCACACAAAGGGCAAAGACCACTTCTTCTTTGGTCCCAAACTCTACACACAGCACACTTTGGGGGCTTTCTCAATATCCAATGACCACAATCTTTATGTCCCTAGGAGAATTTCATCTGTACTACAATTCATCATCCTGAAGGGCTCTGCAAAAAGAACATGCTATTTACAAGGAAAGAATTCACAGACTTCTAACTAACTTATCCCTAACTAACTTTTCATATCCCCTACCCTTTTCACCTTCCTTTCTGCATGGCTAGGCACTTGGGTCAATACCTTCTAAGCACTTTAAGATTCACCCCACCCCCAACCCCAGAGACCTTATGCACATATCCTTCTACTCTATTGTTTGACCTACCTGCAATTTATTTTAATGTTTCCTCCCCCTGCTAGACTCTGAGCTCCATAAGGGCAAGAATAATGCTTACCAAGTCCGTGGCCCTCTCCCAAGCCCTTTGTACAGTGCTCTGTGCACAATAAGAGCTCAATAAATATCATTGATTGACTGATTCTAAGAATTTGCCTTCTCCACAAGGAATCTCCATAGGGAACAAATTAAAAGGAAGAGGAGAAAAAAGAAAGACATGTTCTCCATCCTTTGACTCTCCCTTTTAGACTGTGAGCCCACTGTTGGGTAGGGACTGTCTCTATATGTTGCCAACTTGTACTTCCCAAGCGCTTAGTACAGTGCTCTGCACACAGTAAGCGCTCAATAAATATGATTGATTGATTGATTGATATAAGCACACTTTGTAGCCCCACCTTGCTAAATGCAACCAGATAAATGATGGCCTGCTTTGTCAAACGTTTCCCATTTAAATCACCCCACAAGAAGGCTGCTTTCGAATGTTGTCCAGATCTATTCATGGGAATAGTTTTCTCCCTAATTCTTCTCTTTGATTGCTTCACATGCTTCACACATGTCTTCCCCAAGTATGAATATTTAAATCCCTGGGAACTTGACTGTTTCCAAGTCTTCAGGGAAAATCTAGCCAAGGGAAGAGAAGGAAGGGGGGAGTTTAGTGGGAGAGGCACAGGGCTGAGAGACAGAGGACCTGGGTTCTAGTATCAGCTCTGTCACCAGTTATTCTTCAGTTATTAATATCGGCCTTTCTCTACTTCTACCAAAAAGGATGTTGTAAGGACAAAGTGAGAAAAGTAACTTGGAAGTGTTTCCAAAAAATTAAAGTGCTCTACAAATTTAAGGTATAAACTCAAGAAGAGACCCACATTCCTGACTGCTACACATTCCCTTTGGGAGCTCTGATTTAACCAACATATGGGAAAAGAACAGAGCCAGTCAACTTCCTGGTGACCATGCAAAAGCTTTCTTGTGTGCTTGAGAACAGTATGGTCTAGTGGAAACAGGAAGCCTAGGTTCTAATCCTGACTCCACCACTTTCCTGCTGTATAACATTGGGCAAGTCACATAATTTCTCTGTGCCTCAGTTTCCTCATCTGTAAAATGAGGATTAAATACCTTCCCTACCCCTGAGACTATGAGCCCCATATGGCACAGAGACTGTGACCCATCTGTTTCCTCTAGATTGTAATCTCTTTGAGGGCAGAGATTGTGTCCACCAACTCTATTTTATTGGACTCTTCCAAGCATTTATATCAGTGCTCTGCACACAGTAAGCACTCAATATTCATTCATTTATTCACTCAATAGTATTTATTGAGCACTTACTGTGTGCACAAGAAGCAGTGTGGCTCAGTGGAAAGAGCCCGGGCTTTGGAGTCAGAGGTCATGGGTTCAAATCCCATCTCCGCCAATTGTCAGCTGTGTGAGCTTGGACAAGTTACTTCACTTCTCTGGGCCTCAGTTACCTCACCTGTAAAATGGGGATTAAGATTGTGAGCCGCACGTGGGACAACCTGATCACTTTGTAACCTCCCCAGCACTTGGAACAGTGCTTTGCACATAGTAAGCGCTTAATAAAGGCTACTAATTCAACAACAGAGACGATCCCTGCCCACAATGGGCTCACAGTCTAGAAGGGGGTAGACAGACATCAAGACAAATAAACAGACATCAGTAGCATCATTATAAATAAATAGAATTATGGATATATATGCACATTAATAAAAACAAATAGAATAATAATTATAAATTGCTGTGCGGTGGGGAGGGAGGGTACAGTAAAGGGAGATGACAATGGGGACAATGGGGACAATGGGGAGGGGGCAATTAATTGATTACTCTTCACACAGCAGGTGCCCAGATCAGTACACTGCACAAAATAGGCATTAGTTAATGATGATGATGACGATGATGACGATGATGATGATGGAGGGGTGCAAAGTGGGGGACACTGGGAGGACCATGGGTGACTTGGCAATGAAGAGTCTAACTTTGCTGCCTCTTCCCTCCATCCTCCTCTGGCCCACTCTATCTTTGGTCCTTCTGGGGAGTAGCAGAACCTCTCGCCCCAGTAGCTCTCCTCTGGTTATGCGCATGGTCCTCCTTTTCCTGGCCAATTGTATTAGCTTTCTCTAGGGCAGCCTCTCTATTCTTCCTATGAGGACCTGGGAGCCGTGCTGTAGCCCTTGAAAAGCAGGATGATTTTATTCTAAATTTAAATGAATTAACTCAGAAACATTGCCTCCTCTTAAGGAGGTAGGATGGCCTAGTGAAAAGACCGTGGGATTGGGAACTGGAAGACCCATTTCTAGTTCCAGCACTGCCACTATCCTACTGTGCGACTTTGGCCTCAGTTTCCCCATCTGTAAAATGGGGATGCAATTCCAGCTCTCCTAGCCCCTTAGAGTGAGAGCTCCATGTGACACGGGGACCATATCTGATAGGAGTTTCTTGCCTCTACCCCAGCACATAGTAAGACGTTTCTCATAGAGTAGATGCTTAATGAATACCCTACCATAATCAAGCTTCTAGAAGCACCTTCTCCTCTTCCCTTTATCGGCTTGAGGGAGCTTGAAAACATCAACAAAATGTGAATTGTTGACCCAGCTATCTACCTTGTATCATAGCGATGTTGATGATAAGAATTATTCTTCACAACAATAAACCCTCGGCATCTTCGGCGCCGGCTCCAGGGGGAGAGAAGATATTTCACTAGAAACAGGCGTGAGGCAGGAAAAACAGCAGGTGGCAGAACACAAACAGAATATGGTGCATCTTTGGGCCGACTCATTCCTCCTCCCCACAGCATGAGCACAGTCCGTTTGCTCAAATAACTAATCACTGTTCCCTCTGAGGGAGATCAAAAACGCATCCCCAGAATTCAAGGAAAGGGCAGTGCTTACCGCATGCTGTGCTCAAGGATGGAGGGGCTTGGGCCAGGCTTTACACTTATTCTTCTTTTGGGGAGCCCAATTCACTCACTTCTAGAAGTGGTCAGGGGTCCCCCAGGTGCCCAAACTCTGGCGGCTCCTGGGGTGCTAGTTTCCAGGAGGGGCAGCTAGATGTCCATATGGGTGTAGAGCATTGAGTATCCTTGACCATGCTACCCTGACTTCCCCTCTTGGGACCCCAGAAGTCTGCTTTCCCAGAGCCTGGGCTAGGTCAGGGCTAGAGACGGACAGGATGCTAACTTGGATGAATGATAACACAACTCACAGCGGCCAGGTGACATTATGGAGAAGAAATACAATCAACTGGAAAGGTTAATTCACCTTAAAACCGTTAATGAGTTTGAATTTGGGGAGAATCAGGTAAAGAATGCCGTGCTTAGTTCTGGTATAGAAGGGGGCCGCTGTATGAATGAAGGGAAATCAACAAAGGTATGTTCTTGAGTGCTTAGTACTGTGCTCTGCACAATATATAAGCTCAGTGCAACGCTCTGCCCAATAGGAGGTCAGTACAACATTCTGCACACAGTAAGCACTCAGTAAATACTGATGATCATCATGATGGTGATAGCAGTGATGGCGAGTCAAATTCAAAGCTGTAGTCCAGCAAATCAGGAAGCTTTTTAAGGAATTACGTCGTCAGAAACCGGGGGTGGGAATACCAGCCAGCTGCAGTGAGAATTATCCAAATACTTTTTAAGATCCGAAGAATTCAGGAGAGACTGTCTCCTTTTCTCCATTCCTTTTCATCCTCATTCATCTCCACACTTCCGAGTTAGCAGCCAAAGAGTTGAAATGTGACGATCAGATAACTTTGTTGACTTATGTGGCAAAACCACAAGCCTTTCATTCCGATTCTATGACTCTCCTGGAGACAAAGGAAGAAATATTCATGGCAGAGGATGAAACAGGAGACTATCAACTTAAAAGCACAAACTGGAGAGTGAAACCTCATTTTAATGATGGCATTTGTTAAGCACTTACTATGCGCTGGGTGGGGGGTATAAAAGGTAATCAGGTTGTCCCACATGGGGCTCACATTCTTAATCCCCATTTTACAGATGAGGGAACTGAGGCACAGAGAAGTTAAGTGACTTGCCCAAAGTCACACAGCAGACAAATGGCAGGGCTGGGATTAGAAGAGACTCTGAGGTTTAAAAAAATTACTAAATGGAGCAGAAGTCCAACGGACCAGAGTCACCTGACTACTGTAAGCTATGGGGACTCTAGGGGAGCTTCCTACATTTATTCAATCATATTTATTGAGCGCTTACTGGGTGCAAAGCACTATCCAATCAACATCAAGGGAGAGCAGCCTGGGCCCCTCCAAGAGCAGAGGGTGAGCCAAAGTCTGTAACGACTATCAAAATGCTAGGAAGTGACACCGTTTACTATTCCCTGCAACTGTGACGAGCCTGAAAATGATCTCTTCTGGTCTAACGTACCAGGCGCTGTACTAAGTGCTGTGGTAGATACAAGATAATCAGGTTGGACACAGGCCCTGGCCCCCATAAGGTTCACAGTCTTCATCCCCATTTTACAGATGAGGTAGCTGAAGGACAGATAAATTAAGTGGCACACAATCACACAGCAGACAAATAAATGGTGGAGCTGGGACTAGGTCCATTAGGCCGTGCTGCTGTTCGGGGTTGCATTTTCAATTGCTCCCATTGTTTATCACTTATTCCTCTTTTCTATTTGTTTCTCCTTGTGAGCCTCTTGTGGGACTGTGTCTGAATTATTTATCTTGCATCCACCCTAGTACTTAATACAGTGCTTGGCACCAAATAAGCACTTAATCAAGTACTATAATAATATCATCATCATCATCATCATCGGGATGAAGATTTTGATCAGTTCATTGGCCCAGGACATGAAACAGTGCTGCAATGGCAGTGTGATTAGCATGAGAGGCATGTAATTAATTGGCATACAAAATTGTCTGGGCATCCTATCAATTCTATTGAACCCGCGTCAAAGGGATTCAAAAGGAGCAATTGATTAAGTGCACAACTAAGCGCTTAGTATAGTGCTCTGTACACAGTAAGCACTCAATAAATACGATTGAATGAATGAATGAAATAAACTAATTTTAAAACAAAAACTGAAGAACCTTCAGTTTGGGAAAATCCTATCAGAGCAAACATTGATTTGGTAGGAATTAATGAGTTAGGCGATTGATACCACCATGACTGAATCTTTTCAGTGCCACTTCTTATATCTGCTATTCACACCTGTAGCAGAATGCTCTATCGCTCTTGCTACTCATTATTTTATGACATTAAATATTATAAAGCCGCAAATATTCAAAGAAGCAAAATGTACCGCAATCACAGTGTACTTGTTAAGCACTTATTAAGTGTACCAAGCGCTATACTGAGTGCGGGGTGGATACAAGGTAACCAGGTTGGATCTAGGCCCTGACTCTGTCCCTGTCCCATCTGAGGCTCACAGTCTAACTAGGAGAGAGTAGGATTTCATCCCCATTTTATAGATGAGGAAACTGAGACACGGAGAAGTTAAGTGACTTGTTCAAGGCCACACAGGAAGATCTGGAATTAGATCTCAGGTCCTCTAACTCCCAGGCCTGTGTTTATTCCAACTAGGCCTCGCTACTTACCGAATAGCAATGCTAAGGCGGAAGCTACGAAGAATAGCAGTAGCACTTCTGGACAGATTCATTCATTCATTCAATCAATCGTATTTATTGAGTGCTTACTGTGTGCAGAGCACTGTACTAAGCGCTTGGGAAGTACAGGTCGGCAACATATAGAGACGGTCCCTACCCAACAGTGGGCTCACAGTCTAGAAGGGGGAGACAAACAACAACATACCTGCTCACAACCATTCCTTCCAACACTGCATCTACCTGTACCAACTGGTGGATCACATTGTACCCGAAACAGGCTTAAACTGTGGTAAGAACGTCCCTTAATTCTTCCACTGAGTTATTTTTTAATGATATTTGTTAAGCACTTACTGCGTGCCAGGCACTGTATGATGTGCTGGGATTGATACTAACTATTCAGCTTGGACAGAGTCCATGTCCCACATGGGGCTCACAGCCTTAATACCCATTTTACAGATGAGGTAACTGAGGCCCAGAGATGTTAAGCAACTAGCCCAAGGTCACCCAGAAGACAAAAGGTGGAGCAAGGATTAGAACCCAGGTTTTCTGAGTTCCAGGCTCATGCTCTTTCCACTAGGCCATGCTGCCTCTCTATGTATTACATATTTTAAATTTTATTATATTATCTCTATATTATATTGATGTTACAACTAAATTGTGTAGTGAAAATATGTTGTAGTAAACTAAATTGTGTAGTGAAAATATGTTATAGTAGAATTGACTGAACAGGGTTATTATTAAACATGAAAGGAAAAATTAAAGTAAACTTCTAGACTGTGAGCCCACTGTTGGGTAGGGACCGTCTCTATATGTTGCCAACTTGTACTTCCCAGGCGCTTAGTACAGTGCTCTGCACACAGTAAGTGCTCAATACATACGATTGAAAGAATGAAGACTCCAATGAAGCAACTGTTCTGCCATGTCATCAAAATTTAGCAAATTAAATAGAAGATCAAAAGCTCCCAATGATTGGAAGCAGCCAGCAGGTGAATTGAGGATTTTTATGGATCCGGATATATGAGCTACAGACTATGGCCTGAACTTACAGTTTTGTCTGGTAACTGCAGATTCTCAGTGTCACTTCTTTGAAATCTCTGTATGTAAATCAATCAATCAGTGGTATTTCATTCATTCAATTGTATTTATTGAGTGCTTACTGTGTGCAAAGCACTAAGTGCTTGGGTATTTATTGAGTGCTTACCATTTCCAGAGTACTGTACTAACACATACATCCGCTATCAAAACCAGGCACTGCAGGGGCAGGTTAGTAAAACTTGCCCTGGATGTCCATACAGCACTGACCTGTGGCTTATTTATGCTTGCAGAATTTAGACACTGCATATGGATTTTAGGCCCTAGTCCATAACAGTGGGGGGAGGTAACTACATGAACTTAGAGAAGCCACCATAGGTAGCATGTGTAATGGAGACAAACTTCCTTTCATATGTATTTTCTATAGCTGACAATTAAGTTTTCCTCTGCTAGTATAATATAATGATAATGATGGTATCTGTGAAGCACTTCCTATATGTCAAGCACTGCTCTAAGCTCTGGGATAGCTACATGTTAACTAGGACAGTCACAGTTTGTGTCCCAAATGGGGCTCATAATCTCCGTAGGAGAAAAAACAGGTATTGAACCCATCTTTTACAGTTGAGCAAACCAAGGCACAGAGGAATTAAGTAACTTGCACATGGTCAAAGCCTGTGTTTTTTCCACAAGGCCACGCTGCCTTGCACTTTATTCAGAACAGAACTGTGGATTCTCCTTCCTTTCATCTCTGCCACAGACAGCTTCCAAATCACTAGCAATGGCTCAACTCCTTTTCTCTGAGACTTAAGATATTTAAGGACCTGCTGCCCAAGCAGGATCTGAACCAGGGCTCGATGTAAACTTCAGAATTCTAGTTTTTCTCACCACCCCAGGAGTGCATTGCAATCTTCCTCTATTGTCTTCTAAAATTAAAGCAGCTTCAAGGGCTTCCACTTGCACAACTGTAACTGCAGAGAAGTAAATGCATAATGCTGACCCTGAGATCTCACTCTCCAGAGAAGTCAATCTGGCCGGTATTGAAACTGATAAGCATATGAAGGCACAACCTGACCTTACTGCCAGTGAAGGTTTATGAGGCAGTGCAAGATTTTGATTTAGAAATATTCTTGAAGTGGAAAGGCAGTTTATTTATGAAATGTGTAATCCTCAGTCAAAATAGATTCAACTTCAAATAATCCTTGAATCCATTCTGGTCCCCCTCGTAAGGGAATGCTTCACCACTTTTGCACTTATAATGCTTACTGGTTCTGCTAAACTTAATTCATTAATTCATTTACCCATTTAATCGTATTTATTAAGCACTTACTGTGTGCCGAGTACTGTACTGAGCACTTGGGAAAGTACAATGCAACAATAAACAGTGACATTCCCTGCACACAAGGAGCTTACACTCTGAAGGAGGGAGACTTTCATTCATTCATTCAATCGTATTTATTGAGCACTTACTGTGTGCAGAGCACTGTACTAAGTGCTTGGGAAGTACAAGTTGGCAACATATAGAGATGGTCCCTACCCAACAGCGGGCTCACAGTCTAGAAGGGGGAGACAGATTTCAATATAAGTAAACAAAATTACAGATATATCCATAAGTGCTGTGGGGCTGGAAGGGGAAGGGGGAGAGCAAAGGGAGCAAGTTGGAGAGAAGCAGAATGGAATGGGACTGGAGATGGACTTAATCTTGATCTCCTTCTTAGAGTCTCAAAATTAATTCATCATTGTCCAGTAGTCATTTGGGAAAGGGAAATGAATAGTATTTTTTTTTTGTTAAAAAGCAGATCTTGCCGTTATTTTGCAGAATTGGTTT
Organism: Tachyglossus aculeatus; assembly: GCF_015852505.1. NCBI lineage: Eukaryota > Metazoa > Chordata > Mammalia > Monotremata > Tachyglossidae > Tachyglossus > Tachyglossus aculeatus. Next base: position 73,799,644 of record NC_052068.1, on the reverse strand, counting down.
TCAAGCTGTGTTCCCTGGCCGCATCATAGCACCAGGAGAAGTAGAGAAGGCAAGAGGGAGAAGGGGAAAGAGACTGAGAGGCGGACAGAGAGAAAAAGACTGGGAGCCTCATGTGGGACATGGACTGTGTCCAACCTAGTTAGCTTGTATTTACCCTAGCACTATCCAAGGCCGTACAGCAGGGATAAAGAGTAGGCCACACTGTTTCTCTTCCTCCTCCTCCATGAGGGATGAAATTTGGGGAAGACAACATTTTGGACAGTTAGTAAGGACCCCAAAGCTATCACTGTAAGCACTGAAGTTTGAATATGTTTGCTGGTCAAAACTCAAAGGTATTCAAAACCCAAGAGATTGAATGCCATCATGGGAGCCTTGGGAAGCTGAACCTTATACTTAGCCTGTGAGCCCTGTGTGGGACAGGGACTGTGTCTGATCTGATTATTTCGTATCTACTCCAGCACTCAGTAGAGTGCTTGGCACATAGTAAACGTTTAACAAATACCTCAATTATCATTGTTATAACTATACTTCTGCAGTGAAGAAGTTTCTAAATGCATGTCTCCTAGTCTCCTACCACACTCGGAACCTAGGATGCTTAGAAACACGTTGTTTCCGGATATGCCCGGGGCAAGTAAATGATTACACCTCCTCCCTTCTGGGGATTTTCCACTGCACTGTCACAGTTTAGGGAAAGTTTTACCATAGGAGAAAAGACATAAACTCTCTGCTCTTGCTGCACATAAACCTTATCTTGTTTTCCTTCTCTGTGAAAGCTCAGGACAGCTGATGGTTTCCTCTCCCCTAGGCCTTTTGTGACCAAACTACATCTCTCCCCACCTGTGAAGTGTCCTAAGAAACTACCTCCTCAAAGAGGTGTTCCTTGACAAATTCTCACCTCTGTGATTGGATTATCCATTAGCCACCCTTGCCACTTACGTATGCATCCATTTATGTAATTATTCATTTTTGATTATTTTATTATCTATGTTTTCCCATTACATGCATGCTACCTATTGATTACCTATGTCTGCCTGTCTCCCCTGTAAACCTGTAAGCTCTTTGTGGGCAGGGAATATATCTGTTTATCATTGTATTGTACTCTCCCCAGCGCTTAGTACAGTGCTCTGCACACAGTAAATGCTCAATAAATATAATTAACTGACCAATTGAGGGCAGGAACCGTGTCTTCTATTTTTATTGTATGCTCTCAAGTGCCAAGTTCAGGTGCTTATTGATCAATCGATCAATCCAGCAGGAACCGTGTCTTCTATTTTTATTGTTTGCTCTCAAGTGCCAAGTTCAGGTGCTTATTGATCAATCGATCAATCCATCAGTGGGTATTGAGTGCTTGCTTTGTCCAAAATATTGTATTGAATGTTTGGGAGAGTGCAATCCAGTTGGCAGACACAATCGCTGCCCTTAAGGAGCTTACAGTCTAGTGGGATAGGCAGACATTAAAATGTTAAAATGAATTGTATATTCTGATTACTAGACACCTGACAACATGTTTTATTTTGTTTTGTTTTGTTGTCTGTCTCCCCCTTCTAGACTGTGAGCCCGTTGTTGGATAGGGACCATCTCTATATGTTGCCAACTTGTACTTCCCTACTGCTTAGTACAGTGCTCTGCACACAGTAAGAGCTCAATAAATACAATTGAATAAATGAATGAATGAATATAGGGAAAACAGCAGAAGATAAGGAAATGTACATAAATGCATGGGGGAAGGAGATAGGAAGTATCAAACTGTTTAGGGAGTGTGTACCCAAGTGCATAGTCAAGGCAAAAGGGAAGATAGGGTGGATAGGTGAGGGATTAGTCAGGAAAAACTTCCTGGAGGAGGTGATTTTAGTGGGGCTTTGAAAATGGGGAGAGTACTGGTCTGGTGGATATGAAGAAGCAACAGAAGCCACAAATGAAGAGAAACAGCTTGACCTAGTGGAAAGAGCACCGGCGTGGGAGTCAGAAGGGCCTGGGTTCTAATCTAGGCTCTGCCACTTGTCTGCTGTGTGACCTTGGGCAAGTCACTTAATAATAATAATAATAATGGCATTTATTAAGCACTTATTATGTGCAAAGCACTGTTATAAGCGCCAGGGAGGTTACAAGGTGATCAGGTTGTCCCCCGTGGGGCTCACAGTCTTCAGCCCCATTTTACAGATGAGGGAACTGAGGCCCAGAAAAGTTAAGTGACCCGTGACCTCTGACTCCAAAGCCCGGGCTCTTTCCACTGAGCCATGCTGTGCCTTAGTTACCCCATCTGTCAAATGGGGATTAAGACTGTGAGCCCCATGAGGGACAACCTGATTACCTTGTAGCTCCCCTAACACTTAGTACAGTGCCTGGCACAAAGGAAGCCCTTAACAAACACCATTTTTTTTTTAAAGTGAAGTGGGAGGGAGTTCCAGGCAGAAAGAGAGGTATGAGCAGGGGAGCAATGGCAGAAGATTGATTGATTGATTGATTGATTGATTAATATAGCAGGGCATCTCCCCCAGCCCCTTGCTATTCAGTGTGAGCTCAGCTCAGTTTCTAAGAGTGCTACCTCTCCCTCCATGTGGGGTCAGATTGGGGATGCCTGGGTTTCATAGATCTTTGGTTTAGGGTTGAGCTCACCATGTAAATTATCCCACATTGACAGGACAGAGCTGCTCTTTAGAAGCCCAGTTCTGAAGGTCCGTACGTGCATTTTTGTGCTGCCTTCTTCATTTTTTCCTGAGATCAAATTCAACTCACTTCTGCTCTACTTTCTAAGAGCTTCCATCCATCAATCAACCAGTAATAATAATAATAATGGCATTTATTAAGGGCTTACTATGTACAAAGCACTGCTCTAATCAATCAATCATAGTTATTGAGCACTTACTGTGTGCAGAGCACTGTACTAAGCGCTTGGGAAGTACGAGTTGGCAACATATAGAGACGGTCCCTACCCAAAAGTGGGCTCACAGTCTAGAAGCACTGGGGAGGTTGCAAGGTGATCACGTTGTCCCACGGGGGGCTCACAGTCTTTATTCCCATTTTACAGATGAGGTAACTGAGGCACAGATAAGTGAAGTGACTTGCCCAAAGTCACACAGAGGACAATTGGCAGAGCCGGGATTTGAACCCATGACTTCTGACTCCAAAGCCCGGGCTCTTTCCACTGAGCCACGCTGCTTCTCTAACCAGTAGTATGTTTTGAGGACCAAATCTATGCAGAGCATTGTACTAAGCATTTTGGAGTGTACAGTGGAGGTAAGAGTTCCTTTTTTAAGGTATTTGTTAAGTACTTACTACGTGCCAGGCACTGTACTAAGCCCTGGGGTAGATACAAGCTAACCAATCAGGTTGGACACAGTTCCTGTCCCACATAAGCCTCACAATCTTAATCCCCATTTTACGGATGAGGGGAACTGAGACCCAGAGAAGTTAAGTTACTTGCCCAAGGTCACACAGCGGACAGGTGGCAGAGCCGGGATTAGAATCCCAGGTTCTTCTGATTCCTGGGCCCTTGCTCTACCCACTGCTTCTGTTCAGTAGGGACTTACAACCCTCTGGAGAAGGCCATTTCATCATCTTCTTTGGGAATTCAATCCAGTTTAGCTATTCTCTCTTAGGAAATCACTCTTCATAAGAGAAGCAGCACGGCTTAGTGACAAGATCCCAGGCCTGAGAGTTCAAAGGACCTGGGTTCTAAACCAGGCTCCTCCACTTTTCTGCTGCGTGACCTTGGATAAATCACTAAAAATCTCTGTGCTTCAGTTCCCTCATCTGCAGAATAGAGATTCATGGGTTCAAATCCCGGCTCCGCCAAATGTCAGCTGTGTGACTTTGGGCAAGTCACTTCACTTCTCTGTGCCTCAGTTCCCTCATCTGTAAAATGGGGATTAAAACTGTGAGCCCCCCGTGGGACAACCTGATCACCTTGTAACCTCTCCAGCACTTAGAACGGTGCTTTGCACATAGTAAGCGCTTAATAAGTACCATTATTATTATTATTACCTGTTCTTCCTCCTACCTAGACTATGAGCCCCCTGAGGGAACTGATTATCTTTTATGCACCCCAGTGGTTAATACAATGCTTGACATATAGTAAGCACTTAAATATTATTATTATCATCATTATTATCATTATTATTATTATTATTATCTAACCTAAGTTATCCCTCTTTAGTATAAGGCCATTTCATCCTGTTCTGCCCAGAGTGAAAAAGAATGACAAGGAAAAATCCTTCTTATCTTTTAAAGACCAACAAGTTGCCTTTCAGCCTCCTTTAAGTGAAATAAACTTAATTTTTGACCATTTCCTCAGAGTTCTTAGTTTCCAACACTTAGTCATCTTGGTGACTCTCCTCTGAATCTTTTTTTTTTATCCTGCCAAATCTCTCTTTAACCATGAGTTCAAAACTGACTGCATTACTCTTGTAAAAGGCCTGAGCTTCCTCCATCTGTCTGTGGATACGTTTTCCAATATTTCAATTTGGGTTCTTTTTTTATTTATTCAAAAGCTGATTCTCCCTCAACCTGAGGTCCTCTTTGATAGCCAGATCTATTGCTACCAGACTCATTCATTCATTCATTCAATCATATTTATTGAGCGCTTACTGTGTGCAGAGCGCTGTACTAAACGCTTGGGAAGTACAAGTTGGCAACATATGTAGGACCACTCAGTGCTTGGAGAGACTGTCTATCTAACATAGATGTGGAAGCTCTAGTTTCCCCTCAGTTTTTCAGTGCATGATTGGGTATGGAGACCGGGCAAGAGAGTGTGGTTGGCTCAGTGCAAACAGTTCAAAAATAATTCAAAATCATGCCCTGTTGGTGGTGGGACATGCTTTCCCCTTCTTACCATTGCTGTCTGAGAGATACTCACCCAAATGGAAGGTGGCCAGAACAAGTGTCTGACTGAATTATGGACAAAGTTTTCAAGTGAGCAAAAGACTCACACAATCATGGAGTCAGTCTCGCCATCATCAGTGTCGTCTTGGAACCAAAGAATGAGCATTGAAGTACTCCTCTCCCCTCCCAGGAAGCTGTAAGCTCGTTGTGGGCAGGGAATGTGTCTGTTTAATTGTTGTATTGTACTCTCCCAACCACTTAGTACAATGCTCTGCACACAGTAAGTGCGCAATAAATATGATCAAATGAATGAATGAATGGCAGATATTATTTAAGAAAGGATCAGCACATAGTAAGGATCGGCACATATTTATTTTATTTATTATTATTATTATTATTATTTCTTTATATTTATTTTTTTATTTAAGAAAGGATCGACACATAAGCTCGTGGAGCCAGGGGTTGTTTTGATTATCGGTCACTTGACAGTGAGGCCAACATCAATATCCACACTGTTGGAAGGCAGTTGACTTGCTTCCCATCTGAAAGCACATCTGCCTTTTGAGTCATCCGTCCTGATTAACCAATTTCCTGGTTAGGGTTCACCTTCTCTCCCCTGTCTTGTTCATTCGTCTAGCAGATGGGACTCAGTGCATTGTATTCTTGTAGAAGCAGGCTGGGGTTTTTTGGGGGGTGGGGGTGTTGATGCTATTTGTTAATAATAATAATAATAATGATGGCATTTATTAAGTGCTTACTATGTGCAAAGCACTGTTCTAAGCGCTGGAGAGGTTACAAGATCAGGTTGTCCCCCAGGGGGCTCACAGTCTTAATCCCCATTTTACAGATGAGGTAACTGAGGCACAGAGAAGTGAAGTGACTTGCCGAAAGTCACACAGCTGACAATTTATTTATTTATTTATTTATTTTGTTTGTACATATCTATTCTATTTATTTTATTTTGTTAGTATGTTTGGTTTTGTTCTCTGTCTCCCCCTTTTAGACTGTGAGCCCACTGTTGGGTAGGGACTGTCTCTATATGTTGCCAATTTGTACTTCCCAAGCGCTTAGTACAGTGCTCTGCACATAGTAAGCGCTCAATAAATACGATTGATGATGATGATGATGATAATTTGCGGAGCCGGGAATTGAACCCATGACCTCTGACTCCAAAGCCCATGCTCTATCCACCGAACCACGCTGCTTCTCCATAAGACCTTACTATGTGGCAGGCACTGTACTAAGTGCCGGGATAGATACAAACTAACCAGGTTGGACACAATCCATGCCCCATGTGGTTTCTCACAGTCTTAATCCCCATTTTACAGTTGAGGTGACTGAGGCACAGAGAAGCTAAGAAACTTGCCCAAGATCACACAGCAGACAAGTGACAGAGCCTGGACTAGAATCCAGGTCCTTCTGACTCCCAGTCAAATGCTCTGCCCACCAGGCAGCACTGCCTCCATGGTTTGAGGATAAATTGAGCTACTCCTTATTTGGATTGAGGGCAGTGTATTTTGTCGCTGCCACACCCGCAGACTGTAGCATTTTGCAGACTACATCTCCCAGCATCCCCAGATGGCTCAGCCTGTCCAGGAAGCTGAGTATAATAATAATGATGGCATTTGTTAAGTGCCATCTTTTAAGTCTTTTAGACCGTGAGCCCACTGTTGGGTAGGGACTGTCTCTATATGTTGCCAACTTGTACTTCCCAAGCGCTTAGTACAGTGCTCTGTGAACAGTAAGCTCTCAATAAATACAATTGATTGATTGATTAAGTGCTTACTATGTGCAAAGCACTATTCTAAGCACTGGGGAGGATACCAGGTGACCGGGTTGTCCCACATGGGGCTCACAGTCTTAATCCCCATTTGACAGATGAGGTAACTGAGGTACAGAGAATTAAGTGACTTCCCCAAAGTCGCACAGCTGACAATTGGCAGAGCCGGGATTTGAACCCATGACCTCTGACTCCGAAGCACGGGCTCTTTCCATGGAGCCACACAGCCTCAGACCCATGGAACTGGTCTTCAAGCGGGCCCTCCTTCCCCTGTGCCTTTCTTTCTTACATAGGCAAGCCAGGTATATTAGGGGGTGAAGTCTGCACGTTACCTGGGTTTGAGGAGTACTATGGGCTGGCAAGTTTCCATCTTTGTCCTGGAGGTGTGATGAATGTTCAGTCTTAGAGCATGCATCCAGTTCTGCTATGTGACACTCCCGATTGAAAGATTAGTCCCTGTTCCTCTGAACTTTTTGAGCGTTTATTTCAGCAATCGGAGCCGAGTGTGCCTTTTCATTCTTACCCAGGGAGGCATTGGAAGCTTCGTTGGAAAAAAGCCCATCAGGACAGATGTATTCTCAGAAGTTCCTGACCATTGGCTTCAGAGAACACTGCTGGCTCTCTACTTCAATCAATTGATCGTATTTATAGAGTACTTACTGTGTGCAGAGCACTGTACTAAGCGCTTGGGAGAGTACAATATAACGGACTTGGTGACACGTTCCCTGTCCACCATGAGCTTCAGGCTAGAGGATACTTCTTACTTATCTGGTCTTTCCACCCCTGACCTCCTAGCCCACACTCTTCAGAAGGACCTGGGTTCTAATCCTCGCTCCACCACTTGTCTGCTGTGTGACCTTGGGTAAATCACTTCACTTCTCTGTGCCTCAGTTACCTCATTTGTAAAACGGGGATTAATCAATCAATCAATCAATCTTATTTATTGAGTGCTTACTGTGTGCAGAGCACTGTACAAAGTGCTTGGGAAGTACAAGTTGGCAACATATGGAGAAAGTCCCTACCCAACAGTGGGCTCACAGTCTAGAAGACAGTGAGACCCATGAAAGACGGGGACTGTGTCCTACTTGACAACCTTGTATGTACCCCAGTGCCATTAAAAAAAAATAACAAAAAAAGTGGGCACTCAATGAATAGTGTTGACCGACTGGTAGGTGTAGTGAACGGTCACGAATGTTCAGAAGCTGACTCTTTCAGAAGAACTCCAGAGGAAGGCAAAGACCTTTGGAAAGAATTGGGATAGTTCCAATAGTGGGATAGACTGTAAGCTCCTTGTGGGTAAGCAACACATCTACCAACTCAGTTATATAGTACTCTCCCAAGCACCCAGTACAGTGCTCTGCACAAAGTAAGTGCTCAATAAAAACTGCTGATGATGGTGATGATGATAGAAACTAAGCCCAGCTAAATATGTGGGATTTTAGAGCAACCAACTTCCTGCTTATAATTAATGTAAATTTTCCATCTGGGTATTTTTCCATTTGAAGAAGCAACATATTTTGCATAGGTTGAAAGCTTAGCCTACTCTCAGCCCAAGGAAATGCTAGTTCTATGGCTCTGCCTATACTTTGCATGACCTCAGTCTGTAATTGCCTAAGTTTACTCCCAAGCCTACCAGTAACTTTCCACTGCTCCCTTTGCCACAGATCGTCCTTCCAGGATCAGATGCGAAACGATAGCAAATATCAGCCTTTCGAAACACCCTCCGGGGGCTGGGGGGAGTGTGAGGATGGGAAAACTTTAGCCATGGTTTATGTCTCTCACTCCTTAATGGTGAAAAATGTATCTCAAATTCTTGTCCTTGAGAGGGGAGTTTTTATTGACCTCTGTAATGGACAGTGCATTCTATTTCATTCCTTTCACTGTGTGTTCACAACTTCAAGAAATTATCTGTAAGATATAATCTTGGATTTTGTGCTAGAGCATTCATTCATTCATTCAATTGTATTTATTGAGCGCTTACTGTGTGCCGAGCACTGTACTAAGCACTTGGGAAGTACAAGTCGACAACATATAAAGACGGTCCCTACCCAACAACGGGCTCACAGTCTAGAAGGGGGAGATGGACAACAAAACAAAACATGTAGACAGGTGTCAAAATCGTTAGGATAAATAGAATTACAGCTATATGCACACCATTAACAAAATAAATAGAATAGTAAATATGTACAAGTAAAATAAATAGAGTAATCAATCTGTACAAATATATACAAGTGCTGTGGGGAGGGGAAGGAGGTAGGGCAGAGGTGGGGGATGGGGAGGAGGAGAGGAAAAAGGGGGCTCAGTCTGGGAAGGCCTCCTGGAGGAGGTGAGCTCTCAGTAGGGCTTTGAAGGGAGGAAGAGAGCTAGCTTGGCGGGTGTGCGGAGGGAGGGCATTCCAGGCCAGGGGAAGGACGTAGGCTGGGGATCGGTGGTGGGACAGGCGAGAACGAGGCACAGTGAGGAGGTTAGCGGTTAGAGGTTAGAACATATGGGGGGGCTCAGAAACCAAACAGTTACACCACCTTCACTACCTTAACTAAGAGAACTTTAGTCACATTTGATTCAATTACGCTTCCTGGGCCTAGAAATGTATTACCATTATTGTTATGGCACTTGTTTAGTTCTTATGTGTATGAAGCAGCAGGGCCTAGTGACAAGAGTCTGAGAGTCAGGAGATCCACGTTCTAATTCCAGTTCTTCCACTTGTCTGCTGGGGACCTTGGACAGGTCACTTAACTTCTCTGTGCCTCATTTACCTCAGCTGTAAAATGGGGATTAAGTACCTGTTCTCTCTCCCTCTTAGACTGTGAGTCCCATGTGGGGCAAGGACTGTGCCTGACCTGACTGTATTTCTAGACTGTGAGCCCACCGTTGGGTAGGCACCGTCTCTATATGTTGCCAACTTGTACTTCCCAAGCGCTTAGTACAGTGCTCTGCACATAGTAAGCGCTCAATAAATGTGATTGATTGATTGATTGTATTGTATCCACCCCAGCGCTTAGTCCAGGGCTTGGCACATTGTAAGTGCTTAACAACTACCACAATTATTATTATTATTATAATCAGGTCGATCAACTCTATTGCACTGTACTCTCCCGAGCACTTAACACAGTGCTCTGCCCATCACAGAAGCGTTCAATAAATACCACTGATTGATTGAGCGATACGTGAGTCTTGGTTATAGTGATATCCGGGGGAAATTAGTGGTCCCAGAGTAGGGTGCTTTGCTTGCTTGCATCCTACGAGTAATTTTCATGGTCTACACGACTGACTCTACAAGCTGGCTACTCCTCTCTTCAAAACATCGTACTGTGTCATTCATATTTTAATAATCGACTACATTCATAGTAGTAAGTGATCGTGTAGTTCGACTGAAACAAGCTTAAGGTTTCTGATATTCTGGTGAATAAAATGAATTGGATTTGATTTCAAAAGAATTTGGGATTTGACCATATCATCATCATCATCATCAATCGTATTTATTGAGCGCTTAAAGATGAGGTTGATAATATACTGCAATTACCCTAAAGGCTTATAAAACTTCAGTAAACAGAGGGTTAAAGGCTGGAATTGCTTGCTGACTTGGGGTGGAAATTTCCATCACTTGCTTTGTTAGCAGTGGAATGAGCTACACTCCTGTGTGTTGTGGGGGGCAGGGGGAGGAGGAGTTTAAGTGTGGTAGGGGGTCCTTTATAAACACTGTGGAATGCTGTGACACATTATTCTTCCCCTGAAACTCTCTAAGCAGGTTTTGTTCCCTCTCATCCTGTGCTTTATGAGGTCATCAGGTGCACATTTTTCCCTATTGTTTCATCCTGCCCTTGGCCCGGCAGTCGGAGATCTGATTTATATGCCAGTTTTAGGAGATTGGAAAAATGTCTTTTTTCTTTTTTTACAGTACTTGTTAAGTCCTTACTATGTGCCGAGCACTGCACCATGCTCTGAGGCAGATACAAGATAACCCGGCAGTCGGAGACCTGATTTATATACCAGTTTTAGGAGATTGGAAAAATATCCTTTTTTTATGGTACTTATAATAATAATAATAATAATAATAATGATGGCATTTGTTAAGCGCTTACTATGTGCAAAGCACTGTTCTAAGCGCTGGGGGGATACAAGGTGATCAAGTTGTCCCACGTGGGGCTCACAGTTTTAATCCCCATTTTACAGATGAGGGAACTGAGGCTCAGAGAAGTTAAATGACTTGCCCAAGGTCACACAGCAGACATGTGGTGGAGCCAGGATTCGAACCCATGACCGCTGACTCCAAAGCCCGTGCTCTTTCCACTGAGCCACGCTACTTGTTAAGTACTTACTGTGTGCCAAGCACTGCACCATGCTCTGAAGTAGATACAAGATAAACAGGTTGGACACGATCCCTGTTTTACGTGGGGCTCACGCTCTAAGTAGGAGGGAATAGGATTTAATTCCCATTTAACAGATGAGGTAACTGGGGTATAGAGAAATGAAGTGACTTGCCCAAGATCACACAACAGAGAAGTAGCAGAGCTAGGATTAGAACTCAGGTCCTTCGATTCCCGGGTGCTTTTCCCAGTAGGTCACAATGCTGTTCAATGCTTCTCTTGTTAATAAATGTATGAAAGTCCTCAACAAGTGAATGCAAAGACTGGGTGGGAGAAAATACAGGGAGCCATCCTGGGGGACTGCTGATGACTAATCAGAGAAGCAGCGTGGCTCAGTGGAAAGAGCATGGGCTTTGAAGTCAGAGGCCATGGGTTCAAATCCCGGTTCCGCCACCTGTCAGCTGTGTGACTTTGGACAAGTCACTTAACTTCTCTGTGCCTCAGTTCCCTCAACTGTAAAATGGGGATTAAGACTGTGAGCCCCCCGTGGGACAACCTGATCACCTTGTAACCTCCTCAGCGCTTAGAACAGTGCTTTGCACATAGTAGGCACTTAATAAATGCCATTGTTATCATCAATCAATCAGAAATATTTATTGAGCACTCACTATGTGTACCGCAATGTACAAAGTTCATGGGAGAGTACAACAGAATTAGCAGATCCAGTCCCTGCCCTTAACAACCTTACAGTCTAGATGGGGAGACAGTCATTATTAAGAATAAATAAATAGACTTATTGAAAGCTTTGTTTGGGATGGAGTCATCATCTTTCAGTTCCAGACTGAAGCTCTGAGTATCATGTTTTTCCCAGTATTGAAGCAGAGCTCCGTCGGATGACACGAGGGAGAAAAATGGGTGACGGACAGCAGGATACCTAAAGCTGATGGGGGCTGGGGAACTGCAGAGGGGCAGATGCAAGCCTGGAGCAGAGGAAAATGTCTTAGAGACACGGTGAAGCAGTCTCAAACACTGTCACCAACCCCCAGCCTTTGACCCTCAGTTCTGTGTTCTTTCCATTATATATATATATATATATATTTACTGGGCAAGAGGGTGGGAAACTCTGCCCATGCTCTACCCTTTGTCATGATACTCTAGAAGGAAGGTTGTCCGGGGATGTTCCTGACTATTGGCTTCAAAGTTCTCCACCAGTTTTTTCCTTTTTGCACCTCAGATCTCCTCTACCTCCGTTTTCTGGCTTGCATGTTTGGCTCCTCCTAAACTAACCTTCTCTCCGTTTCTCACTCTAGCTCTCCCGCCTCAAGCCCCAAGCTCAGGCCTTTCCCCCTGCATGAAACTCCCTCCCTATTCAAATATGCCAGTTCTCTCCAGCTTTCTCCAGCCCTTCCCAAATCTCACCTCCTCTAGGGAGTCTTCCCAGATCAATTCCCAACACCCCTGGTTGTATTTTTCCAAGTCACCTTAGCAGTTGGGTATTGCCAATTTATGTATCCCACTCATCTACCCATCTTTAAGAAGCAGCATGGTATAATGGATAGAGCATGAACCTGCGAGTGAGAAGGTCATGGGTTCTAATCCCACTCTTCTTCACTTGTCTTCTGTATGACCTTGGGCAAGTTAGTTAACTTTTCCTGTTTCAGTTCCCTCTTCTGTAAAAAGGGGTTTAAAAATCTGTCCCCCCTCCTGCTTTGACTGTGAGTCCCATGTGGGACAGGGACTGTGTCTGACCTGACTGTATGGTATCTATCCCGATGCTTAGGACAGTGTTTGGTATGTAGTAAGCGCTTAACGAATACCACAATTATTGGTTATAGTAGTGAGAAATAGGCTGGGATCAGCTGAAGGGTTTGAACATTATTCTGCACTTAATAATAATAATGATGATGGCATTTATTAAGCGCTTACTATGTACAAAGCACTGTTCTAAGCACTGGGGAGTTTACAAGGTGATCAGGTTGTCCCACATGGGGCTCACAGTCTTAATCCCCATTTTACAGATGAGGTAACTGAGGTACAGAGAAGTTAGGTGACTTGCCCAAAGTTACACAGCCGACAAGTGGCGGAGCCGGGATTTGAGCCCATGAACTCTGACTCCAAAGCCCATGCTCTTTCCACATTGCTTCCCCACTGCCACTTAGGACAGTAGGAGGCTGGGGGGACTGAGTTTGCTCCAAAGAAACCCGCACCGCCCAACTAATGTTCACCATTCCTGGTTTTGTCTTTCCAACAGCCATCCAGAACATTTATGTTTATCGATCCACACACTCCATCCATAAGTTCCTTCTTGGTAACAACAGCTAAGATTTTCCAAGAGCCCCCCTCTCCAAATTTATAATGAGGCTTCTTAATCACAAATGGGTTCATAAATCAAGCAGAAAGTTCTTAGCCTATGCTGGACGCAGGATCCCACAGTCAATGTGAAGGGTGGGGTGTGTATGGGCTCAATAAATACGATTGATGATGATGATGATGATGATGGATGAATAGTTGCTGGCTGGGAAGGTTGTGCCTGCTGTCACTCTTGCACTTGGATTTGGTCCCTTTATTCACCCCTCTTTCACTCCCACAGCACACTGCTCCATACAGAGCACTGTGTACTGTACTGTTCTACTCAGTACAGTACTACAGTACTTTGCCCACGGTAAGTACTCAGTGAATAGGATTGATTGATTGACTGATTAATTGATTGTTGAGACTATCAGGCTCTGGACTGGCCTGCCACAGCCAAGAAAATGGCTCCTTTATCCCTCAGAATTAACATGAGCTTTTAATTATTTTCATCAGTCCTCTAGACTCGTTGTGGACAGGGAATGCCCCCCCACCCCCCGCTCTACCTCCTTCCCCTCCCCATGGCACCTGTATATATGTTTGTACAGATTTATTACTCTATTTATTTTACTTGTACATATTTACTATTCTATTTATTTTGTTAATGATGCGCATCTAGCTTTATTTCTGTTTATTCTGATGACACCTGTCCACATGTTTTGCTTTGTTCTCTGTCTCCCCCTTCTTGACTGTGAGCCCATTGTTGGGTAGGGACTGTCTCTATATGTTGCCAACTTGTACTTCCCAAGTGCTTAGTACAGTGCTCTGCACACAGTGAGCGCTCAATAAATACGATTGAATGAATGAATGAATGAATGTATGCGTTTGTGTGTGTTTTTGTGTGAGCATGTGTATATGCACCTAAATTGGGGATATTTTCTTGGCAGAAACTCTTAGCATTTGGATTGCAAGAGGAGAAACACAAGCCTGACATCTTCTGGCTGTCTCAAAATGTGTCAGGCTTGTGCGAAGGTGTTTTCACCCAGTGATTAGAGAAGCTACATGGCCTAGTAGAGAAGGAGCATCATCTAATGGACAGAACATGGGCCTGGGTTATCAGAAGGACATGGGTTCTAATCCTAGCTCTGCCACTTGTCTGCTTTGTGATTTCAGGCCAGTTACCTAATTTCTCTGTGCCTCAGTAACCTCATCTGTAAAATGGGGATTAAGACCGTGAGCCCCATGTGGGACAGGGACTGTATCCAATCTGATTAGTTTGTATCTAACCCCAACATTTAGTATAGTGCCTGGCACATAGGTAGCTGCTTAACAAAAAAATGATTGTTTTCCCCAGAAATGCATCTTTAGACCACTTAGAAGTGAGTCTGATTCATTCATCCATTCAATCATATTTATTGAGCACTTACTCTGTGCAGAGCACTGTACTAAGTGCTTGGGAAGTACAAGTTGGCAACATATAGAGACAATCCCTACCCAACAGTGGGCTCACAGTCTAGAAGGGGGAGACAGAGAACAAAACAAAACATATTAACAAAATAAAATAGAGTAAATATGGACAAGTAAAATAAATAAATAGAGTAATAATAAATAAATAGAGATTGTATCTACCCCAACAGTTAGTACAGTGCCTGGCACATAGGTAACCACTTAACAAAAAAATGATTGTTTTTCCCAGAAATGACTCTTTAGACCACTTAGATAGTGAGTCTGATGGACATCTCACTGTGGAAGCTATTCCTGCTTGAAAAAGAATGAAAAATAAGTCTTGCATAGAGGTCTATTCAGTTTTTAAATTTTTAGTTTTTCAGTTTTTAGGGTTTTTAAATGTGGTTGTTACCATTTTTGTGTAGAATGAATGGACCAGGGCATTGGAGGACTATAGTAAAGCATCACAAATCAATCAATCATTACCTCTAACCCACGTCCTGCCTCTGGTTTAGAACACCCTTCCTCTTCATATCCGACAAACATTCTCTCCTCCTTCATTCATTCATTCAATCGTATTTATTGAGCCCTTACTGTGTGCAGTGCACTGTACTAAGCACTTGGAAAGTACAAGTCGGCAACATACAGAGATGGTCCCTACCCAACAACGGGCTGACTGTCTAGAAGGGGGAGACAGGCAACAAAACAAAACATGTAGACAGGTGTCAAGTGGTCAGAACGAATAGAACGAATAGCTCCTTCAGAGCTCCTCCAAGAGACCTTCCCTAAGTGCTCATTTCCACTTCTCCCTTTCCCTTCTGCATTCTCCTTGCACTTGGATTTGCTCCTTTTATTCACCCATTCCTCAGCCCCACTGCACTTATGCATGTATCCATAATTTATTTATATTAACTTCTGTCTTCTGCTCTAGGCTGCAAGCTTGCTGCGGGCAGGGAATGTTTCTGTTATGTTGGAGGCCTTCCCAGACTGAGCCCCCACTTTTTCCTCTCCTCCTCCTTCTCCCCTCCCTCCCTCTGCCCTCCCCTCTTCCCCACCCTACAGCACTTGTATATATCTGTACACATTTATTACTCTATTTTATTTGTAAATATTTGTTACTCTACTTATTTTATTAATGATGCGTACATAGCTATAATTCTATTTGTTATATTCTATTTTATATTCTATTTCTATTCTATTTATATTTCCAGATTCTATTTTATATTCTATTTTATATTTATATATATTCTATTTGTTCCTTGGTATTGACACCTGTCTACTTGTTTTGTTCTGTTGTCTGTCTCCCGCTTCTAGACTGTGAGCCCGTTGTTGGGTAGGGACCATCTCTATATGTTGCCAATCTGTAATTCTTAAGCGCTTAGTACAGTGCTCTGCGCCCAGTAGGTGCTCAACAAATTCATTCATTCATTCAATCATATTTATTGAGCGCTGACTGATTGACTGACTGAATGAATGAATATTGTTGCACTGTACTCTCCCAAACACCTGGTGCAGTGCTCTGCACACAGTAAGCACTCAGTAAATACAATTACTACTTACTGAGTGCCTACCGTGTACAGAGTACTGTTCTAAGGTCTTAGGAGAGTACAATAGAGCTAGTAGACAGGACTCCTGCCCTCAAGGAGCTTACAGTCTAGACAGATAGACAGGTACTGAAATTATTTACAGATAGGAGGAAGAAATAGATATATAAAAGAGGTTGTGCTTAGAGAGAAGGGTATGTACATGATTATGTATAAAAGTGCTGCCAGTAATTGTAAGAATACAAGGGTATGGTCGGTGCAGAAGTGTTAAAGGGAGAGTTGTGGGAATATAAAGGGTAGATAACAGAATTTAACTGGGCAGGCTTCCTGAGAGAGTAGTGAGAAGCAGCATGGCTCAGTGGATAGAGCCAGGGCTTGGGAGTCAGAGAACATGGGTTCATTCATTCCTTCAATCATATTTATTGAGCGCTTACTGTGTGCAGAGCACTGGACTAAGCGCTTGGGAAGTCAAAGTTGGCAACATATAGAGACGGTCCCTACCCAACAGTGGGCTCACAGTCTAGAAGACTGTGGATTTGATTTGTGGTCAAATCCCAGGTCCGCCAATTGTCTGCTGTGTGACTTTGGGCAAGTCACTTACTTCTCTGGGCCTCAGTCACCTCATCTGTAAAATGGGGATTAAGACTGTGAGCCCCCCGGGGAACAACCTGATCACTTTGTATCCTCCCCAGCGCTTAGAACAGTGATTTGCACATAGTAAGCGCTTAACAAATGCCATTATTATTATTATTATTAAAGGTATTGAAGATGAGGAGAGCTGTGATCTGGTAACTCTAAAGACGGAGCGAGTTTCAGGAACAGAAGCAGCATGGCATAGTGGCTAGAGCATGGGCTTGAGAGTCAGAAGGTCATGGGTTCTAATCTCAGCTTCGCCACTTGTCTGCTGTGTGTCCTTGGGCAAGTCACTTCACTTCTCTGTGCCTCAGTTTCCTCATCTGCAAAATGAGGATTTAGACTGTGAGCCCCACATGGGACAGGGACAGTGTCCAGCTCGAGTTGCTGATATCCACCTCAGTGCTTAGTAATAAGTACTGTGCCTGGCACAAAGTAAGCTCTGAATAACACCATCATTAATTAATTAACAAATGCCATATAAAAGGTGAGCAAGGGGTCAGTCACGGAAGAGATGAGAACGAGGCTAGCTTGAGGGAAGCAAGAGTGTGAGCTGGGATAAGGGTGGGAGAATAGAGTGGGATACATGGTGGAGTTGATTGAGTGCCTTAATGCCAATGATCAGGAGTTCCTTTGATGCAGAATGGGATGGGCAATAATTGGAAGCCTTTGAATAGTGGGGATACATGTGCAGCACAGTGTTTTAGAAAAACAATTCAGGCAGCAGGGATGTAGGACTAAGATAATAATAATAATAATGGCATTTATTAAGTACTTACTATGTGCAAAGCACTGTTCGGGATACAAGGTGATCAGGTTGTCCCCACGTGGAGCTCACAGTCTTCTTCCCCATTTTACAGATGAGGGAACTGAGGCACAGATAAGTGAAGTGACTTGTCCCAAGTCACACAGCTGACAAGTGGCGGAGCCGGGATTTGAACCCATGACCTCTGACTCCAAAGCCCGTGATCTTCTCCACTGAGCCATGCTGCTTCTCGTAATGATGGCATTTATTAAGCACTTACTATGTGCAAAGCACTGTTCTAAGCGCTGGGGGGGTTACAAGGTGATCAGGTTGTCCCATGGGGGGCTCACAGCCTTAATACCCATTTTACAGATGAGGGAACTGAGGCACAGAGAAGCTAAGTGACTTGCCCAAAGTCACACAGCTGACAATTGGCGGAGCTGGGGTTTGAACCCATGACCTCTGACTCCAAAACCTGTGCTCTTTCCACTGAGCCACACTGCTTCTCTTAAGATCCATCAGCTAACACGTTTTACACTTCCGGAGATATTGAAACCACTGGCTCAATTGCTGAATATTCTCAAGTAAAGCATGGCCGATTCTATCCAGAGCTTGTAGCTTTTATTTGCTGTGATTATCGTTGCCTGTATTCTTAGCCTGAGTCAGACATATCCACTTATACCAAAATATAGACTGTATTTGAACATTAATCTGCCCCTTGGTCTCCAGGTTACCTGGTTTAGAAGTCTAGAAACTAAGTAGCTTAGTTTGTGACCCAATTTGTCTCTCATTGGCATTAAGGGGTTTGTCTCCTGCAAGGAGGCCGTTCTGAGGTGCAGTATGACTTGTGAGCACGAGAGAGTCCCCGAGGTGAACGGGAAATGCTCAACTGGGAAATTCTCAGTTGACTCTGTCTTTTATAGCACTGCAACAGTTGGACATGTGGAGACTGCAACGGTAAAGACCGGTGCCTCAGAGCAAACCCGGAATAAAGTTTTCCCGGTGTCCGGGGTCACCTGAGGCAGCCGCTTGTCCGATGGTTGTGTCTCCACACCAAGTCGTGGACGTGAAAATGTCGGAAAGAAAATGGACCTATTGACCCTGCCCCCAGATGATTCATGAAAAAACAGTTTAAAGTCCAACTGCGTTTTTTGTGAATAGCTAACATGGAGTTTTCTTTTCTTTTATTCCAGTCTCCACGGGAAAATTTAATTTTACTCTTCTCGAGCTTTTGGGAACTCAGCTGGAGATAGTCAGCTGTGTTTGGAGACAGGCTGGTTCAGAACGCTCTGCTTAGCCTTCTTTTGATCTGCAAAACCTGAGCTGGAATGAATGATGACCTGATCAGCTAGCTGAAAGAAAGAGGCTTGCCCATCGCATCCGTCCCCCCAAATTCCTGTGGGTCTTTGAGCTAGGGCAGCTGGCCGGGGCCTCCTTCTCTCGGACGAGAGCTCGCTGATTCCTGTGTCGAGGAGGATTATTGCTAATAGGATTGGCTCCTTGGGAACCAGGTACCCGGCTGGGCCCACTCAGCCTCCCGGGCTTTCCTTAGAGAAAACAATGGATCGCAGCTATTGCACTTTCCTCTTGGTTCTGGTCTTCCTGAGGACAAACCCAGCTCTTTTTTCCTGTGTGCCCGGCTGTGTGTGTTCCGATGATAGCTTTGGCAGGTAAAACCACTGGGGGTGGGCCCAGGGGACCCTGGAAGAATCCGAGAGGGTGGGCTAGGCTTTAGCAATGAGACGGTGTGGGTGGAATGGGATGAATGGACCCGCAGAAGGGTGATGTCCCCTCTTGACAGTCCCCTCTAGACTGTGAGCTCGTTGTGGGCAGGAATGTGTCTGTTTGATGTTATATTGTACTCTCCCAAGCGCTTAGTACAGTGCTTTGCACACAGCAAGCCCTCAATAAATATGATTGAATGAATGAACGAACGATGGCGGAGCTACTTCCGATACCCCAACTTACAGTCAAAATCTGTGGGGATTGCATTCTTTCCATCAAGATCCTGGGGCAACCCTCCTCAGAGAGCCCCTTGAAAAAGAGGCGCGACCCCAGGAGGCCTTCCCAGACTGAGCCCCCTCCTTCCTCTCCCCCTCTTCCCCCTCTCCATCCCCTCCACCTTACCTCCTTCCCTTCCCCACAGCACCTGTATATATGTATATATGTTTGTACGTATTTATTACTCTATTTATTTATTTTACTTGTACATATTCTATTTATTTTATTTTGTTAGTATGTTTTGTTTTGTTCTCTGTCTCCCCCTTCTAGACTGTGAGCCCACTGTTGGGTAGGGACCGTCTCTATATGTTGCCAACTTGTACTTCCCAAGCGCTTAGTACAGTGCTCTGCACACAGTAAGCTCTCACTAAATACGATTGAATGAATGAATGAATAAATACGATTGAATGAATGAATGAATGACCCCCCTTTCCGATTTCTGATTCTGTTCGTTTTAAGCTCTGCTGGTTTCTTCTGTAGGAGTCTGCTGTGTTTGGCCTCCTCCATGAAAATGATTCCAAGGAACATCCCATCCGATATCAGAAAACTTAGACTAGAAAGCTCTCCCCTCACAGAGCTTCCACGGGGCTCTTTCTCCAACGGCAGCGCCTTGCGGTACCTCTGGCTCAATTTCAACAACCTCACGGTGATCCACTTGCAGAGCCTGGAGTCCCTGAGAGGCCTAAAGGAACTGAGGCTGCGGGGCAACAAGCTGCGCTCAGTACCGTGGGCGGCATTCCAGGACACGCCGGCCTTGGCCATCCTGGACCTCCAGCACAACCGGCTGGACGTCCTCCCCGAACATGCGCTGAAATACCTGGCCAACCTGAGCTACTTGGACTTATCCTCCAATCAGCTCACGGTGGTCTCTCAGGAAGTGTTCTTCAACTGGCCGATGTACCAGAGAAGCCAACAGGCGGAAGGGGGCTTGGAAGTCATGTCCAACGCCGTGTTGGCTCTCCACGCCAACCCTTGGGTGTGCGACTGCCGCCTTCGGGGCTTCGTGCAGGTGGTCAATTCCATCAGCCCCCCGCTTATTCTAGTGAACTCTTACCTGACGTGTCTGGGCCCTCCGGCGCAGGCAGGGCGCTTCTTCCACGAAGTAACGCTCAAGGGCTGCATGAAGCCCCTCATCTCCACCCCCGGGACCAACTTCACCGTCCAGATGGGGAAGAATGTTACCCTGAAGTGCTTGGCCCAAAGCAGGCCTCCCCCAACCCTTTCCTGGACTTACCCGCTGAGGCTGCTGAGGGCATTTGATGGTAAGCCCCCCTTATCTCTACTTCTGACTCCCTTTCACTCTCTGATTCTCCCATGCAACCTGGATTCACGCTTTAAATTGAACCCAGAAGGACTCTGGAGGTTGCAGTTTGTGTTCTGGGACGCAAATGATTGCAGTAGAGAAAGACCTACCCACCAGACCCTCAAGTCCAAGGTTATGGACCCCAAATAATAATAATGATGGTATTTGTTAAGTGCTTACTATGTGCCAAGCACTGTTCTAAGCACTGGGGTAGATACAAGGTTATCTGGTTGTCCCACGTGGGGCTCACAGTCTCAGTCCCCATTTTACAAATGAGCTAACTGAGGTACGGAGGAGTTAAGTGACTTGCCCAAAGTCACACAGTTGACAAGTGGCAGAGCCAGGATTCAAACCCATGACCTCTGACACCCAAGCCTGTGCTCTTTCCACTAAACCACGTTGCTTCGGGCTGGGGATCAAGGGGAACTGGAGGAAAAGACTAAGGCAAAGCGAGAAAGCCTAGTCACGTTTGAGCCTTCTGATCTTCCTTTCTTGGTTCCCAGCACTGGTTTGCCCTTTCTTCAAGAAATCAAAGCATAATAATAATAACGGTACTTGCTAAGCACTTACTATGTGCCAACCACTGTTCTAAGCACTAGAGTAGATACGCGTTAATCAGGTTGACGACAGTCCCTGTCCCACATTCTTTATCCCCATTTTATAGATGAGGGAACTGAGGCCCAGAGAAGTGAAGTAACTTGGCCAAGGTCACACAGCAGACATGTGGCAGAGCCGGGATTGAGAACCCAGCTCCCCCTGATGCTCAGGCCTGTGCTCTATCCCCTAAGCCAAGATGCTTCTACACCTATCCTGTGGGTAGGAGTGGAAATCCACACATATCAGTGCAAAGCAGAGTAAATCCTGCCTGGATTACAGAGCCCTGCTCCCCAGGAAGTCCCTAATTTGCTCCCCTGAACCAAGAGATCCTTTTAGCAGCAAAGTGATGGTCACTGCAGGGTGTGACTGCATGGTGAGAGTCATTCCTTATCTTGTACCATCACTGGCCAGCTCTGTTTTCCAACAGTACTGCTGAGGAGGTAGCTGTTTGGGCTGTTTCATCCCTTGGTCATTTTTTACCAAAATCCACTTGAGAATGCTGGTTTTCTGCCCAGGTCAGGATGCTTGGGAGATGGTACCTCTGTCCAGTGAAGGCTAGTCAGCTCAATGTGGCTGGGGAATGTATCTGTTTATAGTTATATTGTACTCTCCTGAGCACTTAGTACAGTGCTCTGCACGCAGTAAGCGCTCAATAAATACGAATAAATGAATGAATGAAGACAGGGGATGCCGAGGTGGGATGCAATTGGAAGGCCAGATTTCAGGTTTGGGCTTGTGGTGGGGTTTGGCCCTGGAATAGATAGGGAGAAGCAGCGTGGCTCAGTGGAAAGAGCACGGGCTTTGGAGTCAGAGGTCATGGGTTCAAATCCCGCCTCTGCCACTTGTCAGCTGTGTGACTTTGGGCAAGTCCCTTCACTCCTCTGGGCCTCAGTTCCCTCATCTGTAAAATGGGGGTGAAGACTGTGAGCCCCCCGTGGGACAACCTGATCACCTTGTAACCTCCCCAGTGCTTAGAACAGTGCTTTGCACATAGTAAGCGCTTAACAAATACCATCATTATTATTATTATTATTATGGGGGTGAAGACTGTGAGCCCCCTGTGGGACAAACTGATCACCTTGTAACCTCCCCAGCGCTTAGAACAGTGCTTTGCACATAGTAAGTGCTTAATAAATGCCATTATTATTATTATAATAGAGCATCCCCACCCTGGGGGAGGGAGGGTTTTGAGGGAGCACTAAGGAAAGGTTGATGTTTGACTCTGGTATTTTCCTTCTCTGGACCCCGGTTGTCTAGTGTACAGTTCCCAAACCTTCAAAGTGGCTGCTGTTTGCCCAGAGAACTTGCCGCTTTGCTCCAGTGGCACTAACTGGTGGCCAACAAAGTCATCAGAGACTTCCTGAGACTCACTTGGCTGCATTTCAGTGTAAGCACCTTTTTTAAAAGAATGGTATTCGTTAAGCACCTACTATGTGTGAAGCCCTGTTCTCAGCTCTGGGGTAGATGCAAGTTAATCAGGCTGGAATTCTCATAATTCCACAGAGAAAGCATAGGCTACAAAGGGCATTCATAGAGATGGTCTCTGTGCCATATGAATAAAAATAAAAATAATAATAATAAAATAATGGCATTTGTTAAGCACTTACTATATGCAAAGCACTGTTCTAAGCGCTGGGGAGGTTACAAGGTGATCAGGTTGTCCCTCATGGGGCTAACATTCTTAATCCCCATTTTACAGATGAGGTAACTGAGGCCCAGAGAAGGAAGTGACTTGCCCCAAGTCACACAGCTGACAAGCAGGAGAGCTGGGATTTGAACCCATGACCTCTGACTCCCAAGCCCATGCTCTTTCCACTGAGCCACGCTGCTTCTCATCATTTTTAGGAATATTGATCACATTCCAAAAAGTATGTGAGCCACACCCCTATTTATGCTCACAATCAATCAATCGATCGTATTTATTGAGCACTTACTGTGTGCAGAGCACTGTACTAAGCACTTGGGAAGTACAAGTTGGCAACATATAGAGACGGTCCCTACCCGACAGTGGGCTCACGGTCTGAGAGCAGGTAAAAATCACATCCAGGATCCCAAAGGCTTTGTGCTTCTATCGCAGAGCCCGTTGTGGGTAGGGATTGTCTCTATCTGTTGCTGAATTGTACTTCCCAAGTGCTTAGTACAGTGCATCACACACAGTAAGCGCTAAAAAAATATGATTAAATGAAATAATAAAGGTGCTTTCATCAGGTACAAGGGTGCATCTGTTGGACTGGCCCATCTGAGCTGGAGATAACGCGTCCTGGCAGCAGCAGCGAGACGGGTCTGGTGAATCCTGCTCTGCTCTCTTCTGCTCTCAAAGACAGTGAGGTTTGTCTTTGGAGACCACAGTAACCTGCAGCAGACTTTTTGATCACCCTGTCTGAGATATTAGGAGAAGGAAAATGCCCCTTCTCAGTGAATTCTGACTGACCGAGCCGTCTCACAGAAATGGTGTTATGCCCCTGGCCTGATTGTAGGCCAGAGCGATATCTCTGTGTCCATCCATCAAGAAGGGCCTTTGAAGGTCTGAACGATGTCTCTGTGTCCCTCCATCAAAGGCCTTCTGATCAATCAATGCTGAGTACTGAGTACTGTACTAAGCACTCAGTGAGAAGCAGCACTCAGTGGGAAGTAGTGTGACTTAGTGGATGGAGTATGGGCTTGGAAATCAGAAGGACCTGAGTTCTAATCCAAGCTCCACCCCTCGTCTGCTTTGTGACCTCGGCCAAGTCATTTAAGTTCTCTGATACTTATCAATTAAATGGGGATTAAGACTGAACCCCCTGTGGGACATGGACTGTGTCTAACCTGAATAGTTAGTATCTACCCCACTGCTTAGTTCAGTGCCTGGTATATAGTAAGTACTGAACAAATACCATTAAAAATACCCTAGAAAGCTTGTATATTGTGCAGGCTCATTGTGGTTTCAGAACATTCCCAGGCCACTTTGAGTGTGTCCCTCTGGGAAATTCATCCAGGAATCCCACCCAATGAGGGAGCCAGAATAGCCACAGACCCAAGATGCAGGGCGTGGTGTAGACAGTCAAATACGAGGAAATCTTGGTTGTCAATAAATCAATCAATCAATTGTATTTATTGAGCACTTACTGTGTGCAGAGCACTGTCCTAAGCACTTGGGAAGTACAAGCTGGCAACATATACAGACAATCCCTACCCAACAGTGGGCTCACAGTCTAGAAGGGGGAGACAGACAACAAAACCAAACCTACTAACAAAATAAAATAAATAGAATAGATAGGTACAAGTAAAATAAATAAATAAATAAATAAATAGAGTAATAAATATGTACAAACATATATACATATATACAGGTGCTGTGGGGAAGGGAAGGAGGTAAGATGCGGGGGATGGAGAGGGGGACGAGGGGGAGAGGAAGGAAGGGGCTCAGTCTGGGAAGGCCTCCTGGAGGAGATGAGCTCTCCATAGGGCCTTGAAGGGAGGAAGAGAAGTGGTAGGTTGTCCCACTCCTAACACCCTGAAGCAGCAATCAATCCACTCTGGGTTTCATTTAGGCAAAGCCCATGAAGTCTCTCAGCTCCAGTCCCAGACACTTAGACCGGCCTCTGCTGCATCCCTCACTGACCCTATTGTATTGTATTGTACTGACCCAGAGCCCTCCCCTCAGTTTCCTTCCCTCACAGATCATTGAGGTTTTCAATGAGTTCCCCAGCAGCCAAGTTCCCAAGGCTCTGGTTCATCTGCTTCGGAAATCTGTGCCATTTTTTGCAAGGTGCCAGTTCTTTCTGAGAGCAAAAGCAGAAAAAGGAGGAATGCATCCTGGTGCTGACTGTACCCCTTTCCAAAATCTCAGACCCCAGGTAGGAATCTGAGGGTGGAGTTCTTGGTTCCGGGGGAGGGGGATTTTACCAAGCATTAAATTCTTCAGACCGGGCTTAGTCCCAAACTCATTCACTCACTCATATTTATTGAGCGCTTCCTGTGTGCAGAGCACTGGGAAGCGCTTGGGAAGTACAAGTTGGCAACCAACTGCCTGGAGAAGCAGAGGTCTACTTGATAGTCAAGAGTTGAGCCTTTTGCAACATTTTCAGGGAATCCATCTAGTTCTACTCTCCCTTCAGAGAATATCTGTTGTCTCTCCATTCCATAGAGTAGGTGATGTCCAGAGGAAGTTGGGACATTTCCAGGCCTGGGAATCCCACCATTTCTCTCAACAGAACAGTCTTATTTAGCTCTGTACCCCCAAACCTCCCAGTGGAGGGATGATGGAGATAAAGACTCCCACGCTCCCCCAGTGCCAAAGGTGCTCTTGGTGCTCGGAGGTACCAAGCTGGAATACCCCTGCTCTACCTCTTTTCTCCCCTCCAGTGTCGACGTTCCCCATCGAGGAGGACTCAGTCGCATCCGAGCTGATCATACCCTCTGTGCTTTTGGCTGACGGAGGCAACTACACCTGCACAGCCATCAACTTCGTTGGCAACAGCTCAGTCAGCATAGCCCTCCACGTCCAAGCTCCTCGAGCTGCCTCCTCCTCCTCCTCTTCATCCCATTTTTCCTCCTCAGAGGACACTCCCTCCATCCACATGAGGATCGCCAAGCAGACGGTGTATGGGATCACCCTGGAGTGGTTCACCACAGCCGACGATCCGGCTGAGACGTGGGTCACCCTCTCCTTGGGGAAGTTTGAAGCCGCGCAGAAGGACACGGTGTACGTTGGCCCCGGGATCAACACGTACTCGATGGACGGTCTCCTCCCGGCCACCAAGTACGAGGTGTGCATCGCTCTCCGCAGCCAGCCCTCCCACAAGGGCCAGTGCGTCGTCTTCATCACGGGCAGCAACGTCAGCGAGCTGGAGCAGCGGGAGAAGCTGATCCACATCATCGTCGTCGTGTGCGCCATGGTGCTCTCCGTGCCCGTCGGGTTGTACGCCTGCACCACCGAAACCCACTTTGGCTACCTGGAACGCTGCTGCCAGTGTGGCCCCCGGAGGCGGAGGGGCCCCAGATGCCCTAACGCTGCCATCGAGAGCAAGGACAGCACATTCAACAGCCCGGCGGCGGGCAGCGAGGAGGGTCTCTGCCACAGGGACCCCCGCGGCCAGGACGGTGGGGAGCGTCAGGGGCTCGGGGCTGGAGAGTCTGACACGCCAAACCCCAACTGCCAAAATGGTGCTGACCTCTACTAGCTAGAGTCCAGCTCCTTGGTAAAAGTGAGGTCGGCTGTGGGCCAGAAGTGTGAGGACGTGAGGACTGGATCCCCTGGGGCTGTGACAGTCATCCCAGCTCCCAGGGCTGTCCCCTTATTCCCTCCTTCCAGGTCTAGGCGGGCCAGAACAACACAGTAATGGTGGTGAACTCTTGTTAATTGTGTTTGCAGGCAAACCCGTGCATGCCCCTTGCCATGGAGAGATGTTTGATGACTGATCTTAGTGTGCGGGTCATTTTTCCTTAGGCATAGGCACACTCAAATGACGCCTGTTTTTGTTTCTTTGTGCTCTAGGGATTTGTATATATTTACACCCATGAACAGCATGTGTGTGTGTTTGTGTGTGTGTGTGTGTGTGTGTGTGCGTGCGTGTGCATGTATGTGGATGACACCTTTTATCTCATGTCCACACTCCCTCTTACCTTGGAAGAATTTGTGTATACTTGCGCAGACACTGAATTTCCCACAATTTTTGTCTTTGATTTTTTCAGGAGAAAATACTACCATGGAAACTTCTCTAGATATCCACAGCCCACAAATGCACCCCAAACTCAGCCACATAAACACTTCTGCCCTCCAGTTTCCAGCCTCGCTGTTCATTTGTTAGCTCTATCTCCCCGAAGACAGGTCTGGAGCCACAGGCTGGCATCCTGGGACAGTGTTACTAGGGACGGAATCTGTTTTGCCTTTCTCCTCAGCCTGGACT
Organism: Tachyglossus aculeatus; assembly: GCF_015852505.1. NCBI lineage: Eukaryota > Metazoa > Chordata > Mammalia > Monotremata > Tachyglossidae > Tachyglossus > Tachyglossus aculeatus. Next base: position 73,772,287 of record NC_052068.1, on the reverse strand, counting down.
TTTACAGCCATGTCTCTCTTTAGGGGTCGAAGGTAGGGATGGCACACCAGTTCTTCAGGGCTTTTGACTAGAGTTTAGCTGGAACCCTTTCTCTTCAGACCAGTTGTCAGTTCCTGGTTTGCAATGTGGATGCCTTGGGTCGCCTTTCTCCCCACTGTCCTGTGCTACTTCCAGCTCCCTAGTAGATGAAGCAGGGAGCAGGGCTTCAATTCAATTCAATTCAATTCAATTCAATTCAATTCAATCGTATTTATTGAGCGCTTACTATGTGCAGAGCACTGAACTAAGCGCTTGGGAAGTACAAGCTGGCAACATATGGAGACGGTCCCTACCCAACAGTGGGTTCACAGTCTAGAAGGGGGAGACGGAGAACAAAACAAAACATATTAACAAAATAAAATAAATAGAATATGTACAAGTAAAGGGGAAACACACAGGGGTGGAACTTGTGCCGATAGCTGCATCGCAAGACTAAGAATCTCTGCCCCCTTAAGCTCAGCTTTCATGGCAGAGAAGTGGTCTTTTCACTGGAGAGCCTTCTTAGGGTTGTACCTGCTCAAAATTCCTTCATTTTCTACACAGATGATATTGCAGATATCTAAGCAGAAAGTTTTCTTTGTTCAACATGAGAAGGAGCAGATCGTGATCCCAGAAAACATCTGGTTTGGCAGTTATGTGATTTCCCTCACACCTTGGCTGGATGTTCCTGAGATTTCTGGCTGGGCGGTGGCAGGGCGTTTTGGGGGAGGAGGTTTGTTTGCACTTTTGGTTTGTTGCAGACAGGGCTGGGATCAGTGTCGGAAACACCGGTCACATTTTCTCTTCGATTTCGCCCCTGTGAACGTGTGCCCGAGGATTCAGGGTCCTGGGTGTAAAGCCAGGGTGGGAGGAAAGGACACGAGGAGGTTGTGTTTCCACAGTTCCGTCAGCGGATGCTGTGTTAGTCTGTGTGGACTGGGAGGCTGGCCCTGCCAACCCTGCATTTTAACAGCCGGAGCAGAGCGAGGCTGGAGAGAAACGGCACAATGACATGACAGTCAGGACTCCTGGCTTCCTGGAGGGTTTTGGGACTCCGATGTAGCTCTCACAGGCCAGCGACAAAACCAAGACCCAGCTGGTTCCAATACTACTGCTGCTTCGCAAAGAGGTCCCCTTCCACCTGTACGGGCTGAGACCCAACCTCTAGACCGTAAGCTCACTGTGGTCTCACTGTTCTAGTGCTTAGTACAGTGCTCTGCACACAGCTCAGTAAATACGATTGAACGAATGAATAAATACAATTGACTGACTGATTGAACCCACTGGATCCTTTCGGAAGGTTTTCCAACTCAGCCACAAAGCCAATTATGTCCTGAATGGGAACAAAGGGGCAGGACCAAACTGCTGTTTGGTTTCTGGAGGTTTTTTAAAATGGCATTTGTTAGGTGCTTATTCTGTCACAGACACTATATTAAGCACTGGGGTAGATAATAATAATGGCATTTGTTAAGTGCTTACTATGTGCAAAGCACTGTTCTAAGCACTGGGGTGGTTACAAGGTGATCAGGTTGTCCCACATGGGGCTCACAGTTCCCATTTTACAGATGAGGTAACTGAGACACAGAGAAGTTAAATGACTTGCCCAAAGTCACACAGCTGACAAGTGGCGGAGCCAGGATTTGATACAAGCTCATCACGTTGGACACAATCCCCATCCCGCATGGGGCTCACTGTCTTAAAACGCATTTTGCAGATGAGGTAAATGAGGCCCAGAGAAGTGAAGTGACTTGCCCAAGGTCACAGAGCAGACAAGTGGCAGAGCCAGGATTAGAACTCAGGTCGGGAATTCCCAGGATAATACTCTTTCCAGTTGGCCATGCTACTCCCAATTACATGTCCCTGTTCAAAGGACAAGGTGTTCTGGGCAAAGTGTAAATTAGGCTCTTTATTTGTGCTTCGGTTTCCCTGTCCATGGTGAGATTGCGCCTTCATATGAAGCCTTGATAAGCTGTGTGTGATGGATAGGAGGGAAATACGTGTTCCCAGCAGGTCTGAGGGGCATGGGGTGGAAGTGAGGGATGAAGGAACAGTCTTGTACGGAGTTTCTCTCCATTGAGTAACAGCCCCTACTCTTTCTGTTCTTTCTCAACTGTGATTAAACCAGTCCAGAGCAGGGGAGAGAAACTGGGCCCAGAGAGGAGAAAGATGTGAAAGCAAAGCTATGCTTCAGGGAAAAGTGACCATGATATAGTCTAGGAGTCACCCCTAGGGCCGGGTGAACTGGGGCAATTATCCTGGATCCAGCACCCCATCGCCTGGGATTTAGTTGGAACCGTTCCTCTTCAGACCAGTTGTCAGGACCTGGTTTGCGACATGGAGGCCTTGGGTCACTTTTCACTCCGACTGCAACTCATGTGTAAGGGGAGGTCCCCAAACATCATTCTATCCGGGACTCCAGTTCCTCTTTTATCATAAGGAGGGCAAAGAACAAGCCTAGGAGTTAGAGGACCTGGATTCAATACCATCTTCACCACTTGTCTGCTGTGAGACCTTGGGCAAATCACTTAACTTTTCTGTGTCTCAATTACCTCATCTGTAAAATGGGATGGTGAGCCCCTTGTGGGACATGGATTGTGTTCAACCTGCTTATCTTGTATCTACCTCAGGGCTTAGTACATACAGTGTGTGCCCCACAGTACATGCTTAATAAATACCATTAAAAAGCTGCTTTTCAAAGACTCTATAAGCAGCCTCCTTGGGAAATTTTCCTGCTTTGTGTCATCTTGTCTTCCCTGCCCCCTGAAAGACACATTTTCCTGACCACTAACGGATGCCAGGGAAGAACACTGCTAGATAGCAGAAAACACACCTCTCCTGGTTTTTCCTTCGTCTAACGGATTCTATTGATGACACAAAAATTTGGATGCCACTGGTAGGAATTGCTGTATTTATTGAAAAACAACCACTGCACAACATAGAAGGAAACATTTTCACACCTCAAACCTGCTTTAATCCTGTCATCCGTGTCTTACCCCTTGGCCTGTGGGCTCCTCCTCTGACCCCAACCCGTGGAGGATTCAGGGTCTCCATGGCTCAAAGCTGGCTGGCACCTACCCACATCCTGGGGGAATGGAAAACGGAGGAGCTCTCAGTGCTTCTGTGCTTTCAGGGGGCTGAAGCCCCTTGAAATCTGTCCTTCGGTGGGGCTGATGCCCCTTGAACCCACAGGCTAAGAAACTCCGCAAACCCACCCTCGGCTCTGTGGGGCAAGTGTCCTCAGGAATCGGTCCTGGTTGCAGAGACGGCCTCGGGGAACTATCCCAGCACGAGGGCTCTGGAGGGGACAGAGGGAGTCGGTACCTTGGTAGGAGCACAGACCTAGGGAGGGTTCACATGGCTTTCGCTTCTATTTTGAGTGACTTTGGGGGCGGGAGGGGATATGGAGTCCCTGGAGCTGGGCAGGGAGTGAGGATGAAGTGAATTTATGGGCAGGAATCAGCCTGGGAATGCAAATTGAGGCTAGAGTATCCCATTTCTGGGCCACCCACGGGTTTCAATCAATCAATCAATGGTATTTATTGAGCTCTTACTATGGGCAGAGCCTTGCTTTAAACTGTAAGCTCGTTGTGGGCAGGGAATATGTATGTTTATTGCTATACTGTACTCTCCCGAGCACTTAGAACAGGGCTTTGCACACAGTAAGCACTCAATAAATACTATTGAATGAATGAGTACTTAGCACTTGAGAGAGTACAACAAAATTAGGAGATAGTATTAGTTCCTTGCTCATAAAGAACTCACAGTTTAGGGTAGGGAGGCCAAACCACAAGGAGCAGATTAAAGGGAGGCTGGTTTTGACCTCTCTCTCCCCAGACTTGGGCAAAGAGTCTTTGGGCTACCAAGGTTGTGGGGGGTCACACTGGGGATCCAGCCCTGCCAGACCCAGGGGAAGTGACCCTTGGTGGCCTCTTCCTCTCCCTGGCTCTTCTGGGGCAGTCTCCAGCGCTTAGAAAGTGCTTTGCACATAGTAAGTGCTTAACAAATACCCTCCTTATTATTATTATTATTATTATTATTATGGAGTCCTCTAAACTGTAGACTCGCTGTGGGCAGGGAGTCTATCCAACAACTCTGTACTCTCCCAAGTGCCCAGTACATTGCTCTGAACATAGTAAGTGCTCAGTAAATACCATTGATTGACTGACTGATTGGAGACACCCATTCCTCACTGCAATGGGCTGGCTTTGGATTGAGCGGCGGCCCAGACGTGAGATCACAGCCCAGCCAGCCGGCCGGCCCGCCAACCACCGCCTGCTCCCATCCCCACTGAACTCAAAGTCCATTTCAGCCAGAGGCAGCAGAACCTGCGACCCCCACCCGCTCGCCAAGAGCCATAATCTGTGCGGCCTGTTATTGTGTAGGGACCATCTCTATATGTTGCCGATTTGTACTTCCCAAGTGCTTAGTCCAGTGCTCTGCACACAGTAAGCGCTCAATAAATACGATTGAATGAATGAATGCAGCAAGTATCCCTCTCGTTGGCCTAGCCCTGCTGCATCCTGAGCTCTAGTGTCTCCATCCTTGACCAGGTCAACAGTCCACATTTCCCCTCTCTTCAATAAATCAATAATATTTATAATAATAATAGCGATGATGATGATGGTATTTGTTAAGCACTCAGTATGTGTCAAGCGCTGTTTAAAGTGCTGGGGTAGACACAAGCTAATCAGGTTGTTCACTGTCCCTGACCCACATGGGGCTCAGGGTCTTAATCCCCATTTTATAGATGAGGTAACTGAGGCCCAGAGAAGTGAAGTGATTTGCCCAAGGTCACACAGCAGGCAAGAAGCAGAGCAGGGATTAGAGCCCAGGTCCTTCTGATTTCCAGTCCCGTGCTCTAGCCACTGGGCCATGCTATTTCCCTATTTATTGAACTCTTACTGTGTGCAGAGCACTATACTAAGCACTTGGGAGAGTACAACAGAGTTGGTAGACACGCTCCCTGCTCACAGTGACCTTCGAGAGAGGATTTTAAGAGCATGGCTGATCCCCTTCTCTACCATAGCTGTGTCCAAAATTTGCCTCTCAAGCATCTAACACGAACACTGGCATGGGGGTCTAAGATACTGGGAAAACTATTGCCAGGGGTACAACGCTATGCAGAGCCGTGCATACTTCCTCCCCAGGGAAAGACGGAACCTTCCCTAAAATTGACCCCAGGACTGGAAAATCTGACCACTGCTCCAGTTCCCTGAAATTGAGGGGAAGAGAGGGATGGAGCCTCAGTGTGGATGGACTTAAGTGGATGGAGCCCACTTAAGTGTTGAGAGGAGAGCTGCCAATTTAAAAGGCTACACAATTGATTCTAGGGAGTCATTCTTCCCTTATTTATTCTTCAATAAATACAATTGATGATTCTTCAAACTGCTGAGAGGGCTGGTGTTTCCTGGGCTCATTCCGATTTCCATTCATCCAGTATGGCCGTGTGGGGAGCAGGGGCCCAGGAAGATAACGGTAAAAATGCCTGAGTTGCAGTGCTGATGACCCATCCCTCTCTCCGCCAGGTCCACGGGGACCCACACGGTCAACGAGTTGGAGTCTGGACATTCCCTGGGTTGCACACACATGGGGAATTTCTGGATGGGGCATGGAAGAGGCTCCAGGGCCCAACCGGGAACACTGGAATGCCATAGAGCAGGTCCGCCCCTGAGTGTCTCCCCCAAGGAAACGTCGGCCTCAGGCCGCAAACCGCTGGAATGCTCCAGGACGAATTCCCAGAAGAGTCGGCACTTTAGTGGTGCAGAGGGCATCTCCCTGAGCCTCCAGGGAGTGGGGCCATCATGGTTCACAGACCATCAGGGTAAATTCCAGCTAACACCACCAACAGAACGGGCTGTCCCTGACACGGTTCTAGGGTGAAAGGGAACGGATCGGCTCAGAACGTTGGACGGGGAGGTAAACGCTAATCCCGGTAATGGGACGGATGCTCTGAGGTCAACGGACGCTGTGTGAAGGGGAGAGGAGCAAGGTGGGATTGATTTCCCAAGTCCGCAGGGGCGGGGAGAGGGGGAAGCATCTATCCATTTGCCCAGGGACACTTTACAGAGAAGACTTGCTATGAGCCGTGCTCCTTTCAAACTTCCGTTTGAGCTCAGACACGAGGGCCGACTGGAAATTACTCGAGAGCTTGGGGGTCAGGGATCCGGAGACGGTGAGCACCGCCCAACCAGGGGTGCCACCCTCCCACCCCGGAGGGCTGACCACGGGCTTGGTGGATGGCGGAGAGGGTGGAGCAGGGGCTGAAGGTGGACCGTTGTTGTTGCTGTTCCCATTCGGTTGGCTGGCCTCCGGATGGTCCTCCGGGGCGAATCGGCTGGCGGCTTGCGACCTCTTGAATTTCAGCCACTCGGTCCTGATGCTGCGGGGGGGTGGGCTCGGCCTCTTCCGGATGATCCGGCGCACGGGCAGGATTCTGTTGGACTTCTTGTTGCGCCAGAACATGGCGGTGGAGATGACGACGGTGACGATGACCAGGGCGCTCATGACGCCGGCCAGCACGCCCACCGCTTTCATGGGGTTGTCTTTACTTTGCATCAAGAAGGCAGCCATGGGTCCTTTGGAGAGCGTCTGGAAAAGAGGACAGACAGAACAGCTGACACCACTGTGGGATGAGACTGCGGGTGCCACCTTCTTCTTCCTAGAGTTTGCAAAAGTCCCCTTGGATTTCCCAGAGGGGTAACGGCCCCATAGGAGGAGTTGGCTCCTCCCCAACTGGCTTTCACTATCACTAATGCTAATATAACAGCTCGGCTCAGTACCAGGTGACAGTCTCCGGCCCGTGAGACGGTCACCCCCTCGGAGCCATCACTGGGAAGAGGCACGGCTTACTCTGGAGAAATTGTTTCGAGGCGCAGAAGCGAAGGGCTCAGTGGCAACCGGGGATCGGGAAAGCTGGAAGCAAGGTATTTTCAAGCCAAAAAACCATTGAAGTTCCTTACATCTTGGGATCTTATCTGTGATTTAAAGCCGCTGCTTGGCTCAGGTGAATGGTTAGCATTCTGGTTCTCTTGTACTCTCTTACAGAATGGACCCAGAGCCTGCAAAAATGGACCTGGGGAGGGCTGAGCTCAGGGGACCAACAACCAGAGGTTCGAACTGCAGGTGTTCAGCACAGGGACTGCCTCGGAGCAGCCGGGATAATCTTTATGAATTTGAGCTGAGGATGCAATCTAGATTTTTTCACGCTTTTCCAGTAGAGAATGGTGGAAATCACCAAGGTCCCAGGAATAATGGCAAGAAAGCCGCTCACACCAATCCCAAATATGGTCCGTGGATGCTTCCTGAGGCTGAACGCAGGCCCCTACCCTGCCTCTGATCTGAAAATATAAGAAAAACCATCAGCTCAAATGTTATCAAAGCCAAAAAGAACAGCAGAATTGATTTAAGAGAGAAGGCAGGGCTTCTGAGGAAGTGTGAGGCCACACGACCAACCGGTCAGTCCTGGAGATGAAATGCCACATTCCCATCCTCAAGTTGGGGTGCACTGCTCCTATCCAGGAGATGGGAGGCAACTCCCTTGTCCAGATTCCAAAGGGGCTTCCAAGGAGTTGCTTTCTCCACTGTGTTTCCAGGATGAAGAGACACAAGTCCCACCGTACGAGGGGGCAGGGAAGCCCCTTGACAATCCTCCCTTCTTTCTACCTGGGACCACAAGAGGCTGGAAGTCTGAGAAATAAAGTGCTTGGTGAGCCTAGAGAAGTGGGACTTGTTTGGAAATGATCCTGTTTAGTGTGAGCGTCTGTCACCATCAACTCCTCACCGTGACACCAACGCTGCCAGTGCCCAGCAGGCAAGGAAGCGCATTGGGCCTGTCCTGGGGACACTGCTCAAAGTTGCCAACTTCTAATTTTGAGCAGGAGGATGGAAAGGAGAGGGATTTTAGCAGGGGCGAGAAGTGGGAGGGCCCAAGCTTTAAGGAGTAAATAGGCCAGAAAGCCATCATTTTGAGTCTTTTCAGTCCTGACTGGAAACTCTCTGCTCTTGTCAGAGACCTGGAATGTCTCGGGAGTCCAGCTCAAAAAACGGTGGGAGTCATTTCCCTCATTGCCCCTGAGGAGCAGGTATCTAGAATTTTGTTCAAGAAACAGCATGTCTTCGTGGAAGGAGCACAGGACTGGGAGTCGGGAGACCTGAGTTCTAGTCACAGCTGCCATTTGCCTGCTGTGTGATCTTGGAAAAGTCACTTAACTTTTCTGTGCCTCAGTTTCCTTATCTGTATAATAAGGATGAAATTCCCATTCTCCCTCCTCCTTAGACTGTGTGGGGCAGGGATTGTGTGTGATCTGATTACCTTATATCTACCACAGGGTTTAGCACAATGCTTGCTATCTACTTCTTCTTCTGTGGATCCAGACAGAGGTCAGGTGAAGACGTGTTTCAGGTAGCTATTCCTACTGATTCCCTCAACACGGGCTCGGGCTGAGAATTGCGAATTGAGCGTCTTGGCATTGGCCTTCCTTATGTCGTGCTCTGGAGTCAGGGCTCCACCAGCGCAAATGATTTGATTCCAAAAGAAAATTGAGAGGGAACCGTAAAAAGCACCCTTACCAGTCTTTCCCAGAGCTACAGGCCTGAGAAAAAGCCATCTTTGATGTAGTGTTTGGTCTTCAACCTGCCTCGGTGTACACCATTCTGCCCCAGGGCGGGATGGAATTCGGGACTAAACTGCTCCCAGCGCCCCCTCCCGACTCACCTCCTCGGCGATGTCGATCTTCAGCACGGCCGTAGTGCTGAAGGATGGGGAGCCCCTATCCTTGGCCTGCACCACCACGGACCAGATGCAGTCTTTGTTCTTCGTGATGTTGTGGATGATGTCCAGGGAACGGATGTAGGACTTGAACTTGATCTCCCCTGTGCTCTGGTCTATGTCAAACACATCGGCGGGGTCGGCTTGCATGATGGCATAGTCGACGACGTTGTTGGGCTCTTCAGCATCCTGATCTGTAGCCTGCTCGGAGGGACAGAGACCGGCAGTGAGCCTCGAGGGGCTGAAGAGCATCGGCAGCGCGGAAATTCTACCTCTGGTGGGGCTCTGAGACTCCTGCAGAGGGACCCATTTCCTCAGGTGGATGGGGAAACGAGGGTGCCGGTCTTTCCATAGTAATGGAAATTAGCTCATTTTGTCAAGAGAAGCAGTGTGGCCTAAGTGGAAAGAGCCCAGGCCTGAGGGTCAGGGGTCCTCGGTTCTAATCCCCTCTCTGCCCCTTGCCTGCTATATGACTTTGGGACGTCACTTAACTTCCCTGTGCCTCTATTTTCTCATCTGTAAAATGGGGATTCAATACTTATTCTCCTACCCCCTTAGACTAGCAGCCCCAAGTAGGTCAGGGACTGTGTCCAGCTTGATTATCTTGTATCAGCCCTGGCGCTCAGTACAGTGCTTGATATTTAGTACGTACCTAAGAAGGACCACAGTTATTGTCTCTATTAAGTGTGTAGGACAGATACTGCACTCAGGTTTTCTAAATGACTGGTGGTAGTCCCCCTTCTGGACTGTAAGTACACTGTGGGCAGGGAACAACAACTCCATACTGCATAGGAGTCTAACAACTCCTATGTACTGCACTCTCTCAAGAGCTTAGTTCTATGCTTCACAGTCAATAAACCACTCAATAAATACCACTAACTGAATGACGATGAGGACGAAGCACTTTCTGCAGGTTCAGTACTGCTACTGCCCATTCATTCATTCATTCATTTATTTATTCAGTCATATTTATTGAGCGCTTACTGACCCGCCTGCGGAGGTTGGACCCTCTAGCGCTTGGACAGAAACGGCCCGCTAACTCACCTCTATCTTCACAGGGCTCCCAAAGGTCATGGTCTTCTCCTGGATGCTCCCGTCAAATTCCGGGCAGTGGTCATTGACGTCCAGCACCGTGACGAACACCTCCGCCAGGCTGGACTTCCCCTCCGCATCTTCTGCTTTCACGTAGAAATTGTACTTGGAGGTGATTTCGGCATCCAAGGAGGCCCATGGCTGGGTGTAGATGATCCCCGTGGAAGGGTGGATCAGGAAGCTGGGGGGCACAGATGGCAAACAGAAAGCATGGATTGGCAGCCCAAGGCAGGGAGACTCATGTTTGCCAACAGGCTGCAAATGAGTCAGAGACGGCAATGTCCCACCAAAACATCTTCTCCCGGCCCACCATCACTCACTCACTCACTCAATCGTATTTATTGAGCGCTTACTGTGTGCAGAGCACCGTACTAAGGCTTGGGAAGTACAAGTTAGCAACAGATAGAGATGGTCCCTGCTCAACAGCTGGCTCACAGTCTAGGAGGGGGAGACAGACAACAAAACAAAATATATTAATAAAATAAATAGGATAGTAAACATTCATTCATTCAATCGTATTTATTGAGCGCTTACTGTGTGCAGAGCACTATACTAAGCGCTTGGGAAGTACAAGTTGGCAATATATAGAGACAGCCCCTACCCAACAGCGGGCTCACAGTCTAGAAGGGGCAGACAGACAACAAAACAAAATATATTAACAAAATAAAATAAATACAATAGTAAATATTAATTCATTCATTCAATCATATTTATTGAGCGCTTACTGTGTGCAGAGCACTGTACTAAGCACTTGGGAAGTACAAGTTGGCAACATATAGAGATGGTCCCTACCCAACAGCGGGCTCACAGTCTAGAAGGGGGAGACAGACAACAAAACAAAATATATTAACAAAACAAACTAAATACAATAGTAAATAATCATTCATTCATTCAATCGTATTTATTGAGCAATTACTGTGTGCAGAGCACTGTGCTAAGCGCTTGGGAAGTACAAGTTGGCGACATATAGAGACGGTCCCTACCCAACAGCGGGCTCACAGTCTAGAAGGGGGAGACAGACAACGAAACAAAACATATAAACCAAATAAAATAAATAGAATAAATATGTACAAGTAAAATAAATAGAGTAATAAATATGTACAAACATATATACATATATACAGGTGATGTGGGGAGGGGAAGGAGGTAAGGCCGGGGGGGGAGTGGGAGGAGAGGGAGAGTACAGTGCCTGCCACCTAGTAGGCGCCTGAGGAAGACCATAAAATATAAAATAAAATAAAATAAAATAAAATAAAATAAAATAAAATAAAATAAAAACCGAAGCAGCGTGGCAGCAGGGTGCGGGGAGGGCGGAGTTTGGGGGGGTTGCCACGGCGGGTTTACACGGATTCAGCAGTTGGTCTGACGAGCCTTCCCAAGGGGGGAGGGGGGAGGGGTCAGTGTCCGGAGGCAACTGATTCTGGCTTGCCCTAACAAAATATGTCTGGATGTGTTTAATTACAGCCAGTCAGAGGATCCAATTTTCCACAGCTTCTTTGTGAACCCTCTTTTTTTTAAAAAAAAAACCATACTCTTCTTGTGTTTAGTCTCCTCTCTGCCTCCCTCCCTCCTCTTCCTTCCTTCCTCCCTCTTTCTTTCCTTCCTTCTGGCAGTCATTGCTGGGTCTCTTTGCTCTTACATTTGGGAAGTTTTGTCCCCCTTTTTTTAAAAAAATGGTATTTGTTAGGTACTTACTATGTGTTAGGCACTGCACTAAGCGATGGGGTAGATACAAGCTAATTAGGCTGGGCACAGTTCATGTCCCACATGGGGCTCACAGTATTAATCCCCATTTTGTTGGGGATTATGTTGCCAACTTGTACTTCCCAAGCGCTTAGTACAGTGCTCTGCACACAGTAAGCGCTCAATAAATACGATTGATGATGATGATTTTGGAGATGAGGTTACTGAGGCACAGAGAAGTTAAGTGCCTTGCCGAAGGTCACACACCAGACAAGCGGCAGAGCTAGTATTAGAACCCAGGTCCTTTTGACTCCCAGGCCTGTAAGCTATTTAGGTTGGACACAGTCCATGTCCCACATGGGGCTCACAGTATTAAACCCCATTATACAGATGAGGCTACTGAGGCACAGAGAAGTGAAGGGACTTTTTCAAAGTTACACAGTAGACGAGTGGCAGAGCCAGGGTTAGAAGCCAGGTCCTTCTGAGTGTCAGGCCTGTGCTCTATCCACCACTCAGTGAAAAGAGCATGGGCTTTGGAGTCAGAGGTCATGGGTTTGAATCCCGGCTCCACCACGTCTGCTGTGTGATCTTGGGCAAGTCACTTAACTTCTCTGAACCTCAGTTACCTCATCTGTAAAATGGGGATTGATTGTGAGCCCCACGTGGGGCAACTTGATCACCTCGTATCCCCCCCAGCGCTTAGAACAGTGCTCTGCATATAGCAAGCGCTTAACAAATGCCATCAATATTATTATTATTATTATTATTATTATTATTATTATTATTATTACTTCTTAATTTGGCTCCTCCTACAATTCCTGGATTTTTTTGCCAGTGGAGAAAGAGAACAGAGAATGCCATCCTCGAGCTGACAACCTGCAATCAGGGATTCAGAACGTGGAAGCCTCTATGCCTATCCTCTTTCTCTTTATGCCCACTCTCAGGAAGTGAATTCAGTTAGCAGACGAAGTTCTTCCCATCCCTCCTACCACGGAGAGCTGAATCTCATGAGACTCAGGGGCCTGCCTCTCCTGGAGTCAGGCAGGAGAGGAGAAGGCCAGTCCCGGGAAAGGGGGCTTCCAGGAAAATGGGGTTCCCGGGCTCCTTGGGTCCTGGTTGGCCTGCTAAAGGAACTTTGGCCCTTTTTTTAGGTTTTTAACTTCTTATATCCCACCTCTTCGTGCTCAACAAGTATCAGTTCTGAATCTCCTCTTCTGGTGAGGCACTGAGTGACGATAAGAAGTCGTCTCCCAGAAAGGATGGAGGGTAAGTTCCTTGAGGGCGAGAAATGTGTCTACCAACTGAATTGTATTCTCTCAATGCTTAGTACTGTGCTCTTCATGCAGGCAGCGCTTAGCTTAGTCAATCAATCAATCAATCAATCAATCGTATTTATTAAATTCTTACTGTGTGCAGAGCACTGTACTAAGCGCTTGGGAAGTACAAGTTGGCAACATATAGAGACGGTCCCTACCCAACAGTGGGTTCAGCTGCTTGTGAAGCAGTGTGGCTTAGTGGCAAGAGCCCGGGCTTGAGAGTCAGAGGTCATGGGTTCAAATCCTGGCTCCGCCACTTGTCAGCTGTGTGACCTTGGGCAAGTCACTTAACTTCTTTTTGCCTCAGTTACCTTATCTGCAAAATGGGGATGAAGACTGTGAGCCCCACATGGGACAACCAGATTACCTTGTATCTATCCCAGTCCATAAGAACAGTGCTTGGCACACAGTAAGCGCTTAACAAATACCAACATTATTATTATCAGTAGTAAATACCACCGATTGATTGAAACCACTGGTAACGCCTGCCACCTTCCCACCCCAACATCAGGGTTTCTGCTCTCAATAAGCCCTCTGGATGTGGGGCAGGAAGGGACTGAAGCGGGCGGCCTCTACCATCTTTAAATGGCTCCTTCAAGTCCCCTTTCTCACAAGTCTTATCAGGCGCTATATTTTAATGTTGCTCTCTATGTTTGCTTTGTGTCTCATTATTTCATCTCGCCAACTGTATCTGTCACTAAACCCCAGCTTATGCTTAGAATGGGAGCCCTAGAGGGCCGGGGCCACGCATCTCACCTTTTTCTAATTTTTCAGTGCTTAGTACTGTGCTCAGGGTACATAAAACGGTAATAAATAGTACAACTGCTACTGCTTCTTGTAGCACATGAGCTGGCCCATTGTGGAGTTCATTCATTCATTCATTCATTCATTCAATCGGATTTATTGAGCGCTTACTGTGTGCCGAGTCAACATCACACAGCAGTAGGTGAGGCTGAGTGGCTTTATAATAATAATAATAATGATGATGATGGCATTTGTTAAAGTCTTACTACGTGCAAAGCACTGTTCTAAGCACTGGGGAGGTTACCAGGTGATCAGGTTGTCCCACGGGGGGCTCACAGTCTTCACCCCCATTTTACAGGTGAGGTAACTGAGGCACAGAGAAGTCAAGTGACTCGCCCAAAGTCACACAGCTGAAAAGTGTCGGAGCTGGGATTTGAACCCGTGACCTCTGACTCCAAAGCCCGGGCTCTTTCCACTGAGCCACGCTGCTTCACTATGAATATGGACTGGGCTCACTGTGGGCAAGGAACGTTTCTACTAAATCTGTTACATTGTACTCTCCCAAGTGTTCATTACAGTGCTCTGCACAAAGAGAAGCAGCATGGTCTAGTGGAAAGAGCACAGGCTGGGAGTCGGACATGGGTCCTAATCACGTCTCTGTCTCATGTCTGCTGTGTGACCTTGGGTAAGTCACTTCACTTCTCTATGCCTCAGTTCCCTCATCTGTAAAATGGGAATTAAGACTGTGAGCCCCATGAGGGACAGGGACTGTGTCCAACGTGATTACCGTGTGCCGAACCCAATGCTTAGAACAGTGCTTGGCACACAGTAAGCACTTCACAAATAACACAGTTAACAAATACCACAGTAAACACTAAATAACTATGCTCCACTGATAATGGATAGAGCACAGGCCCGGAAGTCAGAAGGACCTGAGTTCTAATCTTGGCATGGCCACTTGTCTGCTGTGTGACCTTGGGCAAGTCACTTCACTTCTCTGTGCCTCAGTTATCTTGTCTGCAAAATGGAGATTGAGGCTGTGAGCCCCACATGGGACAGGGACTGTGTCCAGCTCTATTTGCTTGTATCCACCCCAGCGCTTAGTACAGAGCTGGCTCTTCCTGATTTTGAGGCATCCTCTAGGCCGAGAGCTTGTTATGGGCAGGGAACATGTCTACCACCTCTTTTATACTTTACTATCCCAAGTGCTTAGTACCATGCTCTGCTCACAGTAAACATTCAATAAATACAATTGGATGAGTAAACGAGGACAAAGCTTTACTCCTTTAACCATTATTGTTTGAGTTATAGTAGTTTCAGTTGTTCAGTACGCACCCTGAATAGGCAGGGGACAGAAAAAGTGCACATTTGATGTTATCATGGGACAGAGTATGAATGTGCCAAAGATTTTCAGTGTGACACTCACACTCATGTATTTAATCTCACCATCAGCAGTGAGGTCTTCATAGTGAAGGGTAACTCTATAAACTGTGTGCAGAGCGTTATATATCTGACGACTTGACACCTGTCCACATGTTTTGTTTTGTTGTCTGTCTTCCCCTTCTAGACTGTGAGCCCGTTGTTGGGTAGGGACCGTCTCTATACGTTGCCAACTTGTACTTCCCAAGCGCTTAGTACAGTGCTCTGCACACAGTAAGTGCTCAATAAATATGATTGAATGAATGAATATTCATCTGCCTTCTTGGTGTTTATTGTGGCTCTCCTATATCCTAACTGTGGGTATCCTTTCCAGGCTTTGTTCTCAGGCTCCTGTCTTATTACTTCACAGTGACCCCTCGGGAAGCTCATCTCCTTCCATGGCTTCAATTGCCATTTCTACATGGATGACCCCCAGATCTATCTCCCTAGGCCCGAGCTCTCTCCTTCTCTACAATCTTGGATTTGCTCCCATTTCCAAGCTACTTCTATTTGGATATCCCACGAGCACCTCAAGCCCAGTGTGTCCCAAACTGAACTTCTCATCTTCCTTTTAAACTCCTCTTCCTTTTATTTATTTTTTTAAAAGGTATTTGTTAAGCACGTACTCTGTGCCAGACTCTGTACCAAGTGCTGGGGTGGATACAAGCAAATAGAGCTGTACACAGTTCCTGTCCCATGTGGGGCTCACAGTCTCAATCCCCATTTTGCAGATAAGATAACTGAGGCACAGAGAAGTGAAGTGACTTGCCCAAGGTCACACAGCAGACAAGTGGCCATGCCAAGATTAGAACCCAGGTCCTTCTGACTTCCGGGCCTGTGCTCTATCCATTAGGCCATGTCATTTCTCTCCTCTTCCTAACTTTCCAACCACAGTCAATAATAATAATAATAATAATAATGATGATGGCTTTTGTTAAGCACTTACTATGTGCAAAGCACTGTTCTAAGTGCTGAAGCACTGTTCTAAGCACTGAATAGGATCACCATCCTCCCCATTTCTGGAGCCCACAAACTTGGCATTATCTCGGATCTGTCCCTCTCTTCTAACACTCAAATTTAGTCTGTCCCATCGCTTCTGAAGCCCTATTTGGCTTGGTGGCTGCCAACCAAGTCCTACTTACAGATCAGATCCTGTTCCATAAACAGAGTATTTGACTTCACCCCAGAGTCCTGAGTCCGGATCGGTCGCCTAGAAAAGAGAGGAGAGACGAGGTCAGCTTAGTGGGCCCGTGCTTCCCTTCAGTCCTGACCCTGGCCCTAGTAATCCCAAAAGGGAACTTGACCCTTGGCTTCACCCGTCTACTTGCTGGAAAATGCTGTTGTTTCCTGAGCCAATCCATTAGTGGGGAGCTGGAGGAGCTCAGGCCGGACTCCTGCCTCGCGGCCCTCCTATCCACTACCTGAACACTGGGAAAATCTTGGAATGGGCTGGGGGCTGAAGGATGCTGGGCTGGGCCCCGGATGATGCTGGGCTGGACTCCGGAGAACTCTGGCCACTTGTTACTTCAGGAACCCATTCTGCATGCCAGTCCAGCTGAGGGAGAGGAAAGGGAAACTTAACTGGCTGAAAGGTACTTGAGCCAAAGAGCCATTCCTGCCCATGGCTGGGTAGGGCGGGAAACTAGCTGCCTGTGAGGAGGAGGGAGGGAGCAGGAGGAGAGGGAACATCCATATCGCCTCAGGCGATGGCTAGGCTAAATCGTTCTTAGCTTTCATCAGGAAGAAGCCCTGCTCCAACGCTTTTCAGTAAACATCTCCTCCTGTTTCAACCTCCAGCTGGAAATTCAAGCAGAGCCCGGTTGTTCTTTTAGCCTCTCTGGCCCCCCAAGAAGCAGAGTATGGCAAAGGAATCTAGTCTATTTCTGCTTGGTTGTCCTGCCAACACCTCAAATTTAAGATGTCCAAAACATAACTCCTTATCTTTCCCATCCTCCCTGTGATTTTTCCATTATTGTAGGCAGCACCACCACCCTTCCTGTCTCCCAAGCCTGTAACCTTGGCATTATCCTTGACGCATCTCTCTTATTGAACTCACATACTTGATCTGTCACTAAATTCTGTCACCTACACTCACCATACTACACTCGCTATAATCTGTCTTTTCCTTTCCATCCAAACTGCTACCATGTTCATCCAAGCATTCTTCCTATCTCCCCCTTTATTACCACATCAGCCTCCTTGCTGACCTCCTTTCCTCTTGTCTCTTCCCACTCCAGTCCATTCTTCCCTCTGCTGCCCAGATCATTTTTCTACAAAATGTTCGGTCCACATTTCCCCATTCCTCAAGGATCTCCAACTGGCAGGAACTTTTTACCATTGACTTTAAAGCACTCAATCACCTTGCCCCCTCCTAATTTACCTCACTATTCTCCTACTACAACTCTGCAAACTTCACCGCTTCTTTAGTAACAACCAAGTTACTGTATCTCGATCTCATTTATCTCACTGCTGACCACTTGCCTACATCCTACCTCTGGCCTGGAATGCCTTCCCTCTTCATACCTTCCCCACCTTCAAAGCCTTATTGAATGCGCACCTCCAAGAGGCCTTCCCTGACTAAGTCCTCATTTAATCTTCTCCCACTCCCTTCTGTGTCGCCCTTGCATTTGGATTTGCTCCCTTTATTCACCTCTTCCTAAGCCCCACAGCAATTACCACTAACTTTCCCACCACATAGCCCTAATTTATTTTTATTTACATTAACATTTGTCTCCCCCTCTAGACTGTAAGCTCGTTGTGAGCAGGGAATGTCTATCAACTCTGATATACTGTTATATTGTACTCTCCCAAGCACTTAGGACAGTACTCTGCACACACTAAGCATTAATAAATAAACCAATAAACCAATAAATATGATTGGTTGATTGACTAACTGATAGTCAGTAGTCAGATTCTTCGGCTCACAGTCCAAAGAAATGTCTTCACTCTCCCCTGGCTCTTACTTCAGGGGGACAGAGTTGATGACTGTGCCGCTCCTCTGCCACCCTCTCGGGGTCTTTTCTGGCACGAACCTACCGTGACAGCGACCACATTGGAGCCCCCCGGTGAGTTCTCCGGGATGCGGGCGACGTAGAAATCCGAGGAGAACTTTGGGACGTTGTCGTTGGTGTCCAGGAGCTGGATCACAATGTCAGCTGTGGAGCTGAACTTTTCTGGGGTGCTCAGTTCCACTGCCAGGAGCTGGGGAGACAAGTGCGGGGGCGGTGGGGCACCACTGGGTCAGGTGCTGGGGCCTGGAGCATCAGGGATGACCGCTTAATAGGCACTGCCCTGGAGCTCACCCCAATGCCCTGGGGAGCAGGGGAGGGGAGAAGCCGATAACCTAAGCGCTGGGGTAGATACAAGTTAATCCAGTTGGACACAGTCCCTGTCCCACATGGGGCTCACAGGCTTAATTGTTGTGTTGGACTCTCCCAAGAGCTTAGTACAGTGCTCTGCACACAGTAAGCACTCAATAAATACGATTTCCTGATTGACTGACTGAGCAACGAGAGTGTAGGGGCAGAGTTAAATCCGATCTGGGCCCCTGGGTGCCCCAGGCCCCTAGGTTAGAGTTGCAGTAAGGAGAGGAAGTTCTTTGGGGGCAGGAGAGCAGGCTCTATGATGCCAAACAAGGCCAAACCCTGAGGGATGTCAGGAGGAGTCTGGCGTGGGGATGGGCAGGTGGACGGAGGAGGAGCAGCTAAATCCTAATTCATTCATTCATTCATTCAATTGCATTTATTGAGTGCTTACTGTGTGCAGAGCACTGTACTAAGCGCTTGGGAAGTACATATAAAGATGGTCCCTACCCAACAACGGGCTCACAGTCTTGAAGGGAGAGACAGACAACAAAACAAAACATGTCCAACTCTGGCACTCTCTCACCCCCACAGACCTGATCTGACTGAGGTAGGATAGAATCATCATCATCATCATCAATCATATTTATTGAGCGCTTACTGTGTGCAGAGCACTGTACTAAGCGCTTGGGAAGTACAAGTTGGTAACATATAGAGACAGTCCCTACCCAGCAGTGGGCTCACAGTTGAAAAGGGAAGGGGTGGGGGGGAGGAAGAATCCAGAATCCAGAATTGATTGGATGCTCCTTGAGGGCAGGGATCAGGTCTACCTACTCTACTGTACTTTTCCCCAAATGCTTCGTAAAGAGTTCTACTCACAATAAGCACTCAGTGAATACCATTGATTGATTGATTGAGAGACAGACAGGACTCAAAATCGGGAATCCCTCGAGGGAAGAGGGGGCAGAAGGGGCCCCAATTTGGTACCTTGAAGGTCAGCACCTTGGATGCCTCAAAGTCAATGGCGGCCGAGTTCTCCACAATGACAGTGACCTGTGCTTCGTTTAAGACGGTCTGGGGGACAACACGGAAGATGCCCCCGGGCCCCACCAGCTTCAGGCTGAACTTGGCATTGGCACCCTAAGAAATCAATAGGGCAGATAGAGGGGAGCCCGATGGTCAGCTGGGGTCCCCAGGAACCTCCCCTCCAGTCCAAGTGGAAAGCTGAGTTGCGGTTGCCGGGGCCACTCGAGTCCAAGGTTCTTGGGATTTTCGGCCCTGAACCCTGAGCGGTGTCTGACCCAGAAACCCTGACCCAGGGCCCCGGGGGCTAGGAGGGGGCAGGTGGGGCAGCAGGCCGAAGGGTTGGAGAGGAGGTGGGGAGCCTGCACTGTCCTTTGGGCAAAGGGGGTGGGTCAACGGGTCTGTCTCAAGGGGAACAGGGCACTGGGGTCACCCAAAGGAGGACCTGGAGTAATGTCCAGAAGGGCTTTCACTCCTATAAAGTGAGGTGAGGTGAGGAGGAAGAGTCATGTCTTCTCTAGAGAAGCAGAATGCCTCAGTGGAAAGAGCATGGGCTTTGGAGTCAGAGGTCATGGGTTCTAATCCCGGCTCCGCCACTTGTCAGCTGAGTGACTTTGGGCAAGTCACTTCACTTCTCTGGGCCTCAGTGATCTCATCTGTAAAATGGGGATGAAGACTGTGAGCCCCCCGTGGGACAACCTGATCACCTTGTAACCTTCCCAGCGCTCAGAACAGTGCTTTGCACATAGTAAGCGCTTAACAAATCATCATCATTTTTATTATTACCCTGCCCTAGTGATGCTTGCCTGTGGTGCTGGATCTCCCAGACCGGCCCAACGGTCGGTGGAGAGGGGGGTGAGGGTGTGAAGCCCAATCAAAACCCAAGGGGCCCATCACACCTGTCCAACGGTGAAGACTCTCCCAGAGATGGACAGTTGGTTGATCCAGAGCCAGTCCATCCATGCCCCCTACCTGGGTTTGGCTGAGGCACTCCAGGATCTGGATCTGGGATAGCTCTGCCCTGGGTCCCGAAGGGGAGGGGACAACAACCACCTTCTCCTGCCCGGTCCCGGCCCCAGCCCTCGCGGGGCTTTCTGTGCGCCCCCACCCCAGGCAGGAGGGGGGGTCCCCACACACCTGGTCAGAGTCATTGACAGTGATCTTCAAGCCCCTTAGGATCTCTCCCTCCAGTGGATGTTCATACATGGTCAGCTCAAACCGGTCCTGGGGTCCATCTTCTCCGTAGAACGTGGGAGGGTGGTTGTTGAGGTCGACCACCCTGATGGTTACGGTGGTCAGTGCGTGGGCCTCTTTGGCTCCCCCAGAACCAACTTCTGACACCTGGGAGAAGGGAGCGGAGTCACGGGGGCCAAGGAATCTGCGTGAATGCCACCCATAATAATAGTAACGATAATTACGGTTTCGGTTAAGCACTTACTATGTGCCAGGCACTATACTGAGCACTGGGGTAGATACAAGCATAGGCGGAGACCCAGGTATTTCCACCCCACCCTTCCTCCCGGGGATTCCAGGGGATGATGCAGACCTTGGGCACAGACAAGCGGGTCCCTCACCAGGGTCCATGGGAATTTCCCTTCTTCCTGTCTCTGGAGTAGGGAGCTTGGGGAGGAGCTGGCGAGAGTTTGCCTCTGGCCCCCATGCCCAGAGACTGCCCTCACTCCTCCTGGTTCTTGTAGCCCAGGTCATCCTTGCCCCTCAGGAACACACTGGTCAAATGGGCAGAGAGGGGACTGAAGAGGTGGGAGGGAGTGGGAAGAATGAAGACCCAGCCTAGAAGTTTAGTGGGTGAGGGGACGGGGGTGATGGAACACACTGTCCTACTGAAACCTGGAAATTCCCAGAAATAAAATGGTACCGAAGTTAATATGCCATCCTCAAGGTGTTCCACAATACAGAGGGCCACAATGACCTTTGATCCCCTGCTGAAACAAACAGCCCCAGGACGGCCTCAGTCCATAAGTAAGAAAGGCAGTGTGGGCAGCAGTATGGCTAGTGGAGCACAAATCTGGGAGTTAGAAGGACCCGGATTCTAATTCTGACTCCTCCACTACTCTACTGTGTGACCTTGGGCAAGACACTTAACTTCTCTGGCCCTTATCTGTAAAATGGGGACTAAGACTGTGAGCCCCATGTGGGACATGGATTGGGTCCAACCTGATCATCTTATATCTACCCCAGTGCTTAGTACAGTGCCTGGCACACAGTAAGTACTTAACAAAATAAATGTTGCTGGCCTCAGGGCCCACCACCAGAGATGGAGACAGTAGAAGTGGGGGGCAGGGAGGGAGCACCCCTCATAAAGATGGATGAGGTGAAGACTGTGTGTCCCCGGGGTCCCTATCTAAAATGACGGCAGCATGGCTGTGTGGTGTACAGGACAGAAGTGATGTATTAACAAGGTGGAAGTCAGAGTCTTGGGGCTGAGCTGCTCCGGTCATTTAGTCATGGGATGGAGCCGGCAGGGTCGGGGGGAGGCAGAAAAAAGCTCTTCAAATGCACTTCCACCAAGTGTTGCCTATGACATTATTATAGTCACCGTCTCCATTCTAGCTCTACTCCTCCCTGGCCGGGGGCATCTCTTCTCAGTGACACGGGAGCGCTCCGAAACCCGTGGCATGTGGATGTGGCACCGAGGTTTATGTTCTAGGCTTCTGGGAACATACCTGGACTTTCAGTTCATACACTTCTTTCTCGAGTTGGCTGGGACTCTGAATGACTGAAATGGCGCCCGTCGAGGTGTTTATTTCAAATGATCCTTCACTCCCTGCGCGGAACAGAAAGGTGCTTTGCACATAGTAAGCGCTTAATACATGCCATCAAAAAACAAAACAAAACAGAAATTTGCTCCTTCAGTGCCACGGAGCAGGGCCATGGTGTAGTTCCTCGATTTGACATTTGTTGGCTGGTCATTACAGGCTGCTCTAACCAAGACAAAACCTTGGTTGAGACTGAAACCAGGCAGCCCTGCCATCCATCCATCCATCCAACCATCCATCCATCCACCCATCCACCCACCCATCCCTCCATCCATCCGCCCATCTGTCTCTCTTCCCTTCCTCTCTCTCCCTCTTCCCTTGACTCCAAAATGCTCAGTGGAATCAGCTTCCCAAATCAAGGCCCGGTCTATTGAAACTGGCTGATAAGAAATGGGCCATTTTACCAGACAAGAAATCAAGACTGACAGGTTGAAATATTAACATAGAACCAGGCACTATACCGCATCTTCCCTTCCATCCTAGAACCCAGTTTATAGATGAATAAACTGTGCTCAAAGAATTTCAGGGATCTAACCGGGGCCAGTCAGGGACTCCTGCATCTGGCCGAGGCAGAGCCATAATGCAATTTTCTTCCCATCCCATTCCCCATCAGCTCCCAAGCAGACTCACCGTTCACCAGGCTGTAGAGAATGGGGTTGGGTTGGCCACGATCACCATCCATAGCGGCCACTGCCAAGACCTCCGAGCCCTAGTGGATCATGGGGAGGGCCCAGGTGAGTAGGGAGGAGTCAGGATCCCCCCTTCCCTTCAGAAGGAAGCAGCAGCTTCCCTGCTTGAGGGGCTGCTCCAGGGAGAGGGGAAATAGATGAAGGGGCTTTGGAGAGGGTCCAAGACCATTGGTGTAGTTATGCAGGGAGTTCATAAAGCATTCACAGTCCACTGCAAAGTGCTCTCTCTCACTATAGGTTTGAAACTCACTGGCCCTTGACAACCCCCAGGCCTAAAAGCAAGGGACAAACCCAACCTCCTCGGAGTTTCTAGGTGAGATAAATGCACTCAAAAGCCCAGTCCTAGGTGCTAAGTTGCGCCAGGCTAGAGTGCAAGCCCACCTTTGAGGGTTCCTCTCTGCCCCTCTCCCCTCCTCGAAACCATCAGAGGCGACAGAGAAGCAGCGTGGCTCAGTGGAAAGAGCTTGGGCTTTGGAGTCAGAGGTCATGGGTTCAAATGCCAGCTCTGCCAATTGTCAGCTGTGTGACTCTGGGCAAGTCACTTAACTTCTCCGGGCTTGAGTTTCCTCATCAGTAAAATGGGGATTAAGACTATGAGCCCCCTGTGGGACAACCTGATCACCTTGTAACCTCCCCAGTGCTTAGAACAGTGCTTTGCACATAGTCAGTGCTTAATAAATGCCATTATTATTATTATTATTATTATTATTATGTCCTCACTGAGGCGATAGGCCATATCCTGCCAGTCAGTGGAGAATTCACATGCCAACTAGAAATGTCCCAAGTTGGGCAGGGCTAGTAAGCCGTAGGTCATAGACAGGGAGAGATTGAGTCAGGCAGAGTGAAAGCCAGGATTTCCTTTCGTGTCCCCAAGGTGAGAGACCCTGGGACGGCAGCACGATGTACACACACTTAAGCAAGATGGAAGGGAGCTGGGGTGGGAAGGGGAAAAGTTGGGGCCTGTCGACTCTGGAAATCCAAGTTTCCAGGGGAAAAGGCTGAAAGGCAACTTTCCAGCTTCTGCTCTCCCCACCACCGCCACTGCCACCTTGGGCTAGCCAGGGAGGATGGCTCAGGACCCTAGGGGAGCGCTGGAATCGGAGCAGGCTTTGAGGTTCCAGACAACTGGGTGGGATCACTTGAACTCTCTTTGTGGGTGTCCCACCATGCCCTAAACAGAACCCCTCATCTTTTCACTCAAACCTGTCCTACCCCTAGACTTTCCCACAGCTTCCCCATCCACTCTGTCTCACTATCCCATAACCTGGGCACTATCCTTGACTCATCTCTCATTCACGTACCCACATACTCTCCCTTATAACGTCTCTAAAATCCACCCCTTTCTCTCCATCCAAACTGCTTCTGCAGTGACCCAAGCTCTCATCAGTTCCCGCCTTAACTACTGCATCAGCCTCTTTCGCTGACCTCCCTGCTTTCTTTCTCTCCCCTCTCCAGTCCTTACTTCATTCTGGTGCCTGGGTTATTTTTCTTAAAAACAAACAATTCAGTCCACATCTCCCCATTCCTCAAGAGCCTCCAGTGGTTGCACCATCCACTTCCACATCAAACTGAAACCTCTTACCATCAACTTTAATGCCCTTAATCAGCTCTGTCCCTCCTATCTGCCCTTGCTAATCTCTTACTGCAGCCCAACCCTCCAAGTTTCCTCCATTAACTCCAACCTACTCACTGTTCCTTGAGCTTGTGTATCTCAACGCCAACGCTTTGTCCATATCCTCCCACTGGCCTGGAACTCCCTTCCCACTTCAAATCAATCACTCGGTCATATTTATTGAGCACTGTACTAAGTACTTGGTAGAGTGTGATATAACAATACAACTGTTGGACCCATCCCCTGGCCACAGTGAGCTCCAAAAGGCCGTCCACTCCCCCTAACTTCAAAGACCTAGTCAAATCAAAAGGCCTTCCCTGACTAAACCCTCACTTCCCCTATCTGCCCACTCTTCTGCAGAATCTATGCACTTGGGTCCGTATGTACCTCTTACGAGCTTCAATTTTTCCTTCACCCCAACAGCACTTAGGTCTACATCCCTCTAGACTGCAAACTTGCTATGGGCAGGGAATGTGTCTACCAACTCTTGTTACATTGTACTTTCCCAAGCATTTAGTACAATGATCTGTATACAGTAAGCACTCAATAAATTTGATTGACTGATGGATAATCCACCTGTAATTTATTTTAATGTGTCTCCCCCTCCAGTTTGTAAGCTTCCCCTCTAGTCTGGAGGAATCTACATACTCTAATGTACTCTCCCAAGTGCTTAGTAGGGTTCTCAATCAATTGCATTGGTTCCATAAGCTCAGTTGGTGAATCTTTGCGGAGACCTGGCAGGCTCCCCTTGGAGACGACTGCTGCAGTGAAGATTTCTTTGCCTGTGCCCACCCAACCTGGGCCCCATCATGACAGACTCCTCTTGGGGCCAGAGGAAAGTTGCTAGAAGTGACCTGTGTGAGGTACCAGGCCAGAGGGATTCCCTGAAGGTGTCATGCCCGTCCTCCCGAAGAGCTGGTGCCTGGGCCTTTGGAGGGCTTGAGGCCTTCACTCAAATACTACTACTAATAATAATGATGGCATTTATTAAGCGCTTACTATGTGCAAAGCACTGTTCTAAGAGCTGGGGAGCTTACAAGGTGATCAGGTTGTCCCACATGGGGCTCTCAATCTTCATCCCCATTTTACAGATGAGGGAACTGAGGCTCAGAGAAGTGAAGTGACTTGCCCAAAGTCACACAGCTGACAAGTGGCGGGGCTGGGATTTGAACCCATGACCTTTGACTCCAAAGGTCAAGGCTCTTTCCACTGAGCCACGCTGATTCTCTTCAATAATAGTAATAATGATGGCATTTGTTAAGTGCTTACCACGTGCCAAGCACTGTCCTAAGCACTAGCTGGGATACAAGGTAATCAGGTTGTCCCACGTAGGGCTCACAGTCTTCATCCCCATTTTACAGATGAGATCACTGAGGCACAGAGAAGCAAAGTGACTTGCCCAAAGTCACACAGCTGACAAGTGGCGGAGCCAGGATTAGAACCCGTGACCTCTGACTCCTAAGCCCGGGCTCTTTCCACTTAGCCACGCTACTTCTCCTAAGGACTGCCACAGTTCTCTGCTGGCCAGGTGAATCCCATGTGTTTCTCCCTCCCCCCTCCCCACCCACCAGGAGTCTCCTGCCACATCTGGGGACTGAGCTCTCAGCTCAGCCACAAATAATAACAATAATAATAAATAATAATGGTATTTGTTAAGTGCTTACTATGTGCGAAGCACTGTTCTAAGCGCTGGGGGGGATACAAGGTGATTAGGTTGTCCCACGTGGGGCTCACAGTCTTCATCCCCATTTTACAGATGAGGTAACTGAGGCCCAGAGAAGTTAAGTGGCTTGCCCAAAGTCACACAGCTGACATGTGGCGGAGCCGGGATTCGAACCCACGACCTCTGACTCCCAAGCCCGGGCTCTTTCCACTGAGCCACGCTGCTTCACAAAGAAAGCAACGGTCTGTTCCGGGGCTATCCGACTCTGGCCGGACCCTGGACTGGAAGGCTTCAACGCCGAGCCACACCAATCGCCACTCAGGAAGCTCAGATTTTCAGAAGCCACAGGCCCCAGCCCCAGCTCATACCCTTCCCACTCCAGCTCCCATCTCCATGCTTTAGTTTCGTTGTACTGTGCCGTGGTCCCTGGTTTCTCACCTTGGGATTGGGAAGAGGAAAAATGAAGGAAGGGGATGGGGAAGAGAGCAGCTGGTTAGGAGGGAAAGGGAGGGTTGGTGGGGGCTGCAGACCCACGGTGGGGGAGAGGCTTTCCCAGAGGGGTCCCCGCTCACTGGGAGGGTGTCCTCGTAGACATAGCCGTAGTAGGGGGTTCCGACAAACACAGGGGGCGAGTCCTGGACGTCATCCACGTTGACGGTGATGGTGGTGGTGGCAGAGAACACTTTATAGTCTCCACGGAGCTTCCCGCCGCCGTCCTATGGCAGAGTCCAGAACAAGCCCAGACTTCAATCTGTCCCATTGGACCACAGTGATGGAGTGACCTCTTCTGTAACCCTGAGCAGAGGTTCCGCCCAGCATCCAGAGGCCGGACGCCAGATGCCGGGAGAGGACAGGACGTGGGTTTCTAGCTCAGCTTTCCCCTTCTCGAACGGGACTTTGGCTGGGCAGGACTAGCTGGTCACAGCAGGGCAGAGCCAATGTGGATATTTACGAAGGGGAAAGGGTATCGGCCATCCTGCCTCGGAACCACCGGGTGTCCTGCCTAAGAAGTAGTGGCAGAGGCAGAAGATAGCACGAGCAGAGAATTCCTGTCTAGGTCCAATGAGCCAGAGCTGGAAAACAGTAGATCTGAGGAGGGGGCTGGCTGGCTGACTTGTCCTGAATGTTCTCTCAGAGACACAGTGTGCTGGTCAACTGCCTAATGATACACCTCCCCTCATTCAGCCTTACTCCCCTGGAAACAAACATTCTGGCTTTAAGTGCTTCGCACATAGTAAGCGCTTAACAAATACCATTATAATCAAATAGGCTGACCAGATGACTTTAATGAAAACTGGGACTCTGTCACCCCTCTAAGCTCACACGCCTTCCACTATTCTCTGAGCAATGCGTGAGCAAGTAGAGAGGTAGTGAGGGGTTTCACTCCCTCAGCATTGTGGAATAACCATACTCTACATCCCAGAGTGTGCCACGGGACCAGGCTTGACATGAAAGAGCAGGTGGGTTGTCAGGACAGGATAGGTTGTGACCAGCTTAGCTAGGTCAGCCCGAGTTCTGAGACATCTCATTACTTTGGTAAAAGGGCTCAGGACAGCCTATGGTAATCCAATAATCCAGGACTGTCCTGACTAAAGTGGGATGTATGGTCAGCTTTATCTTCCCCAAGAAGACTGATGGAAGGAGCTGTTTCCATCAGACCCCACTTGCACAGGCTGATCAAAAATACTTGTGATCATGAAGCTTCTGCACCCTGCCACCTTCAAAGACAGAGATCATTTAGTTGAGTGTGCATGAGTCCAGACCTAGGCTCACAGAAACAGCTCCTCGGACACCCAAGAAGATCCCTGTACAAGTCTGTGACCCAAGAAGGATGAGCTGAGGCTTGTTGTCTGGGGAAGGCAGGATGAGCTGTGAAGCAGAGGTCCAGCCTTCTCCTGGGAGTGTGGGCAAGGCTGGCTCTGCTTGAGCCAATTAAAGAACATGAGCTCTCTGAAGAGGTCGAATTGGAACGGTAGCAGTGGGCAACATGTGTGCGGCATTTTGGGAAAGTGGCCTCCACCACTGTACTCCTCTAAAGCTGCAGGGGACCAAGGTGATCCCTTCTCTGATCACCTCAGACCTTTTTTCTTCTCAGAGACACCTGAAGAATTCTGCCCTGAGACACCTGAAATATTTTTCCCTTCTACCCTTTTTCACTCCCGGGATCCCCTCCCACCTGCCCTTCTCAGCTCCCCCCAATCCCCTCTTCCTCCTGTACACACCTGTTCTCCCAACTCCCCTCTCCCTCCTGCTCTTCCTCACTACCCCATCTCCCACCCACTCTCCTCCAACCCTTCCCCACTCTACAGTCCCCTGGCCTACCTCCAGCCCAGGGGAGTGCACTCAGTTTCTCGGGCTGACCAAGGCAGCTATCAGGAAGTAGGAGCCAGGCTATTGCCCCTTCCCCACAGCAACCCCAATACCTTGGCTACCACAGTGACAAAATGAGTCCTTGACTTCTCATAATCCAGAGTGGCCCCGGCCTTGATGCGAAGCACCCCACTGTGGCGGTCCACCATAAACTTGTTGGCCCGGGCATTCTGCAGAGAGGAGGAAAGGTGGGAAAGAATGACCAGGAACAGGGTCCCTGGAAAACCCAGCAGACCAGCTGGGAAGTAGCCCAGGACAGAGCTACTACTTTATCTTCATTGGCCAAGCTCATGGGGACCCTCAAGGTGTCAGAGTCTTTTCCTGGATGTGACCCGACTCCCCGAGGTAGTCGTGTTCCCCCCACAGCTGGGGAGGCCACGCAGAGACCCCCACCCAGTGGAGCCACTCTCAGAGCCGAGCAATAATAATATTAATGATTGTATTTGTTAAGTGCTTACTATGTGCCAAGCACTGTTCTAAGCGCTGGAGGAGATACAAGGTAATCAGGTTGTCCCACGTGGGGCTCACAGTCTTAATCCCCATTTTACAGTTGAGGTGACTGAGGCACAGAGAAGTGAAGCGACTTGCCCAAAGTCAAACAGCAGACAAGTGGCAGAGGCGGGATTAGTACGTACGACCTCTGACTCCCAAACCTGTGGTCTTTTCACTGAGCCACTCTGCTTCTCGAGCAATGCAGCCATCGAGATTCAAGGACAGAATCATGATGGGAACTGTTCAGGGCAGCACTTCCCACAGGCGTGGGCCTCAAGTGTAGGGCCGAGGGAGGGGGGACGGCACCTGGACCCCCACCTCGCTGCTGCCACTGCTGTCTTCCACGCTGATGGTGGGTGAGGAGTGAAGGCATGGACAGGGCAGGAATGGCAGGGGGCAGGGAGGGTGGTGATCATCCTCTTCCTGCGCTCTTACTTTCCTCGGAGAAAGGGGACTCCCATCCAGGGGAACAGTTCCCACTGGGCCTGCCCTGCTGACTGAGAATGATGTGCACCTCCACAGAGGGTAGGGATGGGCTCCGACAGAAACCTCCAGCTCCCTCCTCTAGGCTGTAATCTCCTCGTGGACCAGAAATGTTTCTTCCAACACCGTTGTATTCTCCCAAGCGCTTAGTACAATGCTCTGCACAAAGTAAGCCCACAATAAATACTACTGATCGATTGATAGGCTCTGGGCTGGGTGCAGGCCAGTATCTGCCTGTAGGGAAATGCTATTTGACATTTTCCTTGTGGTCTTGGCCCTCTGTCCCCCTTTTATTTATGGTATTTATTAAGCACTTATTATGCGTCAAGCAATGTTCTAAGCACTGGGGTAGATATAAGCTTAGCAGGTTGGACACAATCATCATCCCATATGAGGCTCACAGTGTACATTGGTGGGAGAAGATGTATTCCCTATTTTACAAATGAGGAAACTGAGACACAGAGAAGTTAAGTGACTTGCCTAAGGTTATACACCAGATGTGGTGCAGCCAGGATTAGAACCTAGGTTCTTTGACTCTCCAGCCTGGGCTCTTTCCACTAGACCACCCTACTTCTTGCTTCCAAGTGCTACTATCCCCCAACCTTCCTGCTGAAGATCCTCTAAGGGGAGTAAGGGAGAACAGCTGATAGGCCCAAATAGAGAACTAAAAGGGGCTCACAGAGGGACATAATGAACAAAGAAAATAATCCCTTTCCATGAAAGAATCCTAAATTATTGAAAATGAACAAGAAAACAGACGGGTTGTCTTTATTCTCCCTTAGTAGAGCAAGCACTACAACAGTTTGCTCCAGGGGCTTGGACTGAGCTCACCGAGTGGGCTGGGGAGAATCTCTAATAGCACTGGTACCACTGGCTGGAGTACCCTTCCTAAAAGGAAGCAGGATTCTCTTTTTCCTTCCCCAGGAAGTTGGGACTACACACATGGTCATGAAATCCTAAGCCTGGGAAGGCTAAGGAATCTGAAGTCAAATGTACCAATTGTTGAAACCTCAATGTAACAATAACAGGAAACCCAATCAAGAAGGCCAGCATGGTGATGGGCATGGACCCAGCTGAACTAGGCCATGTAGTCCATTCCCCTGCCTCTTGGAAGGATGAGAAAAAACACCTTCAGCCAGATGTGAACCTTGGCTAAAAACCTGTAGAGAGAGCAGTAACTCATTCCAATGTTGACCCACCCTGACCAACAGGACACTGTTTCTTATGCCCGTTCAAAGCTGTTGAGGGCAGGGATCATGTTTTCTAATACTACTGCGCTCTTCCAAGCACATAGTATAGTGCTCTGCACACAGTAAGTGTTCATTAAAGACTATTGTTTGATTGATTCAAGTCCTGCGTGTAGCAATGGGCAGTTTTCCTGGTTCTCTCCCCAGTGGAGATGGAGAATCCTAGTCCATTAGCCATTTCTTCATCAGGCAGAAGAATCTCAGTTTCTCTAAAGCTCAGTTCGCCGGAGTTCATCTCTGAAAGAGGGGACAAGGCAGAAACCTCATGAGGGCTCTCGTGGCACTAGCATCACAGCAGGCAGAAAGACCTATTGATTTTTAAACACAAATGGATGTAACATGGAAGGAAACAGGGAGGAATCCGGTAAAGGCACTCTCCCCACCACGCTTTTTATGGTATTTGTTAATTGTTTACTATGTCCCAGCACCGTACTAAATGCTGGAGTAGATACAGGCTAATCAGGTTGGTCACAGTCCCTGTCCTACTTAGGGTTCACAGTCTTAATCCCCATTTTACAGATGAGGTGACTCAGGCCCTGATAAGTTAGGTGACTTGCCCAAGGTCACACAGTAGACAAGTGGTGGAGCCGGAACTAGAACCCAGATTCTTCTGACTCCCAAGCCTGCGCTCTATCCACTAGCTGCTTCTTTCCCTCTTCCCCCTAGTTTTGAGGGACTCAGTGGAAATCAGAGTGGGTGTTGGTAGCAAGTGGACAGAAGTCAGGCTGTGGGTAAAGTTGGATTTCCAAGGGGAGGGCAGCCAGTGAGGTGCCTGCAGAGCAGAATTCTGTGAGAACAGACAGTGCCAGTTTGTTGGTGAAGCTCTCTGGTTGCGGATAGGGTTTCCTTACTGCAGGCTGATAGACTTTCTCAGTTTACTTCAGGCTTGTTGCCAATCCACAGCATTGGACTGACTCTTCAGAGTGCTTTGCAGTTATTATTATTGTAGTGACATTTGTTAATCACAATAATAATAATAATAATAACAGCATTTGTTAAGCGCTTACTATGTGCAAAACACTGTTCTAAGTGCTGGGAGGATACAAGGTGATCACGTTGTCCCATGTGGGGCTCACAGTCTAAATCCCCATTTTACAGATGAGGGAACTGAGGCACAGAGAAGTTAAGTGACTTGCCCAAAGTCACACAGCTCACAATTGGCAGAGCCGGGATTTGAACCCATGTACTCTGACTCCAAAGCCCGTGCTCTTTCCACTGAGCCACGCTGCTACTCAAGATGATTTTAAGACAGGAAGGCCAAAGGACAACAGTCCCAGGACCACAAACAGCAAGCACAACAGCCCACGGACCAGTCTGCTGGTGTGCCTGGTCGGGTTAAGACTTGGACTGGAGTTCTGTATTTGTCCATTGAGCGTAGCTGGCACCCACCACCTTGGGTTGGGGCATCTCGGTGACCGATATCAGTCTTTTGTAGGGGGATCTGAGGGAGAGCTCAGCCTCGGACCTGGAAACAGTAAAGGCCAGGAAACCTGGACACCAGGGTCTTGTTCTAGGAAAAGGTGGGGGTTTCTGCCTCAGCTCAGAGACCAACCCCTCTCTCCTACACCCTGCAGCTTCCAGGAGAACTGCCAGGGGCATGGGCGGGTCAAGCAGATTGGACCTCCTGCTGTGAATCCCCTCTCCCTCACCTGTCCCAGTCCGCCACTTTCCATTTTTCTTTTTCACCCAGGAGGCAGCTTTACAGCTGTGTACTGCCCTGCCCTGAGCTCTGCCCTGATGCTGTGGGCACAAGAGAGGGGAGCAGAAGTTTCCTCGGGGAGATGGTGTCGGGCTGCTCATGGCCAAGTCAGGACACGGCTCTGGCCTCCTCCATGAAAATCTTCATCTGCCTGATTAGGGGAGGTGTTAATGGGCCCAGCGGGCAAGCTGGCATGTGCTGGAAGTAGGTGATCCCTACATCAGTGGGAGAGGCCGAGCCAGTGTTTCTTCCCCCTGGAGGTGTTCAATCCGCCAGAACTTTAACCGCTGAGGGGAACGCCTTCTGAGCTTGTTGGGGGAAAAGGGTGAAGGGAAGGACAACCTGAAACTCCAGGATGTTAGCAAGTCCACAATCTGGAATGAGACAGTCGGGCTAAGAAAGGTGGCAACACCGCATACCTTAGCAACCTAACAAGCGCGAAGAGGTCTGGGCTTAAGAAAGGCAGCGGCTGGCATCGCTGGCGCAGTGGGTTTGGAGGAAATTGAAGTACACTCACCAAGAAGGGGATTTTCTGGGCACTTTGGCAGAAGGGAGAAAGGGGGTCTAGGTTTAAAATCCTTCCAGCCAGAACCGTCCCTTCCTCACGCGCTTCCCCAGGACTGAACCTCTGGTGGGGATGGAAAATCATTTCCCCAGACAGAACTCTTCCTGATCCCTCCCCTGTTTCCTCAACAGGAAAATGGCAGACGTAGGGAGCAGAGGCCAGGGCAGGCAGAGAAAAAGCGAGGGTTCTAACAGTACTGGATTAGGTTGGATTACCCTAGAGGAAATTGACATTTTCTCCATTTTCTGTGTAGTAAACTGTGCAGTTTATACATCTCTGGATAGCCCTACACCCTATGCCCCCTGCCTTACCTCCTTCCCCTCCCCACAGCACCTGTATATATGTATATATGTTTGCACGTATTTATTACTCTATTTTATTTGTACATATTTATTCTATTTATTTTATTTTGTTAATATGATTTGTTTTGTTCTCTGTCTCCCCTGTCTAGACTGTGAGCCCACTGTTGGGTAGGGACCGTCTCTATATGTTGCCAACTTGTACTTCCCAAGCGCTTAGTACAGTGCTCGGCACACAGTAAGCGCTTAATAAATACAATTGAATGAATGAATGGATTGTAAGCTGGTTGTGGGCAGGGGATGTGTCTTGGATGACATGTCCGTTACACTCTCCGAAGCATTTTTTTTTGGTATGTTTGAATACAGTAAGTGCTCAATAAATAAATACAACTGACCAACTGACTGACCCTACCCTACCCTTTCGTATGATCATCGTAGGTCACACCAAACTGTATAGCCCTCTAACTTCTCAGGACTTTCTACTACCTACCATAGAGAGGTAGCCTCTTCTGGTGTTGGAGAAGTTAGGGCAGTTTATTTGGGAAATAAGTGTGGCTTAGGGGAAAGAGCAATAGACTGGGAATCAGGGGACCTGGGTTCTATTTCCCTCTTCCACTTGCCTGCTGTGTGGCCTTGAGCAAGTCACTTCACTTTTTCTTTACTTATGGGATCTGTTCAGCCCTTACTTTGAGTCAAACACTGTTGTTCTAAGGGCTGGGGAAGGTACAAGTTAATTAAGTCAGACACAGTCCCTGTCCCTCATGGGGTTCACAGTCTAAGTAGGAGAGAGAACAGGTATTTAATCCCCATTTTACGGTTGAGGAACTGAGGCACAGAGAAGTGACTTGCCCAAGGTCACACAGCAAGAATTTTTCAGAGCCAGGATCAGAGCCCAGGTGATGATGATGATGGCATTTGTTAAGCGCTTACTATGTGCCAAGAACTGTTCTAAGCGCTGAGGTGGGGGGGAATACAAGGTAATCAGGTTGCCCCATGTGGGGCTCACAGTCTTCACCCCATTTTACAGATGAGGTAACCGAGGCACAGAGAAGTGAAGTGACTTGCCCAAAGTCACACAGCTGACAAGTGGCGGAGCCGGGATTACAACCCACGACCTCTGACTCTCAAGCCCGTGCTCTTTCCACTAGCCCATGCAACTGTCAGCTGTGTGACTTTGGGCAAGTCACTTAACTTCTCTGTGCCTCAGTTATCTCATCTGTAAAATGGGGATTAAGACTGTGAGCCCCCCGTGGGACAACCTGATCACCCTGTAACCTCCCCAGCGCTTAGAACAGTGCTTTGCACATAGTAAGTGCTTAACAAATACCATCATCATTATTATTATTATTACTTCTCTGTACTTCAGTTCCCTCATCTGTAGAATGGGGATAAAATATTTGTTCTGTTCTTTCTCCTGCTTAGACCAGGAGCCCAGAGTGGAACTGGGACTGTGTCACATCTGATTATCTTGTATCTACATCAATGCTTAGCACAGTGCATCTGCTTAATAAACACCATATTATTATTGTCATTATCAAGCTCTCCATCACCTTGCCCCCCCACCTCACCTTCCTTCTCTCCTTCTACAGTCCAGCCCACATACTGCACTCCTCTGTCGCTAACCTCCTCACTGCTCCTTGTTCTAGCCTGTCCCACCGTCGACCCCTGGCCCATGTCCTCCCCCTGGCCGGGAATGCCCTCCCTCCTCACATCCGCCAAACTAGCTTGCTTGCCCCCTTCAAAGCCCTACTGAAAGCTCACCTCCTCCAGGAGGCCTTCCCAGATGAGCCCCCTTGTTCTTTCAACTCCTCCTCCCTTCCCCATTGCCCCAAATCCCTCCCTCTGACCTCCCCATCCCTGCCCCACAGCACTTGTATATATGTACATGTTTACTATTCAGTTTATTTTTTAATGATGTGTATATATCTATAATTCTGTTTATTTATTTTGATGCTATTGATGCCTGTCTACTTGTTTTGTTTTGTTGTCTGTCTCTCCCCTTCTAGACTGGGAGCCTGTTGTTGGGTAGGGATTGTCTGTTGTCCAATTGTACTTTCCAAGTGCTTAGTACAGTGCTCTGCACACTAAGTGCTCAATAAATACGATGGAATGAATGAATGAATGCAAGTAGTTCATAGAGAAGCATCCATAGTAGTCTGGGGCAACTGGGGAAACCCTTGGTGATGATGGTGTGGAATGGGAGATTTTCAGAAAGGGCTTGAAGAAGATTCTGAACTTAGGGCTTCAAATATTCTTCTGTGGGAATGCTCAGATGTCCTTCTTTCAAATGCCTGTCTCACAGTCACACAACAGGAGGCACCTGAGAGGAATGGCAGTATCTTTTCGTCCGGAGACCTCTGAAATAGTAGAGACACTCATTGAGTTGTCCAGAGGCAGGGGGATAGCTTGCATGACCCCCACACGATTTTTCCCAGCCTAACCTGAGCTTGATTCTGAGCTCTAGCTGGGCCCAGCCCAAGCCCTACCTGCAGGAAATAGGTGATGCTTCCTCCAGCTCCCATGTCCCTGTCCACAGCCCGGACTCTGAAGATGCTGCTCCCTGCGGGAGTGTCCTGTGAGGTACAAATATATCTGGCTAAGAAGCAGAGATATTCCCGCCAGACAGAAAATGGAGGGGAAGGGTAGGGAAGAGAGAAAGAGAGAGAGAGGGAGGGAGGAAACAGGACAGAGAACTGGGAGAGCAGGAATGTCTACTCAACCTCCTGGAAAGAATCCTCACCCACCTCCGGCACCAGCACGATGTAGGGAGTGTCGATAAACAGGGGGCTCTCATCGTTGACGTCGGTCACAAGGATCCGGACTTTTTCCGCCACCTGAGAGTGAGTGCGAGAACCCACCATGAACCTGGACTAGAGGGAGCAACGAGCTTGGGAGAAGCTAATGACCATTGTCATTCTGGATTTTCTTTCACTCAAGAGGCAGCATTGGGTGGCCTGTGCCATAATCCTGGGGTAAAACGAGATGGGGCTCTCCCTCGCTGTGCCCCTTCCCCACCCAAACTGGGAGTCTCTATGGAGACTCTAAGGCCAGAAGGTGTCTAAATGAAGACCCTCATCCCCTCTGGCTAGTGATTGGTCCTCCATGGAAGGGTCAGGGTGGGCTGACTGGCAGAAATGGGTCACTAAGTCATAATGGGGCTCCTGCAGAGCAAGCGTGAATCATGCCAGCAGGGATCTTTTCATGGAGGAGCTGGGAAATGTCACAGGAATCAGGCCGACTTGAGGCCTCACCTGAGACCAAAACTCACCATATTCACGCCATCGGAAATATGGATGATTGCTTCGATCTCGTCTTCTCTCTGCAAAACAAAGAGTTTCTGGGGGTCATTCCCAGAGCGCTAGCCATTGAGTTCAGGGATCTGCCACAGGGACAGAGTTGTGGTGGAGGAACTCACTGGACTACCCTTTCAAGCAGCAGGCTGGATATATAGTGAACAGTGGCTGGGTCTATTGGACTCCAATCAGCGAGGAACCCAAAACTCTGCTCTTCTACCCACAGGATGCTACTGATTTTTAAATGGTCGTTATCCCAGTCCTTGTCTCATGTCATTTTTCTGTTATTATTTGATCTCTCCTTATGTGTCTGTCACCAGTGCCCTCTCCCAACTTAATTCTTGGATCGTGTCTAATTCTCCCCCATGTCTTCTTTCCCCAGCCCTCAGTATAGTGCTCTGCTTAAAGTAAGGGCTTAAGAAATACTATAACTACAACAACTACTAGAAGGATAGGTATTGTGAGAACAGGTACAGAATGACATTTCTCTGGTTTTCCCCAGTTCAATAGAAAACGTTTGATTTATTTCCCTAGAATATCTATTCCACCCTAAGAAGAAGGTCTTAAAAAAATCATTCCAGGATTAGATTGCAGCAGAACCAATAAGAGTGGAGCTTATAGATCCTTGTACACCTCCACAGTGAGGAGCAGTTCTTGTCTAGATGTGTTCAGAAAGGGACTGGATTTTTGTATTTGTTGGCACTCATGTCTCTCTCTCTCTCTCTTCTCCCTCACAGGAAGCAAATCCATCACAGTTCCCACTTGGGCTTCCCCACCCCACCTCCAAATGAGACTCCCAAGTGCTCTCTGAGGCCAGGCCCCTCCTTTTTGTGCTCCTCGAGACTTCCAGGGATGCTCTTCCAGTGAGGCCTTTGGGAAAACGAAGCAGCCCCACCACTCAGTCATCCCCAGGGACTCTGGCCTGTTCAGACAAACCCACAGCAAGGGTCAGCTGGCCAGTTTGGGGAACTCAGTGTGCTGCTCTGCACCAATTTTGAACCAACCAGATTTTTCTGCTGATAAATTGGTTTCAAAAGAAACTCTGGCTCCAAGTGAGTGGGCTGCAGTTTGATCGGTGCATCGCCTTCTGGGGTACCTCTCTGTCTAGCTCTTCCACCAGCGTGATGTTTCCG
Organism: Tachyglossus aculeatus; assembly: GCF_015852505.1. Lineage (NCBI taxonomy): Eukaryota > Metazoa > Chordata > Mammalia > Monotremata > Tachyglossidae > Tachyglossus > Tachyglossus aculeatus. The sequence continues at coordinate 73,734,601 of NC_052068.1, read as the reverse complement.
AAGTTGGAGTCGGTGGAGAAGAAATTCCGGGTGCCAGCCTCAAAGGTCATGCCGTACGTGATCGGGTCATCTTCCGGGTCCGTTCCATTCAGGGTGTACACGTGGGTCCCTGTGGGAATGAGTGGGAAATGGACTCATAACTCCACACTAGTCTTTCCCAAGACATGCCCTGGCCCTGGCACAAGCGCCAAGCAGGGCACAGGTGGCCTGGGTGCTGGACGGATTCTCAGAATCTTTTAGGAAACAAGCAGTGTCAGACTTCACTCCACCCTTAACCATGAAAACATCTTCCCCATCTGAACTCTGAGAGTCCTCTTGCTCCCTAATCCAGGAAAAAACACTAAGAAATGACAGTAGGAAACCCCATGACAAAATAATGCTCCTACCCTGCCTGGACTTAGACTCGAGATTGTGGCAAAGACGCAGCAGTGGGCACAGCTTTGATGTGGCAGAGCCATGGGAAAGATGGTGGTGGAAGTGCAGTCCCTCCATCTGACCTAGTAGAGCAGGAAGGAATACCCCTCACCCCAGCCAACCTGCAGACCCACTTTTCCTTTCCAGCAGCGAGGGTGACCAAGGACCCCGATGAGTGAGAGTAGGGCCGGCCCTTGGAAAAAAGGGTCAAGAAAGACATAACATGTACAGCCAGAGATCAATGCCAGGGATATAGGAAACGGAGGGATTCGGGGAGACAGAAAGAAATCTAGAAAAGAGAGAGTAAATAAAGGGAAGAGAGGAAAAGATGAGGCAGAAGGGCCAGAAAAGAACAGGGATGGGTTTAAAGCAAGCACTTGGCTTGTCTCAATCAATACCTCTGGACTAGACTTCCCCCCTTCTAGACTGTGAGCCCGCTGTTGGGTAGGGACCGTCTCTATATGTTGCCAACTTGTACTTCCCAAGTGCTTAGTACAGTGCTCTGCACACTGTAAGCGCTCAATAAATACCATCGATGAAGATGAGGCTGATGATGAAGTGACCTGGCTCATTTTCAGCCTGCGGGCAGCCTGAGTTCACTTGGAGGCATAAACCGGAGCAGGGGAAGCTGAGGGGTTAACAGAGCTATTGACTCGTCTTAAGTCCATATTTCCAACTAAGCCTCTCGCCCAGAGAACCTTGCCTTCACAAAGCCTGGGCAAATTTACAGAGCTCCATGGAGAATCTGGACTTTTAACGTGTCAGCAAACGGAGAGACGGTTACAAAATATTAAGCGTTCACTATTGTTTGATTTCATTTTTTTTTTTTCTTAAGTCACTCTCTCCCGGGGCCAGTTCAGACGTTTATCTAAGACACTTCCGGAAAGGTCTTGGTAAATGAGATATCCTGAGAGCATTGAAGCTTCTTTAAATGAAATGAAGAGAACACGGCTCTCCCGATCGATTCATTTTGCGGTTTAGGCCACAGCAGCTACTCCGGGCATGAAAGTGAAATGACACACATGGATCGCTGCTTGCCCTTCTTTGCCATTTCCCAACACGGCCATTTCCCTTCTCGACTGTGAGCCCGCTGTTGGGTAGGGACCATCTCTATATGTTGCAAACTTGTACTTCCCAAGCGCTTAGTACAGTGCTCTGCACACAGTAAGCGCTCAATAAATACGATTGAATGAATGAATGAATAAATACGATTGAATAAATGAATGACCAGAGACCTGAGACTACCCTGCCCCAGCGGGGGGAGGAGGGTCTGGTGGCCAGGTCCATTAGCCCAATTTGATGAGAGGCTGGATCTGCCCAGAGTCAGGAGATTCAGGGGCACTTGGTCACTCCTCAGAAGGGAAGGGGGACCCTGCCATGGCCCTGGAGCTGGGACCTAGGAGAAGGGCAGGACCCATGCTGGACCTGCCATTGACTGCAGGGAAGATCAACAGAAAGCTCAGTCACCATTCTGGTAGTTCCAGTTTCTCTCACAGATCAGAGAGGCCAACTATATCTGCCCCACCTGCCCAGCCCCCAGTCCTCCTTTCCCTACAGTTGTTTCCTTGGAGGCCTTCCCAGACTGAGCCCCTTCTTTCCTCTCCCCCTTGTCCCCCTCTCCATCCCCCCGTCTTACCTCCTTCCCTTCCCCACAGCACCTGTATATATGTATATATGGTTGTACATATTTATTACTCTATTTATTTATTTATTTATTTATTTTACTTGTACATTTCTATCCTACTTATTTTATTTTGTTGGTATGTTTTGTTCTGTTCTCTGTCTCCCCCTTTTAGACTGTGAGCCCACTGTTGGGTAGGGACTGTATCTATGTGATGCCAATTTGTACTTCCCAAGCGCTTAGTACAGTGCTCTGCACATAGTAAGCGCTCAATAAATACGATTGATTGATTGATTGATTGATTGGAGGGTTAGGGGTGTAGCCTCCTGTTCCCTTTCTGACTGTGGGGACCAGGATGTGCCAGCAGCTGGGAGGGCTGGATGCCTTCCCTGCTGGTGGCACTGCCCTTGGGATCACTCTGTCTTGTTCTGTCGGATCATCAAGAAGGCGATCATCTCCTTCGCCCTCTTCCTCATAAGGTTGGCTGCTTTCCTCAGGGGGCTAGCCAGGGCAAAGCCTAAGTACGAACAGGACCTGAAGGGGGGCAGGGAGTGAAGGGGACAGTGGAGAGCAAATATTTGGACTCAGTACAGACCCCACAGTTAGACCTACATCAAACAGAGGCTCAAGCCAAAACCCTCAACCCTGTGCCCATCCATGGTTGCACTGGGTGGATGCCCCTGACCAGACATCACAGCCAGTCCAGGCAGGAGGGAGGAGAAAGAGGAGGGTCAGACCTTCTCTTCCTCTCTGGGGACTTGACCTGGCATTGCTGCCATCCCTGGCTACTCCAGTCCTGTGTTTCCCTTTATGAAGGACAGTCAGGCCCTTCATCGTCTTCTATTTTTTCCTGGTATTTGTAAGCATTTACTACACTCCAGGCACTGTATTGAGCCCTGGGATAGATACAAGGTGATGAGTTTGGACACAGTCCCTATCCCACATGGGACTCACAGTCTTAATCCCTGTTTAATCATATGAGGTAGCTGAGGCACAGAGAAATGAAGTGACTTGCCCAAGGTCACACAGCAGACACGTGGCAGAGCTGGGTTTAGAACCCAGGTCCTCTGACTTCCAGGCATTTGCTCTTTCCACTAGACAACGCTGCTTCCACTCTGACCCGAGTCCTGTCCCACTGAAGTGCCTGTAAACTATGGGATTTATTAAGCCCTTACAATGTTCCTAGTTTTGGGCTAAGAGCTGGGATAGATACAGGACACTCAGATCAGACAGAGCCATACGGCTCTACCAGAGGAAGCAGATGTATCCAATTCTATCAGAGTAGAAGTCTTCGCTGCAAACTTTGGGTTGAACGTAACCGCAAAATTAGGGAAGTTCCTTCTGGCACTGAACACCTGCCTGGACACAGTGTGGCTTAAAGTGGGAAGTGACAGTTGTGCACATAATCACTGTTTTCACCTGCCGCTTACAAAATCATTTTCAGTGCCAAATTGGAGGACTGGAGTTTTTTGTTGTGTTGTTGTTGTTGTTTTTTAAATCTGGATTCAGCACCATTGACCACAGTTTGAGCTTAAGGAGAAAAGGCAGCAGAACTGACAGAGACCCCGTTATACTGCCTCCTGATCAGGCAAAGTTCACCAACTGATAAGTTGTGACCGGAGTTGCTGCTGCCTCTTCCCTTTCCTTACCTCTCCCTGTCACCGACAGGAACCTGGGAGAGTCCTGAGGGTATTCAACCAGCGGTGAGGGGAGGTCTGACTAAATACTGCTTGCCAATTGTGATGATGTTGGAGTTCCTGGGGTGGGCTCAGACGCAGCAGGACTGGAGCTAAGTGAGCATGACAAAGTTGCTCCCAGCGGCAGGGGCTTCTCTAGGACAAATAGTGATAAATCTTTGCCTTTCTATAAGGTTTTTTGAATGAGGATTGATATATCATCATCATAATCATAATATGTTTGTTAATTGCTTACAATGTGCCAAGTGCTGTACTAAGTCCTGGGGTAGATATGGGATAATTGGGTTGGACACAGCTCCTTTTCCACTTGAGCCTCCCAGTCTAAGCAGGAAGAAGAACCGGTATCTTATCCCTATTTCACTCTCAGTACTTCACTGAGTTCCCACAGTGTAGCATATGCTTTTTTTGTTCTCATCGTTTTTCAGGTGGGGAAGAAGAAAGTCATGCCAAGGTGCTGAACAAGGGGCAGGATCAAGGAAGATCAGTACAATGCAAAGTGGGAAAGAAATTAGTCCTAAGCAAGAATGCAGATACACATTCTGCTCTCACACTGATTCCCCACAGTATGAACTGTGTCCCACAAACCAAAATGGGCCAGTCTCCTGCCAGATCATCCTCAAAAGGTGACCCCACTACCCCATCTCTCCCTCTGCACCAAACACACACCCTCCTCTCAACGCCCCCACCCATAATTGCAAATCATAGTCTTCCTTTTTTTTGAGTCTCAAGGATCCCAGAAATGGGAATAAACGGCTCCCAAATCCCAAAGCAGCACGATTCTAAGAGTCACCTGTAACTGGGGCTTTGCTCAAGATGGGGCTCCATCAGACCTGGTTTATTTGTGGCAGCTTCTTCCTCAGTGCAGCTGGGTTCCTCAGTGTGAGGAGCGATACTTCCTTACACATTCGCCCCACTTCTGTCACCCATCTCATTATCGCCCAAGAAACAGTGGCAGTACTGTTGGTGTTAATTAAAGTGTCATCCAGATTACACTGCCCTAAAATTCCCTCCCACATCTCATTTATAGGCCTTCGAAGGAACCAGTGTTTCTGCTGGCCAGGACGCCAGAGCCCGGGCTAGCCCTTCAGCTGTGGTCAATGCCAGGAGCAATGAATACACAAAGCCATCCAGGTTCCCTTAATTCTAACTGTGGTTTTTCATTAATATTTCCTTTCTAGGAGGAGCGAGACAGGTGTTTTGCAAAAGGCAACAAGGCCTAGTGGGAAGGGCTATACTTCAGGCTGCTGCCCAGATCCTCTCTGTGCAGAAACGCTCTGGGCATGTTACTCCCCTCCTGAAAAATCTCCAGTGGCTGTCAGTCAACCTACGCATCAAGCAAAAACTCCTCACTCTCAGCTTCAAGGCTGTCCATCACCTCGCCCCCTCCTACCTCACCTCCCTTCTCTCCTTCTCCAGCCCAGCCCGCACCCTCCGCTCCTCTGCCGCTAATCTCCTCACCGGGCCTCGCTCTCGCCTGTCCCACCGTCGACCCCCGGCCCACGTCATCCCCCTGGCCTGGAATGCCCTCCCTCCACACATCCGCCAAGCTAGCTCTCTTCCTCCCTTCAAAGCCCTACTGAGAGCTCATCTCCTTGGAGACCTTCCCAGACTGAGCCCCCCTTTTCCTCTCCTCTTCCCCATCCCCCCCACCCTACCTCCTTCCCCTCCCCACAGCACCTGTCTATATGTTTGTACAGATTTATTACTCTATTATTTTACTTGTACATATTTGCTATTCTATTTATTTTGTTAATGATGTGCATCTAGCTTTATTTCTGTTTATCCTGACGACTTGACACCTGTCCACGTGTTTTGTTTTGTTGTCTGTCTCCCCCTTCTAGACTGTGAGCCCGTTGTTGGGTAGGGACCGTCTCTATATTTTGCCAACTTGTACTTCCCAAGCGCTTAGTACAGTGCTCTGCACACAGTAAGCGCTCAATAAATACGATTGAATGAATGAAAGGGCATGGGACTGGAGTCAGGACGCCTGCATTCTAGTCCCAACTCTGCCACCGGCGTGCTGTGTGACCTTGTCCAAATTACTTAATCTCTCTGTACCTCCAGGTTATTTTTCCATCTGTTAAATGGAGATGACACCTGTTCTCCCTACCTTTAAATGGGGATGGAAAGAGAGTCAATGAAAACAGCAGGGTTGGAAATCAGGAGGTTCTCTCCTCCCTCCCAATGCCAGCACCCCCGGCTCTGAAGAACAGTAAGGAAGTTCATGAGGAAGTGCAGTGTAGTGGAAGTTGCAATTTGAATATGGATGGGGGTGAATGCATCTCCAGCTCCAGCCTTCTGGGGCAACAAGCTGAGCTCCCTTTTCCTCCCGGACTCCAGATATTTCAGCTTTTTAACTGGGTCTGTCCATGCTGGGATGTAAAAGCCTCTTTTGGGAGAGTCTGGCCAGTGACTAGGGGGAGAGGGAGGTCTGCGAGGGCACTGGGGGAGCTCTGGGGCAAAGGGGTGTTTCTCCTCTTTTTGGACAGATGACCAAAAGAAGCTCCTTTTGATTCTCCTTTAGAGAAGCAGCATGGTCTACTGGTTAGAGCACAGCTCTGGGAGTGAGACGGACCTGCCTGAGTTCTAATCCCAGCTCCTCCACTTGTCTGCTGTGACCTTGGGCAAATCACTTAACTTTTCTGTGCCTCAGTAACCTAATCTATAAAATGGGGAGTAAAACTGTGAGCCCCATGTGGGACATGGACTGTGTCCAACCTGATTATCTGGGACAGTGCCTGGCATATAGTAAGCACATAAATATCATTTAAAAAAAATGATCAAACACCACCTGGCTGTCAAACCTCAGGGTCCCAGGGCCAGGAAGAGCCATTGCACTGGTCCAAACTAGAAAGGGTTTTACTCATGAGTGAAATGTATTGTTTAATTGGGCGACAGGACCTTGCCCTGCAGGAGTATCCCACTGAAATGTCTCCCTCCCGGTTGTTTGAAGGTAGAAGGGGGGATGTGTTCCAGTGTGACACCCTTCTCCACTCCTCCTACTCCAGAAAATCCCAGGCAGTCCAGGGAATACGCTCTTCCTCTGCACTGTGCCCCTCTCTGACAGTTCCAGTATCTTTGCTGCCATGTGACTGAGGGCAAATCATCCCCCTCTGTGGGTCTCAAGACTGTCTCCTCATGCCAGGGGGCCAGGGCTCTGTAACCCTGAGTCTTTGAGTCCATGTGTTTTTCTAGCACTGTTTTGAGCTAGCTCTCCGACCCCCTTTGGCACCCATTTTCGTTTTCACAAACTCAGACCTGAAATGTGACTTAGGGCCACAGGCCTGAGATCCCTATGGTTCTCCAGGCAGTTTACTTATGAGCCCCAGAGGCCGGCAGGCCCCTGTTACAGTGATCTAGACAACTGGACCTGGGGGAGCCCTGGTTCAATCAAAGGCAAGGTTCACGATGGATTCCTATCCTGCCCAGACCCCAGTCTCAAGGGGCACAAACAATCCCCCTTTGGGACTTTTACCATTTTAATTAACCCTATGGGGCCCTGTCCCCCGTTTGGATTCCTAGGAGCACAGATGTTACTTTTACAAACTGAAGGGAAAAGCAGGAACCTATTAAATATAAAACAAACAATCTAAACCTTCTGTTAATTCTGGTAAGACCATGAGCTCATCCACTAACACCAGACTCTGGGTGTGAAACAGGGCTGGAGCCCTTTGAGATCTCTGGAGGAGGTCCAATCGAGGTGCCAAGGGCTAATTAACAATGAGTATTAAGAGGGCACACTGCGGTCTCTGTTGTGAGAACGGCAGTGACGATAATCCGTCTCCTGGTTGTCCAGGAGGCATTGAGCGTGCTCCCTTATGGCAGCAGGGGGTTGGTCTCCTCAGTCTGAGCGCTGCCTAGGGATATCCCTGGGGATACCCCGATCAGCCCAGGGAAGATGGGGAAAGCCGGCGCCAGTCCAGGCAAGGACTCCCTGCATCTCCCAAAGTCTCCTTCCAGGAACCGAGGGGGCTGCAGCTTGACTGCCCAGGGAGTCCTGGAGGGGCAGTCCAGCCAGGAGCACCTTCTTGACCCAAAGACACAGGAGAGGAACTGGGGAGACACCATCTCTGGGGATGATGGTGACAGCCAGGGGCCAGAAGGACGGGGAGGAGAGAGGCCGGGGGAGCAGCCTCTTTCCTCAACAATCCTGCCGTAAACCTAGTCCCCCACAGATGGCTCTGGGAAAGCCAGGAAATCCTCTAAGCTCCTGAAGGTTTGTGCCTAAGCTTCTCCCTGAGGTATGTGGAATGGGAGCTATGGGGGTCTGGGCCCAGTGGCTGGGCCTGTTACTCCCAGTGCCATCCCCCGGCTTGGGAGGAGATGCAGGGGTGACGGCTGCCCGGGCCGGCTCTACTCACTGACCGACGGGCGTGTCTTCGGCGAGGCTGAAGAGAGCCATGTTCCCGTTGGTGCTGCTGGCTCCGTTGTCGAAGAAATATGGGGCGTAATTGGCCTGGGCTGGAACAAGAGTAGAGGGCAAGTCTCCCCCCATTGACGACCCTGCACCAACCTGGCCCGTTGGCCCCATCCGTCCCCAGCCCCCTTCCCTGAGCCCCAATTACACGAATGAATGTCTGAACCTCGACAGGCCTCAGGGGCTCCAGAGATAATAATCATTATAATAATGATGGCATTTGTAAAGCGCTTACTATGTGCAAAGCACTGTTCTAAGCGCTGGGGAGGTTACAAGGTAATTAGGTTGTCCCACAGGGGGGTTCACAGTTTTAATGCCCATTTTCCAGATGAGGTAACTGAGGCCCAGAGAAGTGAAATGACTTGCCCAAAGTCACACGGCTGACAGTTGGCGGAGCCAGGATTTGAACCCATGACCTCTGGCTTCCAAGCCCGGGCTCATGCCACTGAGTCACGCTGCCCGCCTGATCCCGCCAGTGCCCAGGGCTGCCCACCCACTGGTGCCCACGCAGACAGGGCCCGACCCCCCACCTCACCCGAAGCCCGTGGGCTGGAGTCGGGGCTCAGTGTGGGGCAGCTCCCTCACTCACCCAGGCAGACCTGCATCGCCGCCAGCAGCAGGGGCAGAGGTGGGCACCGTCCGGGCTCCATCCCGTCGGGGCTGGCCCCAGGAGGAAGGGGGGAGGAGAGTGGACAGTGGGTGCTGCGGGTGGCTGGAAAGAGGAGGGTGGAGAGTGGGCAGTGAGGGTGGTCAGAGGCTGGAGGGTGGAGAGTGGACACCGAGGGTGGATGGAGGGTGGAGGAGAGTGGACGGTGGGTGGCCAGAGGATGGAGAGTGGGCACCGAGGGTGGCTGGAGGGTGGAGAGTGGGCACTGAGGGTGGCTGGAGGGTGGAGGAGAGTGGATGGTGAGAGCCGGGGTGACAGGAGAGTGGAACTTGGGGGCGCCTGGAGTATAGGGGAGAGTAGATGATGGAGAGTGGGCACCGGGGGTGGATGGAGGGTGGAGGAGAGTGGACGGCGGGCGGCCAGAGGATGGAGAGTGGGCACCGAGGGTGGCCGGAGGATGGAGAGTGGGCACCGAGGGTGGCCGGAGGGTGGAGGAGAGTGGATGGTGAGAGCCGGGGTGACAGGAGAGTGGATCTTGGGGGAGGCTGGAGGATAGGGGAGAGTAGAGGGTGGATGCTGGGGGGCGGGGGGCGGAGGTGGACGCCGAGGCAGCTGGAGGGTGGAAGGTGGAGGCTGGAGGATGGAAGGTGGGGTCCTGAGGGGGAACGCTGGACGCCGGAGCGTGGAAGTTGGACGCCGGAGAGAGAGGCCGGAGGGTTGCAGGTGGAGGCCGGAGGGTGGACGCTGGAGAGGCCGGAGGGTGGCAGGTGGAGGCCGGAGGGTGGCAAGTGGACTCCGGAGCGGCCGGAGGGTGGCAAGGGGAGGCCGGAGGCTGGCAGGTGGACGCTGGGGCAACCGGAGGGTGGAAGATGGAGGCCCGAGGGTGGCAGGTGGAGGCCGGGGCCGAAGTGGGGAGTGTCAGGTGGGCGCTGGGCGCCGTGGAGAGCGGCTGCTCGGTCGGGAGACCCCTGCAATCTGCCGCCGCGGAGGAGGAGGAGGAGGAGGAGCAGGAGCAGGGGGAGGAGAGGAGGAGGAGGAGGAGCAGATGTTGGAGGTTAAGAGGATGACACGTCTTACTTCTCAGGACTGTTAGAGGAGCGCCTTCCTGCTGCCTCATTAAGAAGACTAATAATGACGGCATTTAAGAAGCGCTTACTATGTGCCGAGCACTGTTCTAAGCACTAGGGGAGATACAAGGTTATCAGGTTGTCCCAGGCGGGGCTCACAGTCTCCATCCCCATTTTCCGGAGGAGGGAACTGAGGCCCAGAAAAGTGACTTTCATTCATTTCATTCATTCAATCGTATTTATTGAGGGCTTACTGTGCGCAGAGCACTGTACTAAGCGCTTGGGAAGTACAAGCTGGCAACCTATAGAGACGGTCCCTACCCAACAGCGAGTTCACAGTCTAGAGGGGGGAGACAGACAACAAAACAAAACGTATTAACAAAATAAAATAAATAGAACAAATATGTACAAGTAAAATAGAGTAATAAATATGTACAAACATATATACAAGTGCTGTGGGGAGGGGAAGGAGTAAGGCGGGGGGATGGGGAGGGGGAGGATGAGGAGAGGGAGGAGTGGGCTCAGTCTGGGAAGGCCTCCTGGAGGAGGTGAGCTCTCAGTAGGGGTTTGAAGGGAGGAAGAGAGCTAGCTTGGCGGATGTGAGGAGGGAGGGCATTCCAGGCCAGGGGGAGGAGGTGGGCCGGGGGTCGACGGCGGGACAGGCGAGAACGAGGCCCAGTGACTTGCCCAAAGTCACCCAGCTGACAAGCCGAGGGGGCGGGATTCGAACCCACGACCTCTGATTCCCAAGCCCGGGCTCTTGCCACCGAGCCCCGCTGCTTCTCTAGACTATTGGCTTGTGTGGAGCTGCAAGTGTGGCCCCAGCCCGGCTCCAGGAGGGAAAGGAAAACACGCGGGACTTTCCCCACCCGGCCTGACCTCCTGCCCAAGGGGGCTTCTCTTGGCGTCCAGCCTGCGGGGGGACAGAATTCCCCACGGGAGGGAAAGGGCATAGGATGGGGGAGGAGGGGAGGGAAAGGGGATAGGATGGGGGGAGGGAAAGGGAATAGGATAGGGGGAGGGAAAGGGGATAGGATGGGGAGGAGGGAAAGGGGATAGGATGGGGAGGAGGGAAAGGGGATGGGATTGGGGGGAGGGAAAGGGGATAGGATCGGGGGGAGAGGCCCAGAGTGGCAGAATCTCCCTGGATAACTCTTCATTCATTCGTTCAATCCTATTTATTGAGCGCTTACTAGGTGCGGAGCACTGGACTAAGCGCTTGGGAAGTACAATTCGGCCACAGAGACAATCATTCATTCATTCATTCAATTTGTTGAGCGCTCACCGTGTGCGGAGCACTGGACTGAGCGTTTGGAAACTACGATTTGGCCACAGATACAGTCATTCATTCATTCTATTTATTGAGCGCTTATTGTGTGCAGAGCACTGGACTAAGCGCTTGGGAAGTGCAGTTCGGCCACAGATAGAGACAGTCATGCATTCGTTCATTCAATCGCATTTATTGAGCGCTTACTGTGTGCAGAGCACTGGACTAAGGGCTTGGAAACTATGATTCGGCCACAGATACAGTCATTCATTCATTCAATCTATTTATTGAGCATCACAGTGTTGGGAGAAGGCGGCATTGCTTGCTGAAATCTCTGAGTTTCAGGTGCTGTCAGTCTTGGGGGAGCCAGAGGGACGGGGTGTGGGGCGCAGGGCTGGGGGAGTGGAGTGAGGGTCTTGGGATGAGGGGGTGAGGGGTGTGGATCTGTCTCAGGAGAGGAGCCTAAGGCATCGGGAGCATAAGGAATTGGGGGGAGCAGCCGCTAAGACAGTGATGAGAAGGACTTCCGAGTCAGGGCCAGGGTAGGATTTATTTGCAGTGACCAGGCCAACTCTGGCCTCCGCTTCTCAAGGATGGCATTTCTTGGGGGGGACTGAACTGGAGAGAAGCAGGGGCATCCCCCCCTGTCCCTCTGCCCCATCCCCACTCCTCACCCCAGCCACAGGAAGTACCCACTGGAGAACCCCGTACCACCCCAACACTGGGATTTGGATTTTTTTTTAATAGCATTTGTTAAACGCTGCACTAAGCGCTGGGGTAGATACAAGATAGGTGGGACACAGTCCACGTCCCACATGGGGCTTACAGTCTTAATCCCCATTTTACAGGTGAGGTAACAGACACAGAGAAGTGAAGTGACTTGTTCAAGATGACACAGCAGACAAATGGCAGTCCTCTGACTCCCAAGCCTGTTCTCTTTTCACTAGACCATGCTGCTTCTCCATTTTATACTACCCCGAGATTTATCCCCAAATCGGTTATGCTAGCCTAATGCAATCAATCAATCAATCGTATTTATCGAGTGCTTACTGTGTGCACAGCACTGTACTAAGCGCTTGGAAAGTACAAGTTGGCAACATATAGAGACCGTCCCTACCCAACAGTGGGCTCACAGTCTAAAAGGGAGTCAAGGAGCAAGTCAAGGAGCACAACAGGGGTTCGACAAGGAAATCACAGTTTTATTGATTCATTCCGGTTCTCTAGCACATCAATCAGTCAATCAGTGGTATTTATTGCACGCTTTGTGCAGAGCATTGTACTAAGCGTTTGGGAGAGTATAATAGAGTTTGCAGTTACGTTCCCGGCCCTTAATGAGCTTAAAGTCTAGAGGGGGAAGCTATTTCCGTGATATACACACACAGGCACACCCAGTCTTCCTCACATAAGGCTAAGGGCGAGGCTTGGCAATTCAGAGGATGTCTGAATTCACGGAATTTCAGAGGATGGGGAAATTGTGTATCTCAATCCATATACACCTTTGTACACCGTACTTTGTTTCGGAGCATTCAGGATGCTTATGCACCAGGTCCTGTTATCTCTTCTTGTCTTATCTTTGAAACTGATGCATAGTTTCTGTTGACCTTCAGATGTTGCCAACTCTTCTGGGAATGCCCAATTCTTCAACTATCAGGGAGTGTAACCCAGATCATTCCGCTGTCAAAACTCCTCTATAAGCTTATCCGGGAGCATTTCACAGTTGGCCCTGACCTCTAGACTGTAAACTCCTTCTTCTAAAAAAAAAAAGATGTTTGTTAAGTGCTTACTATAAATCTGGCACCCTACTTAACGCTGGGGTAGATACAAGCTAATCAGGTTGGACACAGTCCATGTCCATGTCCCACATGGGGCTCACAGTCTTAATCCCCATTTTACAGATGACGTAACTAAGGCACAGAGATGTTAAGTAACTTCTCCGAGGTCACACTGCAGACAAGAGGTGGAGATGGGATTAGAACCATCTAATCACCCCCCCGCCCCATTTTACCTCCTTCCCTTCCCCACAGCACCTGTATATATGTACATATGTTTGTACATATTTATTACTCTATTTATTTATTTTACTTGTACATATCTATTCTATTTTATTTTGTTAGTATGTTTGGTTTTGTCTCCCCCTTTTAGACTGTTTGCCCACTGTTGGGTAGGGACTGTCTCTATATGTTGCCAACTTGTACTTCCCAAGCGCTTAGTACAGTGCTCTGCACACAGTAAGCATTCAATAAATACGATTGATGATGATTAGAACCAGTCTCACGCCTGGGGTATTTTCACTAGGTCACGCTGCTTCTCCTTGGTAGACAGAGATCGTGTCTGCCGATTGTATCGTGTTTTACCCTCCCAAGGGCTTAGTACAGTGCTCTGCACACAGTAAGTGCTCAATTCATACCACTGATTGATCCAGCTACATGGGTGGGATACACCATGGCTCCTGACGGGAGGAGGGAGAGTGGGGAAGAAGGTGTCAGCCTGGGGTGGGACTCCTACCGTTTTCATCTGCCTGTCTTTCCACCCCGTAGGAGTTTTCCGGTGCTGTGGAATCAACCTGGACTCTGACTGGGGAACTTCAAAACTTCCTCAGCTCCCTGCCAAAGCCCAATTTCCAGGCTTCCAGGAGCCCTGCTTCAGCCAACTGACATCCTCAGACTCTCCCTCCTGTCTCTGAGCCCTCCGTGCAGAACAATCACCCTGGTCCTACCCTCCGTTAATAAATAATAGAATAATGATAATTCTGGCATTTTAAACACTCACGGCATACTCAATGCTTTTGATTAATTGGGGTAGATACCAGGTTATGAAACTGGGCACAATATCTGTCCCACGTGGTAGAGAAGCAGCATGGCTCAGTGGAAAGAGCCTGGGCTTTGGAGTCAGAGGTCATGGGTTCAAATCCCGGCTCCGCCAATTGTCAGCTGTGTGACTTTAGGCAAGTCACTTCGCTTCTCTGGGCCTCAGTTACCTCATTTGTAAAATGGGGATGAAGACCGTGAGCCCCCCGGGGGACAACCTGATCACCTTGTAACCTCCCCAGCGATTAGAACAGTGCTTTGCACATAGTAAGTGCTTAATAAATGTTATTATTATGGGGAAGCTGCATGGCTGAGTGGAAAGAGCCCAGGCTTTGGAATCAGAGGTCAGGGGTTCAAATCCCGGCTCCTCCAATTATCAGCTGTGTGACTTTGGGCAAGACACTTCACTTCTCTGTGCCTCAGTTCCCTCATCTGTAAAATGGGGATGAAGACTGTGAGCCCCCCATGGGACAACCTGATCACCTTGTATCCTCTGCAGCACTTAGGACAGTGCTTTGCACATAGTAAGCGCTTAATAAATGCCATCATCACCATCATTTTAGCTCCATTTTACAGATGAGAAACTGAGGCCCAGAAAGATTAAGTGATTTATTACACGATAGACCAGTGGCAGAGCTGAGACTCGAATCCAGGTCTTCTGACGCCCAGCCTAACTCTCCAGCTCCATCCACATTCACTTCCTTCTGCTCCTTTAAAGCGCACCCCAAAGCTACCTCTTCCAGATGGGTTTTCCTGATTAATCATTTTGTCCGTCTTCCTCGTTTGATGGTAAACTTGAGGGCAGGGAACACGTATGTGTCTTCCGGCTGTTGTACTCGCCCAAGAGCTTTGTACTTTGAGAAGCAGCGTGGCCGAATAGAGTCAGAGGACACGGGTTCTAATCCTGCTCCTCCACTTGTCAGCTGTGTGACCTTGAGCAAGACACTTAATTTCTCTGTGCCTCAGTTATCTCATCTGTAAAACAGGGAGCCCCATGTGGGACGTGGACTGTGTCCAACCTGATTATCTTGTAGCTAACCCTTAGCTTAGAACAGTGTCTGTCACATAGTAAGTGCTTAATGAGCATCATAATTATTCTACTTATTGCAGTACCATAATTGTTACACTGCCCAGCACTTAGAAGGCGGTCAGTGAATGCCAGCAACTGACAATGTACTCTCCCGAGTGCTTAGTATAGTGCTTAGCACACAGTAAGCACTAAACACAGTTCATTCATTCTTTCACTCAATCATATTTATTGAGCACTTACTGTGTGCAGAGCACTGTACTAAGCGCTTGGGAAGTACAGGTTGGCAACATATAGAGACGGTCCCTACCCAACAGCGGGTTCACAGTCTAGAAGGGGAAGACAGAGAACAAAACAAAACATATTAACAAAATAAAATAAATAGAATAAATATGTACAAGTAAAATAAATAAATAGAGTAATAAATCCGTACAAACATATATACATATATACAGACAGGTGCTGTGGGGAAGGAGGTAAGGAGGGGGGGATGGAGAGGGAGAGGAGGAGGAGAGGAAGGAGCGGGCTCAGTCTGGGAAGGCCTCCAGTTGAATGAATTAATTAATTACCCCTATATAATCTCTAATCTACCAGCACAAACCACATTCCACCCCTCCCACTCCATGCCCCATCAGAGTTAATAATAATAATAATTATTATTATTATTATAATAATGGCATTTGTTAAGCACTTACTATGTGCAGAGCACTGTTCTAAGCTCTGGAGGAGATATGAAGTAATCAGGTTGTCCCACATTGGGCTTTCAGTCTTAATCCCCATTTTACAGATGAGGCAACTGAGGCCCAGAGAAGTGAAGTGACCTGCCCAAAGTCATACAGCTGACAAGCGGCGGAGCCAGGATTAGAACCCATTACCTCCTACTCCCAAGCCTGGGTTCTTTCCACTGAGCCACGCTGCTTCTCGACTGTCCTATCTACTGCAGCTCAGGAAATAGGTATCTGTTGGAGAGGCTCCAGAGCCCTCTTCTCCGGGGAAAAAGACAGGTGTCTCCAGGCATAATTTCTTCTAAACCCAGAGTCAACAACACATCCTAACCCTGGCATTTATTGCACACCTATCAGGTCCACAGCGCTGCCCTCTGAACTTAAAGGACTCTTTTTGCTTTTAAGGGTTCTTTTTAAAGCCCTAACTGTACAGCAGACCCTGTACTATGCACTGGGGTAGATAAAGTTAATTAGGTGAGATGCAGTCCATGTCCCACATGGGGCTCACAGTCTTAATCCCCATTTTTCGATGAGGTAACAGGCTCAGAGAAGTTAAGTGACTTGCCCAAAGTCACACTTGCCAGAGATGAGGCCCGCATCTTTACTCACAGAGCACACAATAGTAAAGAGCTATGTCCTAGCCCAGCCTGAAGTAAATTCATTTATTCATTCAGTTGTATTTATTGAGGGCTTACTGTGTCCACAGCACTATACTAGGTGCTTGGGAGAGTACAGTATTAACAATAAACAGACACATTCCCTACCCACAGTGAGTTTACAGTCTAGAGGGGAGATGGACATTAATATAAATAAATAAATTACAGATACATAAGGGCTGTGAGGCTGGGAGGGGAGGCGAATTAATGGAATAAGTCAGGGTGATGCAGAAGGGAGTGGGAGAAGAGGAAAAGAGGGCTTAGACAGGAAAGGCCTCTTGAAGGAGATGTGCCTTCAGAGTGGCTTTGAAGAGGGGGACAAGCCCACGGGGCCAAGGGCGGTCCTCCCATAACCACCTCATCTTTAGGTCCAACCTCAAATCTAGGTCAGGGGTGTGGGGGATGGCAAGAAGAACTGATCCTGGCTCTTGGGGCTAAAGGTGCCCACACCAGGTCACCACACAGGTCAGGGTCACGGTCATCAGACTGGCCCAGGAGAGGCAGAGATAGACAGGGAACTGGAGAAGCAGTGTGGTTCAGTGGATAGAGTGCAGGCGTGGGAGTCAAAAGGACCTAATAATAATAGTAATAATTTTGGCATTTGTTAAGTGCTTACTATGTTCCAGGCACTGTACTAAGTGCTGGGGTGTAGACAAGCCAATCAGGTTGGACACAGCTGGAATTAGGACTCATGATCTTCTGATCCAGGCCCTTGCTCTACCCCCTTACGCCATGCTGCTTCCCATTAGAACCTGGGTTCTAATCCTGACTCCACCACTTGTCAGCTGTGTGGCCTTGGGCACGCCACCTTACGCCTCTGTGCCTCATCTCCCTCAGCTGTAACATGGGGATTAGGATTGTGAGCCGCAGGTGGGACAGGGGACTGTGTCCAATCTTGATTGGCTTGTATCTACCCCAGCGCTTAGTACGGTGCCTGGCATATAGTAAGTGCTTAACAAAATCCTTCGAAAAAAGATCAAAACTGGAGGAAAGACGGCTGCACCTCAGCCTTAGGTCGGGCTAGTGAGAGTTTCTTGAGGGCAAGGGGCTGGCAGAAAGCTGGGGAGAGATGGCCTGGATCCCTGACCAGAACACAACAGATCTCCCCTGATAAGCGCTATCGAGGGCGGGGTGTGTATGTGTTTGTGTGTGCATGTGTGTCTGAGGGCAGTGACACAGTGCAGAAGTGAAGATGAAGGAGGAAACTGGTTGATTCCTGTTTGAACATTAACTTGCAATAAAGTGTGGGAGCTGGCCCAGCCTCAGCCCACTGGTTGCAGGCGCTCCTTGCCCCCCAGCCTGGGGCTGGGTAAGCGCATCCCTCGCTTCTCCCGGTATCTCAGCCAATCCCTGCTACCTTAGGTTCCGGGAGCTCTTTCCCCGGAATCCCGTCTCCCGACCCCCGGACCTTGATTGCCGGCCCAGCAGCCCAACATGGCTTAGTGGCCTGGGAATCAGAAGGACTTGGCTTCTAATCCCGGCTCTGCCGTATGTCTGCTGTGTGACCTTGGGCAAGTTGCTTCACCTCTCTGGGCCTCATCTGTAAAGTAGGGATGTGGGACAGGGACTGTGTCTAACCTGATTAACTTCTATCTATCCCAGCGCCTAAACCACTGCTTGGCACAGCACTTAACAAGTACCATAATAGTAATAATAATAATTACTACTATTAATAATAATAATGATGGCATTTATTAAATGCTTACTATGTGCAAAGCACTGTTCTAAGTGCTGGGGAGGTTACAAGGTGATCAGGTTGTCCCACGGGGGGCTCACAGTCTTAATCCCCATTTTTACAGATGAGGGAACTGAGGCCCAGAGAATAATAACAATAACAATAATAATAATAATAATGGCATTTATTAAGTGCTTAGTAAGTGCAAAGCACTGTTCTAAATGCTGGGGAGGTTACAAGGTGATCAGGTTGTCCCACGGGGGGCTCACATTCTTATTTCCCATTTTACAGATGAGGGAACTGAGGCCCAGAGAAGTTAAGTGACTTGCCCAAAGTCACACAGCTGACAATTGGCAGAGCCGGGATTTGAACCCATGAGCTCTGACTCCAAAGCCTGGGCTCTTACCACTGAGCCAGGCTGCTTATGGCTAGGGGGCTGCAACCCATCCTGTCACTGGCCCCAGGGCAGTCACTGGGAAGAGAGGGCTGAGGGCTGGAACCAGATTACTAATTAATCAATTGCATTTCTTGAGTGCTTACTGCGGGCAGAGCACTGTACTAAGCACTTGAGAGAGCACAACACAATATAACTCATCGTGTCCCTAAGTGAACTTGGAAAGTCCAGGCCAAAGCTGGGTGGCCTCGAGCGGGTGCCATCACACTGGGCTGGGCAGCATTGGTCTGGTGGCATCGTGCTGGGTGGAATTGGGCTGGGTGGGCCTGTGCTGGGTGGGACCAGGCTGGGTACCAGGATGCCGGGTGGTACCGAGTCGAGGGGCACTGCACTAGTTGTGAGACTAAACCTGGTTTTGGGGAGCCATAGAGGCAGCTTTAACAAACAGCTAGCAGCTGTGGCGTAAGCAGCTTCTCTTTTTTTTTTAATGGTTTTTGTTAAGCACTTACTGTGTGCCGGGTAGTGTACTTCGTGAGAAGCAGCGTGGCTCAGTGGAAAAAGCACGGGCTTTGGAGTCAGAGGTCATGGGTTCAAATCCCAGCTCCACCACTTGTCAACTGTGTGACTTTGGGCAAGTCACTTCACTTCTCTGGGCCTCAGTTCCCTCATCTGTAAAATGGGGATGAAGACTGTGAGCCCCACGTGGGACAACCTGATCACCTTGTAAATTCCCCAGCGCTTAGAACAGTGCTCTGCACATAGTAAGCGCTTAATAAATGCCATTATTATTATTATTATTATTATTGTTATTATTTATCGAGTACTTACTGTGTGTGGAGCGCTAAACTAAGTGCTTGGGAGAGTATACAAGACACCAGAATTAGCAGACACGTTCTCTGCCCATAATGAGCTTACGGTCTTGAGATCCAGGTCTCCTGGTTCCTGGAGCACGTGTCTTCAGCAGCAGAAAATCCTCCCACTCTCCTTCTCTCCCCTCTCCCTCTTCTGCTTCCCTCCTTCCCCCTTTCTTTTCTGATTTTTTCTCCTTCCCTGTCATTCCTTTTCCACATTCCCATCTTCCCTCTGGGCCCTTCCTCCCCTTTCCTCCCCATTTCTTTTCCTCCTCATCTCTGTTCCCCTTGGCTCTGCTCTCAGTGTCTGACTCCTAACCCCTGCTAAAGTGACCTTATCTTGGGCTATTACGTTGGAGCAGCAAAATGGTTATCCTTTTGAATTCAGAAAAAAACTCAGCCCTCTTGGTACCAGTTTTCCTGCATTTCCTTTTCTAAAGAGGGTGGTGGGAAGGCGGTCACAGATACCAAGAAATGTCAATCAGGCTGTTGGGAAACCATCCCCAAAGACACGATGGAGCCGTGTTTTACCGCTTTGGCTATGTCTACATGGCTTTTGACTACCCAGCAGCAAGCCCTTCATAGCTGATTCAGATAACTCAAGGCAAAAAGCCATCGTAGGACAAGGTGGATTTGTGATTACAAGAAGCAGCGTGGCTTAGTAGATAGAGCACAGACCTGGGTTCTGATCCTGGCCCTGTCACTTGTCTGCTGTGTGGCAAGTCACTGAACTTCTCTGGGCCTCAGTTCCCTTATCTGTAAAATGGGGAGTAAGAGTGTGAGCCCCATGTGGGGCAGGGACTGTGTCCAACCTGATTCATTTTTATCTACCCGGGGACTTAGAACGGTGCTTGGCACATAGTAAGTGCTTAAAAAGTACCATAATCATTATTATTATTTGGAATTGTTTGGGAAATGAGCATTGCTGTTTCCTAGGGCAGTCTCAATCCATCATCCATAGAAAGCCCCACCTGGGCCTCCAGAGCCTTGAAGGCTGTATCTAATAATAATTATTATTATGGTACTTGTTAAGCACTTACTATGTGCCAAGCACTGTTCTAAACACTGGAGTAGACAAAAGTTAATCGGGTTGGACACCAATCTTTGTTCCACATTAGGCTCACACTCTTAATCCCCTTTTTCACAGATGAGGTAACTGAGGCCCAGAGAAAATTAAATGACTTGCCCAAGGCCGCACAGCAGATCAGAGTGGAGCCAGGATTAGAACTCATGACCTTCTGACTCCTGACCTGTAGCCTATCCACTACGCCATTCCACTTCTCGATACCACCAAATTATCCAGATCATTACACCAAACATCCTGGTTGTAATGATCTCATTGAAATGTATTTATTTTCAATCAATCAGTGGTATTTATTAAGCGTTTACTATACACAGGGCACAATAAATACTAAGCACTTTTCACAGGTTAAAAATGACAATTTTGCCCGAAACCTAAAATCAAAATTGCGTTATTTTTCAGATACATTGTGGGTGCCTTCGAAATTAATTTTGACACTCTTTTTCTTCTCTGTCCCTTTCATTAACCTAGCTCCTCAGAGTGGACGGAGTGGAGGTTCCCGAGCCAAAGCACGAGGCAAGCAGGAGCCACCCAGATTTTGTCCTGTTCTTCATCCACCCTTCTCCTTTCACTCCCCCTCACCCCAACCTAATTCCTGAAGGACTGCAAGGTCCTTGCTGACTCTCTGAGAAAAAGCTGAGGAGCCAGAAAGCTGGAGGGGCTGCACTGGACATCATCAGGGTGTCCATTCCATCACAGGTGGAGAGCAGGGGACAAGAAACCACAGGAAAATGAAGGCAGGACTGGGCTGGGATGATACGGGGCAAGTACGAGTCTTTTTAGTCAGCCTCTCTTTATGGGACACGCGGTCCTCTCTCTCTGAGAGAACTGGGATGGTTTGACACGGGGCAAACACGAGTCTTTATAGTCAGTCTCTCTTCAGGGGGACATGTGGTTCTTTGTCTTTAAGATGCCTAATCCCCAGTAAATCCTTCTTACTTGTCCCTTTATAGGAAGTGGAATGAATCTCCCTCCCAGGAGGTTTACCAGCAGGCTCCGCCCAGTCCCTGCTGATGGGTGCCCTGCTAGGCTCAGAACAATAGAAAATAATGTCACTCTGATGCAGAACGCTCCTCCTAGGACTGTCATACCCCATCCCACCTAATAATAATGATGATGGTATTTGTTAAGCAGTTACCACGTGCCAAGTGCTGTTCTAAATGCTGGGGTAGATACAAGGTAATTAGGTTGTTCCACGTGGGGCTCTCCATTAGATGAGGCACAGAGAAGTTAAGTGGCTTGCCCAAGGTCACACAGCAGACAAGTGGCAGAGCTGGGATTAGAACCCACGTCCTCTGACTCTCAAGCCCGTGCTCTTTCCACTAAACCAGCCCAGTCCCAATTTAGCAGCCGCATGGGCATCTGGAAACACAGCGTCAGAATGGGTCCTTGGTGAGACTGGTGAAGGGGGTTCTGGTGCTCAGGGAGGATGTGGATCTGAGAAGCAGCATGGCATAGAGGATAGAGCCTGGGTCTAGGAATCAGAAGGTCGTGGGTTCTAATCCTGGCTCTGCTGATTGCCTGCTGTGTGACAGTGGGCAAGTTGCTTCACTTTTCTGTGCCTCAGTTACCTCAACTGGAAAATGGGGTTTGAAACTCTGAGCCCCACGTGGGACAGGGACTATGTACAACCCATTTGCTTGTATCAACCCCAGTGTTTACAACAGTGTCTGGCACATAGTAAGTGCTTAACAAATACCATAAGTATTATTATGAGCCCCAGATGGGGCAGGCCCTGTGTCCAACCTGATTTGCTTGTCAACTCCAGCTTTTAGAACAGTGCCTGTCACATAGTAAGTGCTTAACAAATACAATAATGAATACCATAATAATCTGGAGGTTGTGTCTGAAGAACATCATACTGGCTTGGACTGTATAGATCAATTTTGACAAGCTCGCACTGGCTTCCACCCAGGGAGAGCCATAGTGATAATAAGGGTGTTGTTTATCAAGCACTCACACTGTGCTAAGCGATGGCTTAGGTACAGGATGATTGGATCAGACACAGTTCCTATCCAACCCAGGGCTCACAATCTAAGACATACAGAGAGTAGGCATCTTGTTTCCATTTTACAGGTGAGGGAACTGAGGTCTAGAGAGGCTAAGCAACTAGTCCTAGGTCCCACAAAAGGCCCGAGACAAAGCTGAGATTAGAACCTGGGTCTCCTGCCTCTAAATCCAAGGCTCCTTCCTCTAGGCCACACCAACAGTGTTCCCATTCGACAACTGGAAAAACTGAAACACCCTGAGAAGGGCAGTGATCTGTGAGAGGTCTCAGAGGAACTGCCAGCAGAAACAGAATTAAACTAGGGCGTCTATTGCCGTCTCTGGACTAAATGTCTAGAGAAGACACTAATGCTTGGGAAAGTCCCGGGAAAATGTTGATGAGGCAGACCAGCAGCTAGGTAGCTAGAAGCCGTAACACTGATAATGGAAGAATCTTTAGCAAGGTTATGGATTATGGCAGAAGATAGGATGTTCTGGGGAAAATACGTCGATAGAGTCGATATGAATCGGAATGGCTCGGCGGCATTTGATGATAGCTGTTTTGACCAAGGATCACTGCAGGAAGGGAAGAGTGAATTGGGGCTCCCTTTCCTGGGGGATTTCAGTGATCCAGGGCCACTATAGAGTGGAGCCACGACCTTCTTAGGGGCCTCAGCCCAAGATGAGGGAAGGGCAACGTGACACCTTTGAGAGAGGAATCCTTCCACACCAGGGTGGGGAGCCCTGTTGTTGGTCTGTGTTTATTGAGTCTGACTGAGGGAGAGCCAGTCCAGGCAGAGGAGTTCACAGTTTAAAGCGATGTTGCACATGGTCACATCCACTCAGACCTGGCTCAGCCCCTGTGAATGCCACACATGCCCACTGGTCTCTGCTGAAGGTGAAATTTTTATTTCCTATGGCTTTGATTTGTGCTTTATTCACAGTCAGTATGGGGGCAACTGAAGTGACTCTTGAAAGGGAGGCAGGAGGCTGAGGACCGGAGATGGATCTCAATCACTAATAATAATAATAATAATAATGGTATTTGTTACGCACCTATTATGCGCCAGGCACTGTACTAAGCACTGGGATAGATATAAGGTAATCAGACTGGACACAGTCCCTGTCCCACATGGGGCTCCCACTCTTAATCCCCAATTTACAGATGAGGGAACTGAGGTGCAGAGAAGTTAAGTGACTTCCCCAAAGTCACACAGCAGGCAAGTGGCAGAGCTGGGTTTGGAAACCATGACCTTCTGAATAATAATAATGATGGCATTTGTTAAGCACTTACCATGTGCCAAGCGCTGTTCTAAGCGCTGGGGGGAATACAAGGTGATCAGGTTGTCCCACGTGGGGGTCACAGTCTTAGTCCCCATTTTGCAGATGAGGTAACTGAGGCCCAGAGAAGTTAAGTGACTTGCCCAAAGTCACACAGCTGACTAGTGGAGGAGCTGGGATTAGAACTCATGACCTCTGGCTCCCAAGCCGGTGCTCTTTCCACTGAGCCACGCTGCTTCTCAGGCCCGTGCTCTATCCACTAGGCTATGTTGCTCCCTCAGAGACTGTAACGTCTGGGATTTTAGGGTGGAGTCTGATCTCGTGACCAGATTGACTGCAGCTGCTCCAGCACCAACTCTAATCTGCCCTTGCAACCATCCATTATTGCCCCAGAGATCCATCCCCGGGGAGAGAAGGGAATGAGATTATTGGTGGGGTCAGCAAGACTGAGGCCTAGTGTTGGAGACTCCCCTGACCGCGCGGAGGCCACCCTCCAAGAGGGGTGACTACAGAGTTGCCTTCCAGCCCTATAGCGAATGCTTCAAATGCACATCCAGAATCTTTCCCAGAAATGACCACAACCTCACACAGATGACCCATTAGCAATAGTTCCCCACCACCCCGTGCTCTTTTCTTTCCTCCCACCAGACGCAGAGTACACCAGATCAGTGTGTCCAAATAAAGAGTGAGACTCGAGGCTAAAAAGGCTGAGCCATTTATTCCTGATCAGCCCACCCTGTTGCCCCTCCTTTCCTCAGCGGAACCCGAGGCCCACTGCCTTGCCCCGGAAGTGCGCCAGCAACTCCAAAACATGTCAGGGTCTGCCACATCTCTTATTTCATTCATTCATTCAATCGTATTTATTGAGCGCTTACTGTGTGCAGAGCACTGTACTAAGCGCTTGGGAAGTGCAAGCTGGCAACATATAGAGACAGTCAATCAATCAATCAATCAATCGTATTTATTGAGCGCTTACTGTGTGCAGAGCACTGTACTAAGCGCTTGGGAAGTACAAGTTGGCAACATATAGAGACAGTCCCTACTCAACAGTGGGCTCACAGTCTAGAATGAATTTCAATCATTCATTCAATTGCATTTATTGAGCACTTATTGTACTGGGAGAGTACCATATAACTACAAAGAGACACATTCCCTGACCACAACGAGCTACTCTCCCAAGTGCTTAGTGCAGTGCTCTGCACACAACAAGTGCTCAATAAATGCTATCGATTGGGTACATGATTATTGGAGTCAGGGCCCTGGACTTCTTCTGTCCCATTAAAGTCAGGCCAATGACCTAGTTGTGGATTTTGGCCTCAAGAAGAGCTCTTTGAGAGGCAGGAGATGAGACAGGTGTGGAAACTGCCAGAGCTGCCCACCATCATCCAGGACCATTACTCTTGTGTTTCTGTTACAGGCTGGGCAGGGGGCCGGGGATCAGAAACATGCTGGCGAATCGAGGTCTTTCCTTGTGTCTGCAATCCCGGCAGAAGTTCCTGTGACCTCTTCTCCCTAGGACAAGAACACTATTAGGCCAAGAGACCCAGCAAGACACAGATGGGTAGACATTAAAGAAAAATAAAAATACAAAGTGACCCAACCTGGCACCCATTCTGCATTCTGCCCGAACCCCCATTTAATAGACAAATCAGGGCAGCCAGCTGGGCAGGGGTGGGCATGAAACATGATTGGGGCAGATGGGAGGAGAAGGGAGGAAAATGAGCGTGCTTCCTCTCACCCTCAGAAAGACGTCAAGTCCCTAAGGGCCAGGCAGGCGTGCCCCTGCCCAACACGGGATCAGCCAAATGGCCCTTTGGCTGTCAGGACACGTCTGAGGTGGTTCTGGACAGGACTAGGCTGGGCACACGGCTTCCACTCATCTAATCTCAGCTACCAGCAGCCTATCCTACCCCGGTTACCAGGCTACACTCCGTTTGTTGAAACAGGTTTCTCGGCTAGGAGGGAAAGCGACCGTGACGGAGCGGGATGAGGCAGGGGATGCTGGGGTGAAAGGAGGATGGGGCAGCAGAGGAAGTCTACCCCGGTCAATGCCCACAGGGTAATGACCCAGCCAACCTGAGGATGTGGCCTTTAGGTGGGTGTAGGCTGGTCTAATGGGATTTCAGCCATAGATCCCACCTCAGAGCAGCCCCAGGGGCACCTGTCAGTGACTGCGAACCCGTGAGGAATGGTTCTGCTGGATAACGGGCTGGTGGCTGGGGGGAAAAGGGCAAGGGCGGGGCAGGAAGATAGGAGTGGCTGCGTTTGGTGCCATGTTCCCAGCAAGGTCAGTGCTTTCATCACTACTGGAAAGCTGGGTCCCCCTCCGACGTTGGTTTTTTTGTTTTTGTTTGTTTTTGGTATTTGTCAAGCAAGTACCAAAGTGAGAAGCAGTGCGGTTCAGTGGAAAGAGCATGGGCTTTGAAGTCAGAGGTCATGGGTTCAAATCCCTGCTCCTCCAGTTGTCAGCTGTGTGACTCTGGGCAAGTCACTTCACTTCTCTGGGCCTCAGTTACCTCATCTGTAAAATGGGGGTTAAGACTGTGCACCCCCCGTGGGACAACCTGATCACCTTGTAACCTCCCCAGCGCTTAGAACAGTGCTTTGCACATAGTAAGAGCTCAATAAAGGCCATTATTATTATTAAATGCTTATTGTGTGCAAAGCACTGTACTAAGTGCTGGGGTAGATACAAGGTTAGACACAGTCCACATCCCACATAGGGCTCACATTCTTATCTCCATTTTCCAGATGAGCTAACTGAGGCACAGAAAAATCAAGTGACTTGCCCAAGGTCACACAGCAGACAAGTGGCAGAGACAGAGTTAGAACCCAGTTCCTTCTGACTTCTAGCCCTGTGCTGACTTCTCTATGAGGAGATGTGGCTTCAATAAGGCTTTGAAATGGGGAGGGTACTTGTCTGTAGGATTTGAGGAGGAGGGCGTTTCAGGCCAGTAGTTTCTGTTCTCCTCCCTAATAATAATAATGATGGCATTTGTTATGCACATACTATGTGCAAAGCACTGTTCTAAGTGCTGGGGGGGATACAAGGTGATCAGGTTGTCCCAAGTGGGGCTCACAGTCTTAATCCCCATTTTACAGATGAGGTAACTGAGGCCCAGAGAAGCTAAGTGCCTTGCCCAAAGTCACACAGCTGACAAGCGGCAGATCAGGGATTAGAACCCATGACCTCTGACTCCCAAGCCCGGGCTCTTATCACTGAGCCACGCTGCTTCTCTAGGCTCTCTTCTCTTCTTCTCTTCTTTTCTGCTCCCTAGGCCCTACCCAGAGAACAGACTGGCCTGAAGCCATGTTGGGTGAAAAGTTTATTGACAGTATTTATCCAGGTTGTTTTCTAGCCAGTTCAAGAACAGAGGTGGGGAAAGAGTTGCTGGGACTCCTGGCAGCTAAATTAGGCCAGGAAGGAGCTCAGGAAGGGAAACTGGGGCTTTGGCGATGGAGACGCCCAGGCCTGAAGCTTTTCTTCCTGCCTCTGCTGGCCTACGGTGCTCTCCCTGCTGGAAAGGGGTGGAGAACTGGATTGAAATTGGACTGTTGGCACCAGATGCTGGGGACTCTCCTCTCTCCTCCAGACCCGTCCCTGGGGCCCACTGTGGGAGCAAGATTCTGAGGACGAAAGGACCAACTGGGCATGCTCCTTGGAGGAGAGAAAAAAGGAAAGGACAGAGAAGGGGGAAACTGAGGCTAGGCTGGTAAAGAGATCTCAAGTAGGCAGACCACTTAACTGCTGGGATTCAAGGTACTCCACAGGGATAATCTTCCCTCCTCCCTCCCTTCCTCCCTCAGCTCCCATCCTCATCCCCTCTCCAGCCCTCGTTCCTCTCCGCTGCCTGGCCCCAGAAGACCCAGGGCAGATCTGGCTGTGGATTTAGCTCTCTCTGCAGGGGAAGGAGAGGAGGAGCTGGCATTCGTTACCTTTCATGGCTTTCATTGTGCCCGCACTTCTGGAACAGCAGGGCAGCCTTCTGGGACTGGCCCCTGTGGATGGACAACAGCGAATTATTTGACTGCAGTTGAGCACAGATGCTCCCTGTTGGCAAATGCTGCCAGGCGATGGTTAGGCCTTGTGAGGCCTGGGGATGGCAGGACAGGCAAAGTGAAGGGCACGGATATTGGACCTAACTTGGTGAGGGTCTCTTAACCTGTCTGTCATCCCAGATAGTTTATGGGCATTCCCTGGCACCTGAGCTGGAGGGCAAAAAGAACTTGGTGGGGTGGCATGTAGGGGGAGAGACAGGAGAGTCCCCTTATGGAACTGGATTGGTTCAATTTCTCTCCTGTGGATGGACCACTGGCTGGTCTGGAGGGCAGTAAGGGGTCTGGGGTCAGAGGGAATTAAAAGCCCAACAAAATCTAGTGGTGTTCCAGGGTTCCCTGGGATACTTGTGACCCTCGGGCTCTTTCCTCAACATAGGCAGCTGGAGCCACCCCCAGGGCAGGGGGATATGGTTCCCAGCAGCCAGATCAAGAGGAGTGGTTTCAAGATCAAAGTCATAAACTTGTACTTCCCAAGCGCTTAGTACAGTGCTCTGCACACAGTAAGTGCTTAATAAACATGATTGAATGAATGAGTGAACGAATAAACACAACAGCCGGGCAACGCCATCCATGCTGAAGGAGAACAGCATGAGACCAAGAGACCATCACCAGAACTGCCGTTGTGTTGCCAACTTGTACTTCCCAAGCGCTTAGTACAGTGCTCTGCACACAGTAAGCGCTCAATAAATATGATTGAATGAATGAATGAACTGCCTGGCTCAGTCCCAGGGTCAGTCCAGCCAACGCAGGACTCTGTCTGTGACCAGGACACTTGGTGGGACTGTGTGCTGGTTGCCCTCCTGGCCGCCTTTGGGCATGGCTAGAGGTGGACTGTCCTCTTCCCAAACTCTACCCTCTCCATCCCTGACTTCCATTGACTGCTGGGAGCTGAGGGTCTGCTACCTTCCCTTGCTTGGTGCTTTACTGCATTTCTGTTCAATCAATCAATCAGTTTGTACTTACTGAGCACTTACAGAGTTGGTAGACACATACCCTGCCCACAATGAGTTTACAGTCTAGAAGTGGGGATACAGACACTAATACAAACAAATAAATGACAGATAAGTGCATAAGTGCTGTGGCTGAGCCAGGGGTGAATAAAGCTTGAAAAAATAAGGGGAAAAAGGATACAGAAGGAAGCTGGAGAAGAGGAAACCAGGTCTTAGTCAGGGAAGACCTCTTGAAGGAGATGTGTTTTTAAAAGGTGTTGAAGGTGGGGACACTGAGTGAATGGAAGATGTGAAGAGGTAGGGAGTTCTAGGCCACAGGCAGGATGTGGATGAGATGTCAGGGAGATAAACGAGATCGAGGCACATTGAGTAGTGGAGTAAGGAATCAGGGAGGTAAGATAGGCCGGGGCAAGGTGATTGAGTGCTTTAAAGCCCACGGTAAGGAGTTTCTGTTTGCTGAGGAGGTGGGTGGGCAAACACTGGAGGTTCTTGATGAATGGGGAAGCAGGGACTAAACCTTTTTGTAAAAAAAAAAAAGATAATATAATAATAATAATGATGATGGTATTTGTTAAGCGCTTACTATGTGCAAAGCACTGTACTGAGCACTGGGGGGATACAAGGTGATCAGGTTGGCCCATGTGGGGCTCACAGCCTTAATCCCCCTTTTACAGATGAGGTAACTGAGGCACAGAGAAGTGAAGTGACTTGCCCAAAGTCACACACCTGACAAATTGTCAGAGCCGGAGTTTGAACCCGTGACCTCTGACTCCAAAGCCCGGGCTCTTTCCACTGAGCCACACTGCTTCTCTGATCCACAGCAGAGTGAAGTATGGACTGGAGTGGGGAAAGAGGGAAGACAGGGAGGTCAAGGAGGAGGCAGATGCAGTAATCATGGGGGCATAGGAGAAGTGTTTATTGTTATTCTAGTCGGCATGTTGTTTTTACTAATTGAGGGTGAGTTATTCTATATTTTCCTGGATTTCCTTTCCCTTGTTTGGGTGTGTATCTAGACTGGAAGTTCCCCCTGGGCCAGGCTCCTGTCCGATTAACTATCTTTGTATTATCTGCAGTGCTCTGTCCAGGGTCCAGCTTGCGCTGCAGCAACACAACAGTACAACAGCCGGGCAACCCCGTCCCTATTGAAGGCAAACAGGATGAGACCAAGAGACCATCAGTTCTGTGGTCAGTCCACACAACTCAGGAGCAGCAAGGTAGGGACCCCCCACCCTCCTCCTCCCGTCCTGAACGGGTTACTCAGTCCTTCCTCTCTGCCCTGGGGTGATGGCACAGATGGAGCCTGCCCTTCTCCCCCATTTCTTGCCAGGGGCAGCCCCCAGACCAGTGTCTGGCTGCAGCCAGGACAGTAGGACCTGTCCTTCCCATTGGAAAATGACTAAACAGGCTTTCCTCCAACCAGCTGCTGGACTTTGGTCCCAAGGACCAGACCGGGAATCCGGGGGTCAGGGGTGGAGGGCTTCCCCGAGAACAGAGACAGGCTGGCTCGGGATTCCGGGTCGTCCCCCTCCAGGAGGCCAAGGGGCCTCCTCCTCTTTTATTTTTTATTTTTTTGATGGTATTTGTTAAGCGCTTACTAGGTGCCAGGCACTGTTCTAAATGCCGGGATAGATACAAGGTTATCAGGTTGTCCCATTTTACAGATGAGATTAGAGAAGCAGCGTGGCTCAGTGGAAAGATCATGGGCTTGTGAATCAGAGGTCATGGGTTCAAATCCCCACCCTGCCGCTCTGTCAGCTATGTGACCTTGGGCAAACCACTTAACTTCTCTGTGCCCCAGTTCCCTCATCTGTCAAATGGGGATTAAGACTGTGATCCCCCACGTGGGACAACCTGATCACCTCGTATCCCCTCCAGCGCTTAGAACAGTGCTTGGCACATAGTAAGCGCTTAACAAGTACCAACATTATTATTCTAAATGCTAAGCGCTTACTAAATACCATCATTACTATAACTGAGGCAAAGAGAAGTTAAATGCCCTCCTCCCAGCAGACTTCGCCCTCGGGTGAGTGGGTAGAGGGAAAGAGACGCCTGCAGCGGAGGCCCGGCAGCTTGGATTCATTCATTCGTTCATTCATTCATTCATTCAATCGTATTTACTGAGCTCTTACTGTGTGCAGAGCACTGTACTAAGCGCTTGGAAAGCTCAGTTCGGCAACAGATAGAGAGGGTCCCTACCCAACAACGGGCCTGAATCAACCAGCTCTGCAGCCCTCGCCCCCCAGAGCAGCTCAGGGGAGAGATGCCCACCCAAAGTGGGACGGGGCGACCACCCTGATGATGATGGCATTTGCTAAGCGCTTACTATGTGTGAAGCATTGTTCTAAGCACTGGGGGGATACAAGGTGATCAGGTTGTCCCACGGGGGCCTCGCAGTCTTAATTCCCCATTTTACAGATGAGGTAGCTGAGGCCCAGAGAAGTTAAGTGACTTGCCCAAAGTCACACAGCTGACAAGTGGCGGAGTCGGGATTAAAGCCCATGACCTCTGGCTTCCAAGCCCGGGATCTGGCCACTGAGCCACGCTGCTTCTCGCAATAATAATAAGAAGAATAATGGCATTTATTAAAGCTTACTATGTGCATCTAAGCGCTGGGGAGGTTACAAGGCGATTAGGTTGTCCCACGGGGGCTCACGGTCTTAATTCCCCATTTTCCAGATGAGGTAACTGAGGCCCAGAGAAGTTAAGAAGAAGGAAAGAGCCCGGGCTTTGGAGTCAGAGGTCATCGGTTCAAATCCCGGCTCCGCCACTTGTCAGCTGGGTGACTTTGGGCAAGTCACTTCACTCCTCTGTACCTCAATTCCCTCATCTGTAAAATGGGGATTAAGACTGGGAGCCCCACGTGGGACAACCTGATCACCTTGTAAACTCCCCAGCGCTTAGAACGGTGCTTTGCACATAGTAAGCGCTTAATAAATGCCATTATTATTATTCTTAAGTGACTTTCCCAGAGTCACACAGCTGACAATAGGCAGAGCTGGGATTTGAACCCGTGACCTCTGACTCCAAAGCCCAGGCTCTTTCCACTGAGCCACGCTGCTTCTCTCACTACTGCTCCCTGACTAGGAAAGGCTTGGAAAGGACGCACCTGGCCTGCAGGCTCCCCACCTTCCCACCTGCCCCCTGCTCACCCTCTGCAGGAGGGAGGGACGCGAAGGCCAGGATCAGGAGGCCCAGCAGTAGCAGCAGGCCGGCCGGGGCCCAAAGTCTCATGCTGGGGTTGAGGTCCTGCTCCGGAAAGGAAAGTCTTCTCTGCAAAGCCTTTATGTCGGGCTGCTCGCCCTAAGTATGGCCCTGTGGGGGTGTGTCTGTGGGGGTGTGAGTGCGACGGGGGCAGAGGACAGGGAGGGGAGAGAGAGAGAGAGATAAAAATAAAAATAGTGATGGTATTCATTAAGCGCTTACTAGGTGCCAAGCTCTGTTCTAAGAACTGGGGTAGATCAGGTTGTCCCCCGTGGGGCTCCCGGTCTTCACCCCCATTTTCCAGATGAGGGAACTGAGGCCCAGAGAAGTGAAGTGACCGAGAAGCAGCGTGGCTCGGTGGCAAGAGCCCGGGCTTTGGAGTCAGAGGTCATGGGGTCGAATCCTGGCTCCACCACGTGTCTGCTGTGTGAGCTTGGGCAAGTCACTTCCCTTCTCAGAGCCTCTGTTAACCTCATCTGGAAAATGGGGATGAAGCCTGTGAGCCCCACGTGGGACAACTTGATCACCTTCTATCCCCCCCCAGAGCTTAGAACAGTGCTTTGCACATAGTAAGCGCTTAACAAATGCCATTATTATTATTATTGCCCAAAGTCACACAGCTGATGACTGGCAGAGTCGGGATTAGAACCCACGACCTCCGACTCCCAAGCCCGGGCTCTTTCCACTGAGCCTCGCTGCTTCTCTTAATGATGGTCCCTGTTAAGCGCTTACCTTGTGCCAAATACTGTTCTAAGGGCTGGACACTGTTCTAAGCGCTGGACACTGATCTAAGCGCTGGGGAGAGAGGGATGGGAGAGGTCCACTCCTCTGCCTCTCACCTCCTCACTGGGCCTCATTCTCACCTCTCTTCCTCCCCTCAAAGCCCTACTGAGAGCTCACCTCCTCCAGGAAGCCTTCCCAGACTGAGCCCCCTTTTTCCTCTCCTCCTCCCCATCGCCCCCCGCTCTACCTCCTACCTCCTTCCCCTTCCCACAGCACTTGTATATATTTGTACAGATTGATTACTCCAATTATTTTACTTGTACATATTTACTATTCTATTTATTTTGTTGATGATGTGCATATAGCTTTAATTCTATTTATTCTGACGGTTCGGACACCAGTCTCCCTGTTTTGTTTTGTTGTCTGTCTCCCCCTTCTAGACTGTGAGCCCGTTGTCGGGTAGGGACCGTCTCTGTTGCCGACTTGTACTTCCCCAGCGCTTAGTACAGTGTTCTGCGCACAGTGGAGTCAGAGGTCATGGGTTCAAATCCCAACTCCACCACTTGTCAACTGTGTGACTTTGGGCAAGTCACTTCACTTCTCTGGGCCTCAGTTCCCTCATCTGTAAAATGGGGATGAAGACTGTGAGCCCCATGTGGGACAACCTGATCACCTTGTAAATTCCCCAGCGCTTAGAACAGTGCTCTGCACATAGTAAGTGCTTAATAAATGCCATTAAAAAAAATACGATTGAATGAATGAATGAGAGAGAGGGGGAGGAGGAGGGCGGGGAGGGAGGGAGGGGAAGAAGGGGTTGGGGGTAGAAGAGGTGATGAAGGTGAAAGGGGTGAGGAGGAAGGCGGGGAAGGAGAGAGAGAAGGGGTAGGAGGGCAGGAAAAGTGAAGAGGGAGAGAAGGAGTGAGGGGGAAGGTGGGGAAGGAGGGCAGGGAAGGTGAGGTGGGGGAGGGGGGTAAGAAGGGCAGAGAAGGTGAGGAGGGAGAGAAGGGGTGAGGGGGGTAAGGAGGGCAGGGAGGGTTTGGAGGGCGAGAAGGGGTGAGGGGAGATGGGTAAGGAGGGCAGGGAAGGTGAGGAGGGTGAGGAGGAGGGGTAAGGAGGGCAGGGAAGGGGTGAGGAGGGAGAGAAGGGGTGAGGGGGAAAGGAGGGCAGGAAAGGGTGAGGGGGCAGGCGGGGCAGGAAGGCGGGAGGGGGAGAGAAGGGGGGAGGGGAACAGAAGGGCTAAGGGAGACAGGGGGTAAGGAGGGCAGGACATTGGTGAGGGCGAGAGAAGAAGGGGGAAGGAGGGCAGGGAAGGGGGGAGGAGGAGGAGGAGGGCGGGGAGGGACAGAGGGACAAGGGGAGGGCGCAGGGGGCCGAAGGGCGGGGGGGAGGGGGGGGAGGAGGGAGAGGCCAGGACATCCCCGCCACCACAACGATTCGAGGGGGGCGGCGGCGGCGCCGGCAGCCGGGACGGAAAAGAAAGCCCCAGCGCGGCCCGGGGGCCGGGACAGGGGGGAGGGGGCGGGACAGGGAGAGGGGGAGGGAGAGGGACAGGGGCCGGGGCAGGGAGCGGGATAGGGAGCGGGACAGAGAGCGGGACAGAGAGCGGGACAGGGAGCAGGAGAGGGACAGAGAGCGGGACAGGGGGCGGGACAGGGGGCGGGACAGGGAGCGGAACAGGGAGCGGGACAGGGAGCAGGAGAGGGACAGGGGGTGGGACAAGGAGCGGGACAAGAGCGGGACAGGGAGCGGGACAGGCCGAGGTGTGAAGCGGAGGGGCCGGCTGCCCCCCGCTCGGTGCCCCCCGGCCCAGCCCCTGCCCCCCGCTCGGTGCCCCCCACCCCAGCCTCTGCCCCCCGCTCGGTGCCCCCCGGCCCAGCCCCTGCCCCCCGCTCGGTGCCCCCCGCCCCAGCCCCTGGCCCCCGCTCGGTGCCCCCCGCCCCAGCCCCTGGCCCCCGCTCGGTGGCCCGGGCCCGGTGGGCCGCTCGAACGTTAACTTTTCTATGGGAAACGTGCAATGTCCGGGGAGCCGCTCTGCTAGGCAGATTAAGCCCGGACTCACGCCAACCTGGGGAACCGTCGTCTCGGCCGCCGGGTCTGGAGGGAGGGAAAGCCGGAGGATTCCAATAATAATAACGATGGCATTTGTTAAGCGCTTACTATGTGCAAAGCACTGTTCTAAACGCTGGGGGGGATACGAGGTAAGCAGGTTGTCCCACATGGGGCTCACAGTCTTAATCCCCATTTTTCCAGATGAGGGAACTGAGGCCCAGAGAAGTTAAGCGACTTGCTCAAAGTCACCCGGCTGCCGAGCGGCGGAGCCGGGATTAGAACCCGTGACCTCTGACTCCCAAGCCCGGGCTCTTTCCACTGAGCCAACCCACCAGCTCCCCCTGACTCCGACCCCCGACCCTCGACTCTCCCCCTTCTAGACTGTGAGCCCACTGTTGGGTAGGGACCGTCTCTCTATGTTGCCAACTTGTACTTCCCAAGCGCTTAGTCCAGTGCTCTGCACACAGTAAGCGCTCAATAAATACGACTGAATGAATGAATGAATGCCCCTGCCCCCTGCCCCAGATCCGGTCCGATGCCCCCTCCCCAGATCCTTCTAGACTTCCCCCCTTCTAGCCTGGGAGCCCGTTGTTGGGTAGGGACGGCCTCTCTCTGTTGCCCAGCGCTTAGTGCAGCGCTCTGCACACAGTCAGCGCTCAATCGATACGACTGGCTGAATGAATGGATGACTTCATTCATTCATCCAATCGCATTTATTGTGCGCTAACTGTGTACAGAGCGCTGCACTGTCTTCTGCCCCTCTGCCCCCTACCCCCGTGCCCCCCAACAGCCTCCCCAGGGTGTTCTCCTGCCCCTCTGCCCCCTACCCTCGTGCCCCCCCAACAGCCTCCCCCAGGGGGTTCTCCTGTCCCCTACCCTCATGCCCCTCTGCCCCTGTCCTCTGCCCCCCTAAAATAATAATAATGATGATGGTATTTGTTAAGCACTTACTATGTGCAAAGCACTGTTCTAAGCGCTGGGGAGGTTACAAGGTGATCAGGTTGTCCCACGGGGGGCTCACAGTTTTAATCCCCATTTAACAGATGAGGGAACTGAGGCACAGAGAAGTTAAGTGACTTGTCCAAAGTCACACAGCTGACATCCCCGTGCCCCCACAGCATCCCCCAGGGTGTTCTCCTGCCCTCGGCCACCCTAACCCCGTGCCCCTCTGCCTCCTGCCCCTCTACCCCCGATCCCCCCTGGTCCTCCCGGCTAGTGGCCGCCTGGGAGCCATCTGGGAGCCCATCAGCGCACTATTGGGAGGAAGAGGGACCCAACAGGTGAGCTCTGCCTAGGTGTGAAGGTGCCAGCGAGCCCCCACCCCTAGGTACCATCCGACCTTCTCCTGCCTTCCTATCAGAGAAATAGAGGCCCTGGCTGGCTTTCTCAGGCAGTTCACAACCTGCGGCCTTGACCACAGGACTGGTGATCCGGGGGTGGGGTGGAGGGGATGATGTACAGTGATTTCAAAAAATTATGGGTGGGAAAATTATGATTTTTTTTTTTAAAGTGGTATTTGTTAAGCACCTGTTACACGCCAGGTGCTGTACTAACAGCTGAGGTAGATACAAGTTAAACAGGTTGGAAAAATCCCCATCCCACATCGGACTCACAGTCTTAACCCCCGTTTTACTGACAAGGTAACTGCGCACAAATAAGTGAAGTGACTTGCTCAAGGTTACATAGCAGACAAGTAGCCGAGGCAGGATTAGAACCCAGGTCTTTCTGACGTCCAGGCCCCTGCTCTTCACACTAGGACCGCACTGCTTCTTTTGGACTGCTGCTTCTCTTGGCTCAGACCCTGATGGTAAAGTCTGCCCACCGCACCCCTGCAAGCGAACACCTGTACAATAGTTCGGAGATAAGGAATAGAAAATCAAATAAGGACTAATCCAGCCCAGTGGAAGGTCCAGTTTTGGTTCCTAGGCTGGCAAGTCTAGTTTGGTTTCAATGAATCAGAAGGACCCGGGGTCTAATGTCGGCTCTTCTCCTTGTCCTCCGTGTGATCTTGGGCAAGTCACTTTACTTCTCTGCATCTCAGTTACTTCATCTTTAAAATGGGGATTAAGACTTGTGAGCCCCACGTGCGATATCGACGGTGTCCAACCTGATTAGCTTGTATCTACCCCAGTGCTTAGTATAGTGCCTGACACATGTAAAACACTTAACAAATACATAATTCCCCTCTCACATAGGGTTCACAGTGTTAATCGAGAGGTTTCACCATTCCGAACTAAACGCTGGCATGTTTCAGCTGTTCTTGCTCCCAGATTCCCTGCAACTCATTCAGAGCCTCAGTTTGGGACCATTCCAGCTGGCAGAAAATAAGATGAAGGAAATCAGTGAGAATGAGTGGGGATTACTAGAAACTGACAGGGATCGTCATAAATCAGTGGGAATAAATTAGAATTATTGGGAATCGACAGGAAGCAGTGGGAATCAGCACGAATCTGTAAGAATGACCAGGAGTCAATATGAATCACCAGCTGCTGCCCCTGGGTTGGGATCTCTGAGTTAAGCGCTTAGTACAGTGCTCTGCACACAGTAAAGTGCTCAATAAATATGATTGAGTGAGAAGGCAACAGGTAAGCCTAAATCACTCAGAGTAGTGGTGGACCACTTTTATTTTCCCAAAACATTTTTAGTAATAATGATGGTATTTGTTGAGCGCTTACTAGGTGCCAAGCCCTGTTCTAAACACTGGGATAGATACAAGGTTATCAGGTTGTCCCACATGGGGCTCAAAGTCTTAATCTCCATTTTACAGATGAGATAACCGAGGCACAGAGAAGTGAAGTGACTTGTCTAAAGTCACACAGCTGACAAGTGGCTGAGTCGGTACTGGAACCCACGACCTCCGACTCCCAAGGCCGTGCTCTTTTCACTAAGGCACACTACTCCCCAGGTCGCATCAGTGGTAGCAGCAGCAATGGGAGGAGGAGGAGGTGATGGTGATGAGGAGGAGAATGATGATGCGTGCCTGCCTTATTGCGCCCTCCACCTCTCCCATCCTAGTTCACTGGATTCTAGTCCTCAGTTCCCCTATGGGCCGGCTCCTCCACCCCTCAACTCTCTTGTCCCTGGTTCTCCCAGCCCGTGGCTCTGTCCGCCGTTGTCTTCCCAATGGATTGGGTGCCCTGTTACCCTCCCACCCCCGGTCAGCCGAAATCCCAGTGCGAGCCCCAGGCCTGCTTATTCAAGGTCGCATCCCCTAGGTCAGATCAGAACCCATGCCCTCCCTCCCCACATCCGCCAAGCTAGCTCTCTTCCTCCCTTCAAGGCCCTACTGAGAGCTCACCTCCTCCAGGAGGCCTTCCCAGACTGAGCCCCCTCCTTCTTCTCCCTCTCCATCCCCCCCGCCTTACCTCCTTCCCTTCCCCACAGCACCTGTATATATGTATATATGTTTGTACGTATTTATTACTCTATTTATTTTACTTGTACATATCTATTCTTTTTATTTTATTTTGTTAATATGTTTGGTTTTGTTCTCTATCTCCCCCTTCTAGACTGTGAGCCCACTGTTGGGTAGGGACCGTCTCTATATGCTGCCAACTTGTACTTCCCAAGTGCTTAGTACAGTGCTCTGCACACAGTAAGCGCTCAATAAATACGATTGATTGATTGATTGATTCAGCAGTGCCTTATTGGTCCAAGACACGGCCCACCACACGGGCTGAGCAGTTTCCTTCTGGTCATTCATTCAATCAAATTTACTGAGCACTTACTGTGTGCAAAGCACAGCACTAAGCCCTTGGGAGAGTACACTACAACAATAAACAGACACATTCCTTGCCCACAATGAGCTTAACAGTCTATAGAAGCAGCATGGATTAGTGGAAAGAACCCGGGCTTGAGAGTCAGAGGTCTTGGGTTCTAATCCTGGCTCCGCCACTTGTCAGCTATGTGACTTTGGACAAGTCACTTCTCTGTGCTTCAGTTACCTCATCTGTAAAATGAGGATTAAGACTGTGAGCCCCCTGTGGGACAACCTGATCACCTTGTAACCTCCCCCGTGCTTAGAATAGTGATTTGCGCATAGTAAGCACTTAATAAATGCCATTATTATTATTATTGAGCGCTTATTGTGTGCAAAACACTGCACTAAGCACTTGGGAGAGTACACTATGACAATAAACAGATGCATTCCTTGCCCACAATGAGTTTACAGTCTAGAAAAGCGGCGTGGGTTAGTGGAAAGAGCCCGGGTTTGAGAGTCTGTGGTCTTGGGTCCTAATCCTGGCTCCGCCACTTGTCAGCTGTGTGACTTTGGACAAGTCACTTAACTTCTCTGTGCCTCAGTTACCTCATCTGTAAAATGGGGATTAAGACTGTGAGCCCTCCGTGGGACAATCTGATCACCTTGTAACCTCCCCCGTGCTTAGAACAGTGCTTTGCACATAGTAAGCACTTAATGAATGCCATTATTTTATTATAATTATTATTGAGCGCTTACGGTGTGTGCAAAGCACTGCACTAAGCACTTGGGAGAGTACACTATGACAATAAACAGATGCATTCCTTACCCACGATGAGCTTATAGTCTAGAGAAGCAGCGTGGGTTAGTGGAAAGAGCCCGGGCTTGAGAGTCTGAGGTCTTGGGTCCTAATCCCGGCTCCGCCACTTGTCAGCTATGTGACTTTGGACAAGTCACTTCACTTCTCTGTGCCTCGGTTACCTCATCTGTGAAATGGGGATTAAGACCATGAGCCCCACGTGGGACAACCTGATCACCTTGCACCTATCCCAGCGCTTAGAACAGTGCTCGGCACATAGTAAGGGCTTAACGAATACCATTATTATTATTAGAGTTGGGGGAGACAGACATTAATACAAATAAATGAATGACAGATATGTACATAAGTGCTGTGAGGCTGGGAGGGGTGAAGAACAGAGGGAGAGAGTCAGGGTGGTGCAGAAGGGAGTGGGAGAAGAGGAAAGGGAGGATTTAGGGAAGGCCTCTTGGAGATGTGCCTTCGGTAAGGCTTTGAAGCAGGGGAGAGTAACAGTCTGTCGGATTTGAGGAGGGTGTTCCAGGCCAGAGGGATGAGGATGTGGATGAGGGATAGGCGAGATGGAGGCACAGTGAGAAGGTTAGTATTCGAGGAGCCAAGTGTACAGGCTGGGTTGTAGTAAGAGAGTAGCGAGGTGAGGTAGGAGGGGGCAGCATGGCTCAGTGGAAAGAGCCCGGGCTTTGGAGTCAGGGGTCAGGGGGTTCAAATCCCAACTCCACCAATTGTCGGCTGTGTGACTTTGGCCAAGTCGCTTAAGTTCTCTGTGCCTCAGTTACCTCATCTGTAAAATGGGGATTAAGACCGTAAGCCCCCCGTGGGACAACCTGATCACCTTGCAACCTCCCCAGCGCTTAGAACAGTGCTTTGCTCATAGTAAGTGCTTAGTAAATGCCATTATTATTATTCTTCTAAACTGTGAGCCCACTGTTGGGTAGGGACCGTCTCTATGTGTTGCCAACTTGGACTTCCCAAGTGCTTAGTACAGTGCTCTGCACACAGTAAGCACTCAATAAATACGATTGAATGAATGAATAAATGCAGTAATCCAGGCGAGATAGGATGAGTGATTGTATAAAGTGGTATTGACGTTATTCCAAGGCTCTGGGTCAAGGACAAGCTAAAATCTGGGGCCACCCATCGCTGCTTCTACTTCCCAAGCTCCACTTGTACTTCCCAAGTACAGTGCTCTGCACACAGTAAGCGCTCAATAAATACGATTGATTGATTGCCTCCCCAAATTTTTCTGTACAGGATGGCTTTCTAGGCTGTGAGCCCACTGTTGGGTAGGGACCGTCTCTAGATGTTGCCAACTTGGACTTCCCAAGCGCTTAGTACAGTGCTCTGCACACAGTAAGCGCTCCATAAATACGATTGAATGAATGAATAAATGCAGTAATCCAGGCGAGATAGGAAGAGTGATTGTATAAAGTGGTATAAGGACAAGCTAAAATCTGGGGCCACCCATCGCTGCCTCCCCAAACTTTTCTGTGCAGGATGGCTTTCTAGACTGTGAGCCCACTGTTGGGTAGGGACCGTCTCTAGATGTTGCCGACTTGGACTTCCCAAGCGCTTAGTACAGTGCTCTGCACACAATAAGCGCTCCATAAGTACGATTGAATGAATAAATGCAGTAATCCAGGCGAGATAGGACGAGTGATTGTATAAAGTGGTATTGACATTATTCCAAATCTCTGGGTCAAGGACAAGCTAAAATCTGGGGCCAACCATCGCTGCTTGTACTTCCCAAGCGCCACTTGTACTTCCCAAGCGCTTAGTACAGTGCTCTGCACACAGTAAACATTCAATAAATACGATTGATTGATTGCCTCCCAAAGCTTTTCTGTGCAGGATGGCTTTCTAGACTGTGAGCCCACTGTTGGGTAGGGACCGTCTCTAGATGTTGCCGACTTGGACTTCCCAAGCGCTTAGTACAGTGCCCTGCACACAGTGAGCGCTCAATAAATACGATTGAATGAATGAATGAATTGTATTCTACCAAGCCCTTAGTATAGCGCTCAGCATACAGTAAGCAAGCGCCCCCTCGTGTTCAGATGCTGCTAATGCACCCGGACAAGACGGGCCCGGGATTTTGTTCCTTGGGATTTATTAAGTCCTTGCTATGCGCCGGGCACTGTACTGGACGCTCCCACCGAGGCCACTGTACTGAACGCTCCCACCGAGGCCCCCGACCCTCGAGCCCATCTCTACAACGGTTAGGGCGCTGAGGAGGCTGTAGGGCCGGTGGCGGAGGGAGGGGCCTCCCCTCCAACTTCAGTTCATTTAGGTATTTCAACTTATAGTCACTCATTCAATCATATTTATTGAGCGCTTACTGCGTGCAGAGCACTGTACTGAGCGCTTGGGAAATCCAAGTTGGCAACATCTAGAGACGGTCCCCACCCAACAGCGGGCTCACCGTCTAGAACAAAGAAATCTGTAACTGACTGTGATCGATTAATTATAAATTCCACTGCACTCGGACGATCCCCGCAGATACTAATGATGGCATTTATTAAACGCTATGTGCAAAGCACTGTCCTAGGCGCTA
Organism: Tachyglossus aculeatus; assembly: GCF_015852505.1. Taxonomy (NCBI): domain Eukaryota; kingdom Metazoa; phylum Chordata; class Mammalia; order Monotremata; family Tachyglossidae; genus Tachyglossus; species Tachyglossus aculeatus. The sequence continues at coordinate 73,692,984 of NC_052068.1, read as the reverse complement.
AGAAGGGGGAGTGCTGCGATGGTCGAGATAGAGGTACAGTGAGTAGGTTGGCATTAGAGGAGCAAAATTTGCGGGCTGGGATGTAGTAAGAAATCAGGGAAGTAACAGTGCCATTCCATAGCAGCGTTGTGCGAAGAAAAACAATTAAAGGAAAAGAGTGTTTGCATATCACCAACATCATTATATCCAAAAGCTCAGAAAGCCCCCAAACTGACTTGATTTTCCAAGATGAATGCTCTTTGTTTCCTTCTCACCAAAAAGCTCATTCCGGGGCCATACCGAGTCCCTCATCCCTCTTTCAAATTTCATCATGGATTCCTCTTGATTCCGTGTTAGTTCTACAGTGCCACGGTTCCTACGATTTCCCCCTTCCAACGGCACGTTTCCCAAACTTTGATTTAACATTCCTATCATTTTCCATGTTGAAATGAAATCCAGGGCGCGCGCTCTCCCTCTCCCACGATTTGTATCTGTCCTTTCCTTCCTTGGGTTTAGCTGTCTGGGGTTTCGTGGTCTCAGGGCCTGTGGGTCACACATCCCTCATCATCATCAATCGTATTTATTGAGCACTTACTGTGTGCAGAGCACTGTACTAAGCACTTGGGAAGTACAACATCCCTCCTGATGCAGATGGAGTCTTCTTTGCCCCCCAGTCTTCTTTTCTCCTGGTTTCTGGGCGTGGAAGAAGGCGCCATCCGAACTATCACACAGATTGACAAAAACACTTTGCACTTGGCTTTGCTCTCTTCACTCACCCCTTCCTCAGCCCCACAGCACTTATGTACATATCTGTAATTTATAATTATCTGTCTCCCCCTCTAAGACTGCAAGCTCGTTGTGGGAAGGGACACACACAACATATAAACCAACTCTGATATATTTTACTCTTCCAAGTGCTTAATACAGTGCTCTGCACACAGTAAGCACCCAATAAATTCAATTGACTGAATAACACCAATCTGATCTTTCTCCTCCTTGACTTTAGATTCAGATATTTTAAGAGTGCTTAAAAAGCAGTAAACATTTTAGACAAAGGTGGATTTTAGGCAATGCCAACAGAGGTAGTAAAGCATTGTACTAGCGCTTGGAAGACCACAATATAACAGAGTTGGAAGACATGTCGCCTGCCCATAGTAAGCTTATAGTCTAGAGGGGGAGATCAACATTAATATAAATAACAGACAATTTTTTTATAACTAATTCCTTAGTCTTCTTTCTTTTGATAAAGATTTGAAGACTCTTTTCTATTGTTCGACATTCCTAGCAAAGGTGCCTTTCAAACTCCCTTTTGCCTGCTTAATTTCCTGCCTGCATCAGATCTAACACTTTTCATAGAAAAGTTCCCACTTGACCGAGGCCGGGACTGTTTTCAATCTGCTTATTCTTTATCTGCCTCACTGTTTAGCGTGGTGCTTGGCTCATAGTAAACCCTTAAATAAATTATTGGGTGAGCTTTCCATATTTTCAAGGAAGTTTTTCCCGCAGATGACGGTTAGCAATACAGGGTTTCTGTTTAATGCCTGAGGTTTTGTTTTTTTTTTGAAAATTTTACTTGCATCTCTAACTCAGGATTCCTATCAGCCATCAATTTGGCACATTGGTTCAAACAGTTCACTTTTACTGCATTATCCACCTACAGTCAATGGTATTTCGTGAACACTATGTGCAACGGACTGTTCTAAGCACTTGGGAGAGTACAAAACAGTATTAGCCTTGTATTAAGACTGTATTAAGCGCTTAGTACAGTGCCCTGCACATAGTAAGCGCTCAATAAATACGATTGATGATGATTAAGACCAGCAATTCATTTGTCCTTTAGATTCCATTTGGCTCAGGCTGCAGCTCCCGTCCTTAGGCATGTAACCCTGAGTCCCGTTTTGTGAGTTCTTTATTTGCTATAATTGAACACATAAACCTCAAGGTCAATTGCCAGGGGTCTCCCGTCCCAGGACCTAATGTAGCACCTCATCCACTCCTGCCTATTCATTATAGGTGACCCCATCATTGAATGATTCCTGGTTTATGCTTAAACACCTACAAAATTTTTATTTAATTATGACTCTTTTGATCAAATTTTCTCTTCCGTGCCCTTTACAGAGGATTTTCTTGAAGGTCAGAGAAGCTCCTTTTAACACTACTGAAGCGCACCAACCCCATCTTAGGGCCTTGAAAAATGAAGGTGAGAATGAGAAGTACTAATGACAGACCTGCATGCAGGCTGCACCTGCTCTCTCATTTAGCCGTAATAAAGTGCATGCTCCCAGATAGCGGAACCAGATGAGAGTATGCAGGTGGCTAAGTGCAAACAATCGCTACTACAAAAACAAGCACATGCTCTTCTGGCAATAGGATCCACCTTTCCCCTAAGTATTGGGGATGGCAACTCTCCAATTGGCAAGGGGCCAGAAAAGGTGCACTATAATTTTCTTGGACAAAAATGCGCAGGAGATTAAGTTGTGAAACAACGTCCATGGCGGCAACCTCACCGGCAAGCAAGCTGCCTTTGAGCTGAAAGACAGACCTACTGAATAGCAGATGCACCAGTATTTAAGCTCATAATGGGCAGGAAACATGCCTGGTAATTCTCTTGTATTGTACTTTCCCAAGCGCTTAGAACTGTGCACCGCATATACCAAGTGCTCAATAAACACCACCGGCTAATATTAAGTGCCTACTGTGTGCAGACCCCTGTGGAAGAGACTCAGAGATCATCTCCAAGAACAAAAATCAATTACATTTATTGAGCACCTTTGTGTCCAGAGCACACAAGCACTTGGGAGGGTACAATAACGCAGAGTTGAGAAATTGCCGGACCACAACAAGCTTAAAATCTACAGGTAAAGCAATCTTTATCTTAGAGGATCCCACATTCTGGTGGGCCTGGACAGAAAGCTGAAACCCAAGGATAAGAATGAGGAGGGAGCTGTAGAAATGGCATGACCGGGGTAGTGGAGGGATTTAATCGGGATGGCATCACAGAAAAAGGGACTTTTTAAATAGGCTTTGGAGGTGATATGGTTTAGCAAGGCAGAGAGCGGAGGGCATGCCACATGGACAAAATGCCTTGAGTAATCATTTGGAGGTGAGTAGTTGAGAAATGATTTAGGAGATTTATTCGGAAGATGTCAGGGTAACAATGGCAGCAGAGAGCTAGTGGATGGGACAGCCCTACTGCTGTTCAGCTTTTGTTTTATTCAAGACAGGTTTTTCGAGGGGATTGATGTTCCTGGAAGATGACACCTAAGACTAGAGGTAAAGGCAGAGGCCAAAGCAGAAGACTGTTGAAAGGGTCTAAAGACAAATCAGGGAAGAGGAATCAGTGAGGGTTAACACCAAAAACTACAGCTGTGAACTAATGGAGCAAGGAGGACTTGACAGGGATGAAAAAGTTGGAGGGGATTTAAAATGGGATGATGTATTCGGCTTGGGAACTATTACATTTAAGATGTCAGTGGGGCGTCCAGATCCCAAAAGCAAAATACATCATTGCAGAGCGGGTGAATTTGGACAATAGCTTTCACATTTATCAGCCACACCCTCTCCCCTACCACTCCTTTTACCCATTACCTGGACTGCACATTTGTTCCTTTTTGTAAAATTGAATACAACTGTGATATTTTTGACTTTCCTTCCCCTATGAGAATGACAAATTTATGATCACTATCGCACAGAGGTTCTTCCCACATATACCATCTGTGCCAAATCCTGTCTGCCACCCAGAATTAAATCCAGTATATTTTTCCTTTTGAGTTCAAGGACTGTTTTTAATTTTAATACTTGTTAAGCGCTTATTATATTAATAATGATGGTATTTGTTAAGCACTTACTATGTGCCAAGCCCTGTTCTAAGCGCTGGGGTAAATACAATAATAATGACATTTATTAAGCACTTACTATGTGCAAAGCACTGTTATAATAATAATGGCATTTATTAAGCACTTACTATGTGCAAAGCACGGTTCTAAGCACTGGGGAGGTTACAGGGTGATCAGGTTGTCCCACAGGGGCTCACAGTCTTAATCCCCATTTTACAGATGAGGTAACTGAGGCACAGAGAAGTTGTGACTTGCCCAAACTCACACAGCTGACAACTGGTAGAGCTGGGATTTGAACCCATGACCTCTGACTCCAAAGCCCATGCTCTTTCCACTGATCCACGCTGCTTCCCAGCTGCTACAAGGTAATCAGGTTTGTCCCACGTGGGGCTCACAGTCTTAATCACCATTTTTACAGATGAGGAAATGGAGGCACAGGGAAGTTAAGTGACTTGCCCAAAGTTACACAGCTGACAAGTGGCGGATCCGGGTTTAGAACCCATGACCTCTGATTTCCAAGCCTGCACTCTTGCCACAAAGTCACACTGCTTCTCTGTGTGCCAAGCACTGTACTAAGCACTACATAATCAGGTCGACCCAGTCCCTGTCCCACAAGTGGCTCACAGATTAAGTAGGAGGGAACTAATTGTTCCATAAGTTAATTTTGGGGTCCAAAAACCTTCCCTTCTGATCCTGAGATAGTCAACTTGTATTACTTAAGCTTTCCACTCTTACTACCTGCCCTGATTTTAGTTTTTCCCAATCTCATCGGCATCTCTTAGTCACTTTCCTCTTGGTCACACAGTCTCTTATACTGCAGTCCTATAACCTTTTTGTTGTGAAAATGACTTCACAGGAATACTTTTTTTTACTTAGACTTATTCCACTTCCTTATGCTACACCCCCACCCATTCCTTTCTTTCTCAGAGTTCACAGTCTGGTGCCATTTCCCTTTTCCTGTTTCATCCAAGGTTAGGAGAAAGATCACCGAAGTTCTTACTGCCCCAAATCCCACTTTAAAAAAAAAAAAAAAAAAAGACTGCCAGCATTCATGTTAGAAACACCTGTAGATTTGGGTTTCACTTTTTTTTTTTTTTGGGGACCACTCCCACACCCACCTGCCTTTTTACAGGATGGACAATCCAATTTGCTCTGCTCCTTTTCCTCAGATGGCCCCCGAATTCCCTCTAGCCTACTCCCTGCAGTCCTAGGCCCCCACATTAACCTCCTCCTGGGAGATGTGTGGCTTTTTGGAAGTCAGTGGACTCAGTTTAAGATGGCTCTATCTGCAGTTTAAGCACCAGCAGCCTGCTGTCATGGGGGTTCTCCCTCTTCTCCCATATATCACCCTTTTTCTCAAAGTACCCAAACCCTTCCTCAGCAACTTTGCCGCACCATGCCTTGTGACTCTGGCTCTTTGCCAGCCTCTGGAGCTGTGTGTGCGCGCAGAGTTTGGCAATATTCCGGAGTGGGGGAGAATTTCGACTGTGGAGCTTCCAGACTCACATCTTGCCTGGCCTCCAAAACAAGCCAGGCATTTCCACGTCACTGGTATCAATATACACAACCACCAACTCCTCCCTATCATCCCTAACAGCTCATCTTCCACTCCGGTGAGGCCTGCTAAGTTTTGCAACCGGCAAACACATCTTACAGTTCACCAATATGTTGCAAACTCAACTGCCTATTCAGACTTTCCCACTACCACCATCAGCTTGTTGGTACAGAATCACTGTTCCCTGTGAACGGACCATTCTCTTGGTTTAGGCTACGAATCGCAATATCACAACTAAAAATGTTTGAGAGAAAAATTTAATAGCCCAAGAACATATTCTGCTTCTTCTGCAAGATATTTTTGAAAATGTGGGTTGTTTTTCTTGAGATTTTCAATTATTCTTTTAGGTGTGCCAATGGCCTCATACTTTCTAGCCCACGAGCCTCGGTGTCTTTCCTCTTGCTCTATTAGCTATTTCTCAATGGTGACTTGCAGTGGGACACTGTTCCAAACCTTTTAGCGGTGGCCTGGATAGGGGCTGTCATAAAGTAGCTCAATATATAACATGGATTTTTAAATGCACATATTTACTAATTATACAATTATGACAACTGTGTTGACTACAAGTGCTTACTATGTACAGTACTAAGGGCTGAGGTAATCGGGTCCCATAAGGGGCTCACGGTCTAATTGGGAGGGAGACCAGGTATTGAATCCCTATCCTAGATGAGGAAACTGGGGCACCAACTTAAATGTCTTGCCCAGGGACACACAGCAGGTAAGTGGTGGATCTGGGAACAGAACCCAGGTCCTCTGATTCTCAACTAGACCACACTGCTTCCCAATACAAGTTATTTATCTATATTAATGTCCATCTCCCCTTCTAGATTGTAAGCAGGGAATGCCTCTATCAACTGTTGAACTATATGCTGTGAGCACCTTATGGGACAGGGATCGTGTCCAATGCACATGCTGGCTGGCAAACAAACCAGCGCTTAGTACACAGTGCTCGGCCCAACGTAAGCACTCCATTAATTGGGAACTTCTACACTCCCCTCCCCACTCCCACATGCTGGCTTGCTACCACTCACCCCACCTCCCCCACCCTCCCTCCTCATTCACTATTTGGGAAAATATTTTTGACTGGAGGTTTGTGACTCAAGGCTGCCAGTATATTATATGTTGTGGTTTGAGGCACTGCTTGATGAGACTTGGTCACTCCTGTTCTAGAAGGTAGTTAAAAAATAGTCCCTGGTGCATTATATTGCATAATGCAAAGTCAGCATACAAAAACAGCTTACATGCTTAAGTTCCGTTAGATGCACTATGCAGCTAGATTTTTATTATTTAACAAAGAAGCACACCCCATTTCTCAGATAGAATATCTAGTTCTAGATCGCTGGTGACCACCACATATCCTGAAAACAGTAGATTACAATAATTACACAGACAATTCATTTATTCACAGCTTCCAAAATATCTCATTACGTGCCATAACTTTACAAGCTTTACTTACAAGGCAATTTTCAAATATGACTGGAAAAAGATCCAGGGACACCCCTTAATTTTAACATTTGCACATACCGCTCTTAAAAATAGTTGAGAGATAGTTGTAGTTCGGCAAGGATTTTCAGAATTTGATGCAAGAGGGATACAAGAATTGTGACCATATTCTATTGGGCCAAGAAGCAAACTGGTTCCTTTTTCCAGCAACTTTCACACCAGAGAAGACCTTCAGTTAGGCGATAGGAAATGGAAGGAACAGGCAGTGCTCACCCATGCACAAACCTCAAATCCCAATCTCAACATGCTGTTTCTGTTTCGGGAACCTGAAACTTACTTGATGCTTTCGAAGATGTGCGTTCATCTTGAGACAGAGGATTTTTGTGGAGACACGCTGGAACTGAATCCATCCTAACGAACTCAAACATTAAGATGGGAATCGAGGAAGGGTAGAGCTGTTTCGCCATCTCTTCTATGACATATGGGGTCCAGTTAAAATAATAGGAGGCCAAATGTGAGAAGGACACTTCCATGAAGATGTATATCAAACATTCTCATTTGGCCCATCACCAGCTCAGCAACTAGAACAGCAGCACAACCCAGCGACACTATACATTACACAAACCCCTGCTGAAATTGCTCTATGGTCTGTATGTGATCACTCTGGAATGCAGCCTCAGAGTCTTGTTAAGTTGTTAGAGGCAGAAGTGGGACATATCAGCTAACCAATCTACATTAACAAATGGGGACTTCAAATACTAAGGCTCCAGTCGCTTCTCGATTAAGACGACTTACAGTTACTTAGAAACACCAAAGTTGGAAGCGTGAACTTAGTTGCAACTAGTGAATTTATTGTCAGGAGGCAAAAGATGGAACTTGAAGCAAACATTGCTCTAGAATATCTTAAGTCTCTCTGGGATCTTGAGACTTCTGACTTGAATTCAAGCTGCTGGTAAGGCAAATAATTTAGTAGGAAGACACTATGACAAGCCAAAGTATGGGATGAGTTGGTTGAATCAGTTTACTTCTTCCTGTTGCTTCCGGTTGCTAGCATGGTGGCGACTCGCATGAAGATGTTCAGTGTATCCATATAGATGCCCATCATTCTAGAAAACGAAACATACGTTAATGCGGATATACTTATGTTACTTGATAAAGATGAAACATTAAGCGTGACTTTTACAAATATTTACACTGATTCTGAAAGTTAAAAAAGACTGTCAGCTACGTAAAGATTATTTTTATAACGATTAAGCATTCTATGCATCAGGCACTGGGGTAGAAACAAGTTAATCAGGTCAGACCGTCCCTCGCCTACATGGGGCTCACAATTTAGGTAAGCTGGAGAAGAGGTATTCAAACTGTATTACAGATAAGAAAACTGGGGCCCAGAGAAGTGACTTGCCCAAGATATGATACAGAAGGCAAGTGATGGAGGTGGAATTCTAACCCAGGTCCTCTGACTTGCCATCTTGTACTTCCCAAGCGCTTAGTACAGTGCTCTGCACACAGTAAGTGCTCAATAAATACGATTGAATGAATGAATGAATGACTTCCACGCTGTGCTCCTTCCACCAAACCGTAGTTACTTGCTTAGTCATTCAAGTTTTGCCCCTCAAAACTAATACTTTTCCCTCTGACACCTCAGCTACCAACTGAGGCTGTTCTTTTCACCCCCAAAATAAATCTGGGCCACTTGAAAAACATTTGAAGTGAATTGCTCAGACTGTCAGCCACGAACAAAAACAAAACAGAAACCAAGCTAGCAATCTTATAACTCTGTCAGACTTCCGTCTGGCATCTGCAAATTTAAATTGTAGACTAAGGAAACATTTTACTGAAGTGTTGGTAGTCTAACATTCCCCAAATAGCTCTCTCTTTAGAGGCGGGTAAAGGTTTGAAAAGCAAATGTTTTCATTATGCATTCTGGCTAGAATGCTAGGATTAGGGAACGTCTGTCACCGGGAGCTTGTTTGGATACGGCACGCCTGGTGTCGGAAGAAGTGGTCTGTACCTAGTGCTGGAATAATGTCCAATTTACCAGTGTGGGGTTTTTCAGGAAGGCAACTTTGTGTCATAATAAGGGAACTCGGCATATCACAATATTTTATACACGGTTTATGATAAAGGGAAATGACGAATTCAGTGCCTCAGGTAGTTTCACCCTACCCTGGAAACACTGTTGAATAGGAAAAGGAATTGAATATGCATTTAATATTACAGGATAGTAGATGAATTGTATTTCAAATTGGATAATCCAAGTAGAAAATGTTAAAGCTTCAATTTACTTATATCCCCTGGCAACACATCAAAGTACACAAAACAGACTATGCAGCAGGAGTGCACTTACACAGTGAACAAAACACTGCACAAAAATCTTCTAAATGAAGTGAGAATTAAAAAAAACACTAATCACAACAATTTTACTACTGGAAGATCACTTACGCATTGATGGGGTCGTATCTTTCAACGCCATACATTGGCTGCATTTCTGCACGTTTGATGACTTTCTGGGTGTCGTAAAGAAGGAACATGCTAAAAAGTACCAATCCACCATAAATTGCAACAGAATAAAGGCCAGCGCCAACCACAGATGTAGGTGGTAGAAACATGGAGCCTGAAATCCCAAAATGACAAGCGTTATTCTTTCTAAAGGGCACTGGGATGTAGAACCTGGTAAGTGTTCCCACATTTCTTATTTCTGCACATTCCTTGACTACGGTCAAAAGTCTAAACACTGATGTTACTACTCAAGGCTGAATGAGAAACTGCCCCATTATATACATAAGAAACTTTAGTTTCTATTTGCAGCCGGTCTTTACAGGTTTCATTAAGTAAAACATTCAAGCCCATCTCCCTGATTTAATTAACCAAGTTCAGGTGTAACCTCAGTAACTTCTGAATGACCACAGTATTTAAAAAAAAAAAAATCAGTCCCCTAGACTAAGTTCATTGTGGACAGGGCCCATTTCTACCAACTTTGTAGTACTGTACTCTCCCAAGCGCCTAGTACAGTGCTCAACACAGTAAATGCTCAAATACCACTGAATCAGAGAATGCACTGCTTGCTTGGCATAGCCCAAGACCCAAAATACACCCACATTTTCAAGAAACATTACATACAGAGGATCCTGGGGGCAGAGCTGCACCTTCCCCTAGACTAAGTTCATTGTGGACAGGGCCCATTTCTACCAACTTTGTTGTACTGTACTCTCCCAAGCGCCTAGTACAGTGCTCAACACAGTAAACGCTCAAAATACCACTGAATCAGAGAACGCACTGCTTGCTTGGCATAGCCCAAGACCCAAAATACACCCACATTTTCAAGAAACATTACGTATGGAGGATCCTGGGGGCAGAGCTGCACCTTCTCTAAGGTGTACCATTTTTGGAGACTGAAGCCAGGCGGAGAGTAGGGAGGTGGCTGGACCCTCCCTAGGCATGCAACCACCCAGAGGGGTAACTCTGGGAGCAGAATGACATACTTACCAACAGAAGAGGCCAGAACGAGGCCCAAGCCCACTCCCAAAGGAGCTCCCATGTTCAGAAACTTTTCGCTCGGTGCGCACATGGCCACTGTAGAGAGGCCTCCCACGATCCCTGCAGTGTACCAGGCTGCTCTGATGAGCAGAGGGCCGCCCAGAAGGGTCAGAGGAGCCACAACCGCACCCATGACACCTAGGGAAAAAACAGCCAAGCCATCAACAAGGATTTACTACAGGCTCAGCACAGTAACATGTCATTTTGGAATACTCAGAGAGAAACAGTGGATAAGACGCGGGAGGAAGATGACATCTTCTGCAATCTAGGACTATTATTCCAGAAGTTCTGGAGACACTAGAGAACGCTTCCATTCATTACTTTAAAGCAGCGTGGCTCAGTGGAAAGAATACGGGCTTTGGAATCAGAGGTCATGGGTTCAAAACCCCGCTCCGCCACTTGTCAGCTGTGTGACTTTGGGTAAGTCACAACTTCTCTGTGCCTCAGTTACCTCATCTGTCAAATGGAGATTAAGACTGAGCCCCCCGTGGGACAACCTGATCACCTTGTAACCTCCCCAGCGCTTAGAACAGTGCTTTGCAAATAGTAAGCGCTTGATAAATGCCATCATTATTATTATTATATGCTTTTTATACACACACCCACCCCTCCCATCCCCTTGCGAAATGTGGGCATTTTATGTAATCCACAAAGCAGAAACTGCAATAACTAGATGAAAAAGACAACTTGATCAAACTGACCTAGCTCTTATAAATCTAACACTATGTTTCACAGAAACACACTTATGGGTATTGCTGCTGAATGAGGTCAGAGTTGAAATTGATAAATTAATCTTGCTTAGACCTTTAGAGAGGACTATGCCTCCTGTTATCTTGTTCAGCTAAGATTGCTGTCACCTTACAAGTAATTTTATGGCCAGAGGTACCTGTAATCAAGCCATAAACTATGTACAAAGGAGTTAGAAGGGAATTGCCCATATTTTCTAACATTCCAGACAAGTAAAATGAAAATCATTCACCCTTCAGACAATCCACTAGTAAAATTTCTCTAAAACAGTGATTTTTCCTCCTGTTAGGTCATTTGTAATTTACAGGATAATTTTTCGTGAGTCTCCATGTGGCCCGCCTTGAAAGTGATAAAAATGCATTTCCTAAAGCACCACACACCCATGGCTCAAAAACCAAATGAAGTTTGGCACAACATACCACTAAATATTGCTCAATGGTTTCTTTAAACTGACCAAGACAATCCCTCTGGGCAACTAGACTGGCAGATGCTTTTTGCTATTATCACTTAGCCTATCCAGTCTTGATCACTGCATCGGCCTCTTTGCTGATCTCCCTGCCTTCTGTCTCTCCCCACCCCAGTCCATACTTCACTCTGCTGCTAGGACCACTTTCGTACAAAACGCTCAGTATGTTTCTCCACTTCAAGAACCTCTAGGCAACTAGATTGGCAGATGCTTTTTGCTCTTATCACTTAGCCTATCCAGTCTTGATCACTGCATCGGCCTCTTTGCTGATCTCCCTGCCTTCTATCTCTCCCCACTCCAGTCCATACTTCACTCTGCTGCTAGGACCACTTTCGTACAAAACGCTCAGTATGTTTCTCCACTTCAAGAACCTCTAGCGGTTGCCCAATCACCTCTGCACTGAATTCCTTACCATAGACTTTAAAGCATTCAATCACCTTACCTCCTCCCTTAACTCCCCGATTTCCGACTACAACCCAGCCCGCACACGTCGCTCCTCTCACGGCAACCTACTCACTGTATCTCCTTTATCTCTTCGCTGATCCCTTACTCCCATCGCGCTTCAGGCCAGGAACTCTCTCCCTTATTCACTTACAAAAGAAGATCACTCTTTCCCACCTTCAAAACCTTATTAAAAATACAGCTCCTCCAGGAGGTCTTCCCTGAACAAACCCTCATTCCTTCTTCTTCCGCTCCCTTCTGCATCACCCTGGACCTAGAATTTGCACCCTTTAGCTGTCCCTCCCTTAGCTCCATAGCACTTATGTACACATTTATAATTTTATTTTAATGTCTCCCTCTTTCTCTCTATACTGTAAACTCACTGAGGGCAGGGAGTGTGCCCACCAACTCATATTTACTCTCCTAAGCACTTAGTACAGTGCTCTGCACACAGTAAGTGCTCAGTATGATTGCTCACGATAATCCCATCTGACTTTGTCTTGTACGATTAACAACTAATTCTACTATATTGTCCAAGCACCCACTACAGTGCTCAATAAATACTATTGATCAACTTTCTTCATCTCCAAGGCCCAGAACAACCTACACGTGCTACCTTCGAGGTGGTTTGAGACCACTGCGTGGCACTGCTTATCTTGAATTCTGATGGGATTTAGGAGGATGGCAGAAGGGCAAACAAGGTGAAGTCTGCATGCTATAATAGTGCCAATTTAAAACAGCTGAATTTAAGTTTTGGCTTGAATCTGATTGCAAAAAGCAGGATGGTTTAAAAAACCCTACTCAAATTCAATCTTAGTTCTAGAAATAATTTCCAACAAACGACGAGTAGCTGAATTCAGGCTTAGGAAACTGCTGGTTCATTCCAATCCACAGACCGCACGGAAGTGTCATCCACTCAGTTTAAGACAGAAAATGAGTAGAAGATTTTGGCATTTTAATGACAGTAATTACAATTTAACTTAAATATGCATCTTTAGACTAATCTCCTAGTAGCCAGAGAACATTCATTCATTCATTCGTATTTACTGAGCGCTTACTGTGTGCAGAGCACTGTACTAAGCGCTTGGGAAGTACAAGTTGGCAACATATAGAGACGGTCCCTACCCAACAATGGGCTCACAGTCTAGAAGGGGGAGATGGACAACAAAACAAAACATGTAGACAGGTGTCAAGTCATCAGAATAAGTAGAAATCAAGCTAGATGCACATCATTAACAAAATAATGGCACACAGAATAGTAAATATGTACAAGTAAAATAAATAGGATAATAAATCTGTACAAACATATATACAGGTGTTGTTGGGAGGGGAAGGAGGTAGGGCGGGGGGGATGGGGAGGTGGAGAGGAAAAAGGGGGCTCAGTCTGGGAAGGCCTCCTGGAAGAGGTGAGCTCTCAGTAGGGCTTTGAAGGGAAGAAGAGAGCTAGCTTGGCGGATGTGTGGAGGGAGGGCATTCCAGGCCAGTGGGAGGACGTGGGCCGGGGGTTGACGGCAGGACAGGCGAGAACGAGGTACAGTGAGGAGGTTAGCGGCAGAGGAGCGGAGGGTGTTGGCTGGGCTGGAGAAGGAGAGAAGGGAGGTGAGGTAGGAAGGGGCGAGGTGATGGACAGCCTTGAAGCCGAGAGTGAGGAGTTTCTGCTTGATGCCTAGGTTGACTGGTAGCCACTGGAGATTTTTGAGGAGGGGAGTAACATGCCCAGAGCGTTTCTGCACAAAGATGATCCTGGCAGCAGCATGAAGTATCGACTGAAGCGGAGAGAGACAGGAGGATGGGAGATCAGAGAGGAGGCTGATGCAGTAATCCAGTCAGGATAGGATGAGAGATTGAACCAGCAACATAGCGGTTTGGATGGAGAGGAACAGGCGGATCTTGGCGATGTTGCGGAGGTGAGACTGGCAGGTTTTGGTGACGGATTGGATGTGAGGGAAAGCGGAGTCGAGGATGACACCAAGGTTGCGGGCTTGTGAAATGGGAAGGATGGTAGTGCCGTCTACAGTGACGGGAAAGTCAGGGAGAGGGCAGGGTTTGGGAGGGAAGATGAGGAGTTCAAACTTGGACATACTGAGTTTTAGATGGCGGGCAGACATACAGATGGAGATGTCCTGAAAGCAGGAGGAGACATGAGCCTGAAGGGAGGGAGAGAGAGCAGGGGCAGAGATGTAGATTTGGGTGCCATCAGCGTAGAGATGGTAGTTGAAGCCGTGGGAGCGAATGAGGTCACCAAGGGAGTGAGTGTAGATAGGGAACAGAAGGAGACCAAGAACTGACCCTTGAGGAACCCCTGCAGTAAGGGGATGGGAGGGGGAGGAGGAACCCGCAAAGGAGACTGAGAATGAACAGCCAAAGAGATAAGAGGAAAACCAGGACAGGACGGAGTCTGTGAAGCCAAGGTTGGATAGAACATGTTTACCAAATGTTGCACTGTACTTTCCACAGCACTCAGTACAATGTTCTGCACACAGTAAGTGATCAAATACCACTGATGATGGTTCTGAGCCACAAAGAAATGTATGCTCCCTTTAAATCCTATGCTTCTAAAATGTCAACCTCCAGCAAAAAGACTCTGCCCAATGCACCAGGCTTACAGCTGGATAATTCAACTTTGATATTTTCACAAAAGTATAAGAAGTTTTTTCCCCCTGAAGGTGAGCAATCCTGGAATCTCTCATTTAAGTACACAATTGTGCATGCACTACTGCTCCAGATACCTGGAATACCAATCTTGCAGGGGACAGAGCCTGGGGGCATGCATTATAGCAATAAATCAAGTAACAAGTCCAAATGATTAGTATGTTTAGAAAACTGAAGATTACTGAAACCTTATTTATCCTATTAAAAACAACAAAAAGAGAGAGGCATGAAAGACAGTTATGTTTCAAAATGCCAGTTAACACAGTCCATACCTGAATGAAGCATCCAAGCAAGATGCTTAGGGCCTGGGCTCTGCTCATACGATATTGACCTAACCAACATCCCGGCTCCAATCATGGCTGCAAAAGTTGCTCCTATTGCCTAAAACAAAGATTGAATTACTAGAGAAACAAATGTGGAAGATGAAAAATTCTACAAGTAACTTTGGTGAGCAAAACTACTTCACCGATAAAAAACTAGAAACCATCAGGTATGAACTCCTAAAAAATCTTCCCCCTCTCCTCTCCACCTCCCTCATCTACTCCCTGATCTCCCAACTGCTTCCTACTCCACCCATGAGCCTTACGGCCGTCAGTTCATGCCTTATAAAAATATATACTTATACCCACTTTTCCCCCCTCCCTGAGTGCCATCTTCAACCGCTTCTTCCTCTGCTTTCCAACACAGCCCCTCTCCTACAGAGACCCTCAATCCCACTGCACCTTCAAGCTATTAATAAATGGTATTTACTGGCACAGAGAGGTTAAATGACTTGTCCAGCCAGCAAGCAATTAGAACCCAGGTCCTCTGCTTCCAGGCCAGTGCTCTTTCCACTAGACCACACTGCTTCTTGGGAGTCTGTCAGTGTGGACAAGCCCTTCTCCTGGAAATATTTTCTAACCTTGATTTCTCCAACACTTTTCCTCTCCACCTTCTCTTTCAACCTTTCTGGTCACTCCTCTCTTCCACTGGCTCTTCCTATGCCTCGTTCTCAAGCTATGGTTTTTCTTCCAAAGCTCAGTTTTAGGTCCCCTTATATTCTCAATCAATACGCAATCCCTCGGGGAGCTCAGCCACACTCACGGACAAAACCACCATCCTATGCAGATGACTCCCTAGCCCCAGGTCCTCTCGGTCTTTGTAACCTTCCGTTTATCATCTCCTCCTACCTCCAGGACGACTCTTACTTGGAAGTCAAATCAATCACATTGGAGTGCTTACTGTGTGCAGAGAAATGTATTTAGAGCTTGGGACAGTACAATATAGCACAGTTGGAAGGCACATTCACCGCTCAGACACCCAAGTTTAACATGTCCAAAACAAACCCTCATCTTCCCTCCCAAATCCTCTTCTCTCTCCATTCTGTCTTGCAAGCCTGCAACCATGGGCTCCATTCTTGACTCTTCTCTTTCAGCCCTCATATTCGCCCAATCACCAAACCCTAACAGTACATTCTTCACATGGCTGTTATCTGCCCCTTGCTTTCCATCTAGACTGCCAAGTTCTGGTTTAACTAAGCAATTGCTTATCTCTCGACTTAAATACTGTACCAGCCTCTTCAGAGACCTCCTTGCCTCCAGCTCTCCCCTTCCCAGTCTGTACTTCAACTCTGCTGATGTGGGTTATTTTCCTAAATCATTTTGGGCTCATCTCCTTAAAAAACCTTCAATAGCTACCCATTCCCCTCCATATCAAGCAGAAATTCCTGACCACGGGTTTTAGCGCAACCAGTTCTCTTCCTTCTACTTATCCCCACTTCCCCGACTGTTGTCCAGCTCCCACACTTCATTCCTCTTAAGCTCACCATCTCCCTCATTCTCGTCTCTCGCCCAGCTCTATTTCCGATCCACAGTGATTTGTCTCAACTATTGTCAAGATTTTTTATTTTATTTTTTTTTAAAGCTGCAAATGATCTTACCATCCAGGAGCCTCTCATCATAAGGTTCATGAGAGCAGGTGACCTGCTGACTGCTACGGCAGATAATGCTGTCAAACCCACACTTCCTGCAAAATACATGTAGGTGGAATGAATCCGATCCTTCACATACTGTGGCCAGATCCTGAAAGATGATGACCTGACGTTAGTGACAGTCTCATGCAATTTTTTTTTACAATTATGTACGAGATTAGACATTGACTCTGTGGAGGACACTTGGACTAAATGCTGAAGGCACTTGATGGGTACACAGAAAAATAACAGAACAAAGATTTTTTACATAAATATAATAGCATCAAGACTGACCACAAAACACTGTTAAAAGGACAAAAGTTGGCTTATGAGGGGAAAAATAGGGCTTTCAAGCTAAGACCAAATATAGAGTTAGTTTTTCTGACCAAAGAACAACTCACATACTAGAACACACGTTTTCTGTGGGGTTCTTCTAGGACATAACCCTGACATTAACGGAATGGGCAATTTGCTTACACAGCTTTTTCAATGGCTCCGATCTCGTTTGACATTCCCAATCCGTAGTAGCCAAGGGCCCCGAGACCGACAGCAGCTCCTCCGGCAACAATCCACCTTCCCATCTGATCAACTGTTGAATGTGGGAAAACATTGCAAGACGGCTTCATTTCACATAAATGACATAAGCCTGGTTGGCAAAACAAAACTGGAGTATTCAAACCAAAAATCCCTCATTCATTTTCATGGAAAAGATACCCAATTTGTATCCTGATTTTTATTACAAATTTCAAGAAGTTAAAAAACAGAACAGTATTCAGGAACAAAAACAAAAAAAACCATCCAAAAAATCTTTTGCTTCATAATACCATTTATGTTAATTTCAAAATCTATACTTTCAAGGCATTTCTCCCCTTCTTAAATAGGTCCTCTAATTCAACCCAAACATTCCACAGGAGCCTAACCATCTTCCCCAGTGAAGAGTGCCACACTTTTAAATCTTGGGGCTGAGACCTCAACCCAAAGAGTAGACAAATTGTACTTCCAGCAGCAGAAGAGGAAGGATCCTCACCAATGAGCTCTCCCCATCCCTACTGCTTGGTTCAAAAATGCTAAGGGCATTCCCACCTGACAACAGATTTACTTCCGCTACTGCCTCTGTTCAAAGACCCCAGAAACTGCCTCTAACTTAAGTTGGGAAGAAAGACGAGTGGGAGGGTGAGGACTGCATCCCATCCAAGGACATCAAAGCTCTTTCCCACCCCCCACCCCAGGATGGTTTGTAGAAATCAGAGTTTTTCGTCCACCGGGTTTAGACAGGCCATGAAGTGCGAAAGGCATTACAACAGTGGATCACAAATTTCTGAATCTTGGATTTTTGCATATAGAAGGGTTGGGTTTTGGCTAGAGAGAGGAAGAGATGAGAGGAGTAGCAGAAATACTGCAAGTAGGGTGGCCCATGACTGCTGACCTAGGCCCTGGAGAGGCAGGAGCGGTAGCCCTCCTAGGTGGTGGGCAGGGAACATGGGATGGCAGCTAGTGCCGGTAGAGAGGGAACAAAGCTGGTTTGGGAGGAGGAACAGAAACACTACTGAAACCTAGATTTTGATATGTTAATTTTAGATTTCAGGATTTTTCCTCTTCTATATTAGTCATGCTTCTTTTGATGCTCCTTTTCTCCTACAGACTCCGTGTACCCACCCCAGGTATTATTAATTCGTGATTGGCCTGTCATTTAGAATTCTAGAGCTCACAGAACATTCTTAGCAAAAATGCATTTGCTGAAATCAAAACACTACTTCTGCCCAAGTTTCCAATCTAGATTCAGACTGTCTCCTACTTTTAAACACTTTCTCCATCGATGGTTCAAATGCTGCTTCTTTAATTTCCTGGCCAGTTCTTCCACGCCGCATTCCGAATCTTGATTTGGTGGCATAGCCCTAATACAAAAGAAACACAATTGGTGAGTTTCGAAAGCTAAGAAAATTGGAAGCTATTTCATTTTCTCCCTGCTCCAAGTTTCACTTGAGAAAGTCACAGGAACTGCATACATTTTCCCCAAAGGGGTAGTGATTCAACAAATAATTCGCCACTTCTGAGACAGAACCAAATTCCCAGGAGTCTCGCAATTGTACGCTTCACTGGTAAAGTAACAGCCTTCGATTACTTTAAAAGTCGTTTTACAGATTCTAGATTGGTCTTCAATCTAACTGAAGCCATGTTTAAACAGGAATTATGGACCTGAAAATTAGAGACCTGGGAAAGGACTGCAAACCTGCCTAAGCCCTCTAACTTGTGGTATTTAAGGGGAGAAGAGATGCCCACGAACAGCTAATTCATGCTCACCCAGGTTTCTAGTTGACAGAGGCTGCTGCACTTTACCAACTATTCTTACCTCCAGTCCGACAAGGAGAGAGGGAACAGTCTTAATGTCAGCCAACCCCCTAGCCATTAGGCTCCTGGGTGAAGCTGAATAAATGGAGTTACCACATCAATGGCATTTATCGAGCCAGCACTATTAAGCACCTGGGAGGTTACAATACAGAGTTGGTAGACACTTTCCCTACACACGAGTTTACAGTCTAGAGGGGCGGAGACAGACATGAATATGAGTAATTTATAATATGTAATTGATAGACATTTAATATTGCATTACAGTGGCTCTGACTTAGCTGGGGTAGAAGTCAACAGGACAACGAGCAACATTAGCGATTGGTTTTAACAATGCATTTTTTTAGAAGCTACTTAGAGCCTGATCGCTGCTTGTAGTCATAGGTGCCAAAAAGGAGCTGCCGCTCCAAAGGAAAGCAAGAAATCTTTTGCCTCACATCTAAGGAAGCGAGGCAACTCCCTGCCAGCCAACCCCGGATATTTAGCAGGCCAGCAGCTTCTAGGTGCCGTGATGCTGCTGCTACCTCTGTCCAGCCCAGGTGTCATGGCTATTTCTACTTGGCCAATTTTACTTCCACTTTGGGTAGGTAGCGGGGGCACCCTTGGGGTCACGGGTCAGCAACGGCTGCACAACGGCTCCCGCTACGAATCCAACAAGTGAGCCACCCGTTTCCCAAGAAAGGACAGGACTGAACACAACATAGAGACGGTGCTCTTACCTGGTTGAATTGCAAGAGCCGTTGATCTGTCTTTAGAACGGAACTTCTCAGGGCAGGGGAAGCTTGGGGGAGCACTGGGTGGAGAGCCCTGGACGGAAGGGCCCGAAGGCACGCCAACCTGGCCGCCAACATGGCGGTACAACAGCCTCACTGAGTGCTTCTGAAAAATGCTAAGACAGACAAGACATCTCTTGATTACTTACAGCATTAAGGGCATCTGCCAATCAAGTGAAAAAGATCTTCAAATCTTACTGGAGGAGCCTGGGGCAGAAGAAATGCTTAAAAAAACCAACAAAACCCCCCACAAATTTTAGGTACAAGGAGGATACACAGCCAATTCCTAGGCTGATAATCCAATTGTGGATTAGCCAAGCCTTCACCTCCCTTCTGCTGCCTGTTTTTTTTTTTTTTTGGTAATACCCTTGTCCTTCACTCAAGGGGTGTGGGTGGCAAGGGGGAGGGAATAGGAGAAAAAGGTCAATAAGATGAAACAACGTTTCAACTATTAGCCCTGGAATAGAGTTTAGTGAAGGAACTAAGGAAATACTGAAAGAAATACTTTAGGCTTTTAGAGAGTTCATTCATTTATTCAATCGTATTTATTGAGCACTTACTGTGTGCAGAGCACTGTACTAAGCGCTTGGGAAGTATAAGTTGGCAACATATAGAGACGGTCCCTACCCAACAGTGGGCTCACAGTCTAGAAGGGGGAGGTCAAGTCTCTAGTCTAACATCCAGATTTGGTAGTATATTATATTCAGTGCCTTTCATAAATATGTTGCTGTTTCCCAGGTTCATCCACATTGTGTAATACTAGTGCCTATTTGGGGAAAAAAATGGCATAAACACACAAGACCTGCCCCACCCAATTTGGATATATAATGGCATCTATACAGTGGACCCACCCCAGTGGGCAGAGAACTTTTCTACCAACTCTGCTGCACTGTACTCTCCCACACGTTTAATACAGTAACCTTGCACACAGCAAGCACTCAAATACAATCGACTGATTTAAAGTCACTTTTTTGGCATACTGTTTTAAAGCAGATTTAAGGTTGGTTGATTATCAGAAACTCCCGCTCATGTGCTAAGAATTTCTAACTCAGTCACCATTCTAAGGGTCTTGATTAAAAGGATCCAGTCCAGAGGAATTTTATGGAGAAACTGAGGTGGGTGAAGAGGAAGGCTGGTAGGGATGGATTCTCTGCAGAAGATCTTTATCCTGGCCTGCCCTTCCTCCCCAATGTGCACTTGGCCGGCATCTTGGCGGCTACTCCAAGTCCCATCACTTATCAATGAATGGCATTTATTGAGTAGCTACCAGATGCAGAAGCAGCGTGGCTCAGTGGAAAGAGCACGGGCTTTGGAGTCAGAGGTCATGGGTTCAAATCCCGGCTCTGCCAGTTGTCAGCTGTGTGACTTTGGGCAAGTCACTTAACTTCTCTGTGCCTCAGTTACCTCATCTGTAAAATGGGGATTAAGACTGTGAGTCCCCCCTGGGGCAACCCGATCACCTTGTAACCTCCCCAGCGCTTAGAGCAGTGCTTTGCACATAGTAAGTGCTTAATAAACGCCACCATTAAACGCCACCATTATGCAGAGCACTGTACTAAGAGCCTGAGTGAGCACAAACATGAAAGACATTGCCCCAACCTTCAACAAGTTAGTGAGGGAGAGGCAATTATTTGTAAAGAGTGGCAATTATTTATAAAGAGTAGAAGCAGGATAAGTAGATAAATGAAAGTTAATGAAGGTGGAGGATACACAAGTGCCATGGATGAGTATATAGTCATAAGTGCCATGGGGGCTTGCTGGTGAGAGAGGAGTTTAAATCAGAGAAGGCATCCTAAAGGAGGTGAGTTTCCAAGAGGGCTTGGAGAAGAGGAAAAGCTGTCGTTTGGTAGGTTTGAAATGGGAGGGTGATCAAGGGGCTAGAGTTGGGAGGGTTGAGAGAGCACAGTAAAAAATGTTTGCTTGGTGAATGCTAATTGTTAAAGCCGGGGTGCAGCACTTTATAAGAGGGAGGATGACAGAATGCCTCAGAGCCAGTGTCCAGAAGTTTCTGCTTAATAAAGAGGGAGACAACCATTAGAGGCTTTTGAGTGGAGAGCTGCAGGCTGAACGGTACTTTAGGAAAATGATCCGGGCTGCAGAATATAGTATAGATTGGAGGCAGTAAGATCAGGGAGGAGGCTAATACAGTACTCTGTCTGGGCTTTGACTGGAGCCAGTACTAGGGTGGTGGCCATATGGATGGAATTGGAGAGGTGAATTTGGGAAGGAAGATCAGCAGGATTTATTCCAAACGTAGGAGTCGTAAAATGACAAGTAGCGGGAAACTTATGAGGACTGGGAGTTCGGAAGGAAGGTGAGTTGAGTTTTAGTCACAATGACAGGACATCAATGACATGAGGAAATCCAAGACTGCTGAGAGATCAGGTGGCTGAGTATAATTGGGAGTCATCCACACAGAAGTGGTAACAAGCTCTGTGAGTGGATGAAATCTTCAAGTGATTTGATAGTGAGCAGAACAGGTGTCCCCTAACAACTTGGGGGATGAAAGGAAGAAAGCCCAGGAAAGGAGACTGACTGAACTAGATTCTCCTAAGCTCTTCATGTAGTGCTCCACAAAAAGCAGGCGCTCAAATACCATTCACTGATATTTGAAAGTTAACAGGCTAGAAGGATTAGAACATTATAGATAGGTAGTGGGAAAAGCAGCACGGCCGAGTGGAAAGAGAATGGGTCTGTGAGTCTGAGGGCCTGGGTTCTAATCCCAGCCCCATCACTTTTCTGCTGTGTGATTCTGGGCAAGTCATAACTTTTCCGTACCTGTTCCCTCATCTGTAAAATGGAGATCCAAGCTGTGAGCCCCACATGGGACTTGGACTATATCCAATTAGCTTGTATCTACTTCAATGCCAGGCACATAGTAAGCACTTAAACACCATTTAAAACAAAAATAAAAAACCACCCACTAGAGGTAGTTTTCAGAAGCTAGACTGTGAGGGTCAACACAACCAGTAACCTACAAATATTCCCTTCTAAGTCAGTATTACCAAATACTCATATTTTCTGTGGGGAAGTCAAATGGTTTGAGTGTTATCCTACGTATTTTATGCAGTGAGCAAATGCTAGCTTTATTATGAGATTGAAGGAATGATTGGTATACATTGCACTGTACCAAGAAATGGAAACACAACCTAACCTTGTATCAGTCAATGGTATTTGGGCACTTACAATGTGCTGAGCACTGTACTAAGCACTGCCCATACTGAGCTTCCAGTCTAGAGAGACTGACACAAATGATTAACTTATAATAAATAAAGATATGAATGCAAGTGCTACGGGGTTGGGGTGAACAAAGGTCACAGATCCAGGTACATACATGATGGAGAAGGGAGAGCAAGACAGGGGAAGGAGGGTTTAATCAGGGAAGGCTTCGTGGAGATGTGACCTTAATTGTGCTTTGAGGGAGGAGGGAGTGAAGGTCTGGCATATATGGAGGGGGGAAGAGAGAGTTCTAGGCAATGGGGAGGATTTTATGTTGCCAACTTGTACTCCCCAAGCACTTAGTACAGTGTTCTGCACACAGTAAGCACTCAATAAATACGACTGAATGAATTTAAGAAAGGGGTCGGCAGACAGATGGGGAGATCGGGGCCCAGGGAGTGCACTGGAGCAGAGTGTGTGGGCTGGGCTGGAGTAGCAGTGTCTCTATACAACCCTCTCCTGTCAAAATCTGACCCACAGGGTCAAATAAAAGCTGCTTAAATTTCCATCCTGCAAAAAGTTTCGTTTTTTTTAAATGCCTACATTTCCACGCCGGCCCGGTCTCCTAGGGCGGGGAATAACCTTTCCTCTAAACAGGATAAATTGCATCACCCGGCTCTCTATCGACTGAGGTCAGCTGGAGGAGGGGGCTGGGGCGGCGGGGTCCCTCCTCTCTGGGTCCGCACCCGCCTAATAATAATAATAATAATAATAATAATCATAGTGCTGGTATTTGTTAAGTGCTTACTATGTGCCAAGCACTGTTCTAAGTGCTGGGGTGGGATACAAGGTAATCAGGTTATCTGCCCCACATGGGGCTCAGTCTTAATCCCCCTTTTCCAGATGAGGTAACAGGCACAGGGAAGTGAGTAACTTGCCCAAAGTCACCCAGCTGACAAGGGGCGGCGTCAGGATTAGAACCCACAACCTCTGACTCTTTCGACTGAGCCACGCTGCCACTCTGTGCCGACCCGCAGCAGTGCCCAAACTCCCGCCGCCTCCCGGGCCCCTATGCCGGCCAAGTCGTGGCATACTGGAAAGAGCCCGGACTTGGGAGTCAGAGGACATGGGTTCTAATCCTTCCTCTGCCACTTGTCAGCTGTGTGACCTTGGGCAAGCCACTAACTCCTCTGTGCCTCAGTTCCCTCCTCTGTAAAATGGGGATTAAGACTGTGAGCCCCACGTGGGACAACTTGATCAGCTTGTATCTCCCCCAGTGCTTAGAACAGTGCTTTGCACATAGTAAGCACTTAACAAATACCATCTCCTCAGTGCTTCGAACGGTGCTTTGCACATAGTAAGCGCTTAATAAATGCCATTATTATTATAAGAGTGTAAGCCCCACGTGGGGCAGGGATTGGGTCCAACTGCCTTAACTTGTACCTCCCCCAGTGTTTAGGACAGTGCTGGGCACATAGAGAAGCAGCATGGCCCAGCGGAAAGAGCACGGGCTTTGGAGTCCGAAGTCATGGGTTCATATCCTGGCTCTGCCACTTGCCAGCTGTGTGACTTTGGGCAAGTCACTTCACTTCTCTGGGCCTCAGTTCCCTCACCTGTAAAATGGGGATGAAGACTGTGAGCCCCCCCCACCGCGGGACAACCTCATCACCTTGTAACCTCCCCAGCGCTTAGAGCAGTGCTTTGCACACAGTAAGTGCTTAATAAATGCTATCATTATTGTTATTATTATAGTAAGCGCTTAACAAATGCCATTGTTATTATTATTAACAGGGGACAGGAGGCCAAGGTCACCCTTGGGGGCGAAACCGTAAGTCGAGGCCGACCTGTGTGTGGGGGGGGGCCCAAGGCCCCGCCCCCCACTAACCGCCCCCAACCCTGACCTCTGACCCCTGCCCCACCGCAGCCGGGCGGTGATGCAGTTGGGCCGTCCCGGTCACACAATAATAATAACGGCATTTATTAAGTGCGTACTATGTGTAAAACACTGTTCTAATAATAATAATGGTATTTGTTCAGCACTTACTATGTGCCAAGCACTTTTCTAAGCGCTGGGGTAGACACAAGGTCATCAGGGGGTCCCACGTGGGGGTCCCAGTCTTCATCCCCATTTTGCAGATGAGGTCACTGATGCCCAGAGAATAATAATAATAATATAATAATAATAATAATGACATTTACTAAGTGCTTACTATGTGCAAAGCACTGTTCTAAGCGCTGGGGAGGTTACAAGATTATCAGGGGGGTCCCACGTGGGAGTCCCAGTCTTCATCCCCATTTTGCAGATGAGGTCACTGAGGCCCAGAGAACAATAATAACAAGAATAATAATGGCATTTACTAAGCACTTACTATGTGCAAAACACTGTTCTAAGCGCTGGGGGGGTTACAAGGTGATCAGGTTGCCCCACAGGGACTCACAGTCTTCATCCCCATTTTCCAGATGAGGGAACTGAGGCCCAGAAGTGAAGTGACTTGCCAAAAGTCACACAGCTGACTTACCTCATCTGTAAAATGGGGATGAAAACTGTGAGCACCCCCCCCCACCATGGGACAACCTGATGACCTTGTAACCTGCCCAGTGCTTAGAACAGTGCTTTGTACATAGTAAGCACTTAACACATACCATCATTGTTATTATTATTATTTGGCAGACCCAAAGTCATACAGCTGACTTACCTCATCTGTAAAATGGGGATGAAAACTGTGAGCCCCCACCATGGGACAACCTGATGACCTTGTAACCTCCCCAGCACTTAGAACAGTGCTTTGCACATAGTAAGCACTTAACACATACCATTATTGTTATTATTATTTGGCAGGCCCAAAGTCACACAGCTGACTTACCTCACCTGTAAAATGGGGATGACAACCTGATCACCATGTCACCTCCCCAGTGCTTAGAACAGTGCTTTGCACATAGTAAGCGCCTAACACATACCATCATTGTTATTATTATTATTTGGCAGGCCCAAAGTCACACAGCTGACTTACCTCATCTGTAAAATGGGGATGAAAACTGTGAGCCCCCACCATGGGACAACCTGATTACCATGTAACCTCCCCAGCGCTTAGAACAGTGCTTTGCACATAGTAAGCGCTTAATAAATGCTATCATAATTAGAACAGTGCTTTGCACAAAATAAGAGCTTAACACATACCATCATTGTTATTATTATTTGGCAGGCCCAAAGTCACACAGCTGACTTACCTCATCTGTAAAGTGGGGATGAAAACTGTGAGCCCCCACCATGGGACAACCTGATGACCTTGTAACCTCCCCAGCGCTTAGAACAGTGCTTTGCTCATAGTAAGCGCTTAATAAATGCTATCATTATTATTATTAGAACAGTGCTTTGCACATAGTAAGCGCTTAACACATACCATCATTGTTATTATTTGGCAGGCCCAAAAGTCACACAGCTGACTTACCTCATCTGTAAAGTGGGGATGAAAACTGTGAGCCCCCACCATGGGACAACCTGATCACCTTGTAACCTCCCAAGCGCTTAGAACAGTGCTTTGCACATAGTAAGCGCTTAACACATATCATTGTTGTCATTATTATTATTTGGCAGGCCCAAAGTCACACAGCTGACTTACCTCACCTGTAAAATGGGGATGACAACCTGATCACCATGTAACCTCCCCAGCACATAGTAAGCACTTAACACATACCATCATTGTTATTATTATTATTCGGCAGGCCCAAAGTCGCACAGCTGACTTACCTCATCTGTAAAATGGGGATGAAAACTGTGAGCCCCCACCATGGGACAACCTGATGACCTTGTAACCTCCCCAGCGCTTAGAACAGTGCTTTGCACATAGTAAGCGCTTAATAAATGCTATCATTATTATTATTAGAACAGTGCTTTACACATAGTAAGCGCTTAACACATACCATCATTGTTATTATTTGGTAGGCCCAAAGTCACACAGCTGACTTACCTCATCTGTAAAGTGGGGATGAAAACTGTGAGCCCCCACCATGGGACAACCTGATCACCATGTAACCTCCCCAACGCTTAGAACAGTGCTTTGCACATAGTAAGCGCTTAACACATACCAGCATTGTTATTATCATTATTTGGCAGGCCCAAAGTCACACAGCTGACTTACCTCATCTGTAAAATGGGGATGACAACCTGATCACCATGTAACCTCCCCAGCACATAGTAAGCACTTAACACATACCATCATTGTTATGATTATTCGGCAGGCCCAAAGTCACACAGCTGACTTACCTCATCTGTAGAATGGGGATGACAACCTGATCACCATGTCACCTCCCCAGCGCTTAGAACAGTGCCTTGCGCATAGTAAGCGCTTAAAACATACCATCATTATTATTTGGCAGAGCCGGGATTTGAACCCACGACCTCTGACTCCAAAGCTCGGGCTCTTAGACTGTGAGCCCACTGCTGGGTAGGGACTGTATATGTTGCCAACTTGTACTTCCCAAGCGCTTAGCACAGCGCTCTGCACACAGTAGGCGCTCAATAAATACGATTGATTGATTTTCCTCTGAGCCACGATGCTTTAGAGAAGGGAAGTGACTTACCCAAGGTGACACACGGAGGGGATGAAAAGGGATGCAAGATGGAGGCCTGCGGGTCGTTACCTCACGCTGACGACGGCCTCCTCCTCGCGTCGCTACCCCTCAACGGCCCCACTGCGCACGCGCGCTTCCACTTCCCTCTCCTCCAATCAGGTTGCTCCCTTCGCCGCGCGCGCCCCCTTCAGGACCGCCCACGTGACCTCTCGGGGGCGGGGCGAGGAGGGGAGGGAAGGCCGGGGAAGAAGACGCCCAAAAGGGCGTCGTCGGCCGCCATCTTAGTTCGGGCCTTGAGGGCCACCCCGGGCCTAGTCAGTCGGTCTCGCCTCAGCCCGCCCCTATCGCCAGTCGGGGTTGGTCACCCCAGACGTCCTTTCGACGTCATAAACGGCTTCTGGTGGAAGTGAAGTTTTCTTTTCCCCTGTGCCATCTTTATTCATTCATTCAATCAATCAATCGTATTTATTGAGTGCTTACCGTGTGCAGAACACTGCACTAAGCGCTTGGGAAGTACAAGTTGTAAACATACAGACTGTCCTTACCCAACATTCATTCATTCAAGCGTATTTATTGAGCACATGCTGTGTGCAGGGCACTGCACTAAGCGCTTGGGAAGTACAAGTTGGCAACATATAGAGACGGTCCCCACCCAACATTCATTCAATTGTATTGAGCGCGTACTGTGTGCAGAGCACTGTACTAAGCGCTTGGGAAGTACAAGTTGGCGACATATAGACAGTCCTTACCCAACATTCATTCATTCAATCGTATTTATTGAGAGCTTATTGTGTGCAGAGCACTGCACTAAGCGCTTGGGAAGTACCGATGTCATCCCCCGGGCCTGGAATGCCCTCCCTCTGCCCATCCGCCAAGCTAGCTCTCTTCCTCCCTTCAAGGCCCTACTGAGAGCTCACCTCCTCCAGGAGGCCTTCCCAGACTGAGCCCACTCCTTCCTCTCCCCCTCGTCCCCCTTTTCATCCCCCCGCCTTACCTCCTTCCCTTCCCCACAGCACCTGTATATATGTATATATGTTTGTACATATTTATTACTCTATTTTACTTGTACATATCTATTCTATTTATTTTATTTTGTTAGTATGTTTGGTTTTGTTGTCTGTCTTCCCCTTTTAGACTGTGAGTCCACTGTTGGGTAGGGACTGTCTCTATATGTTGCCAACTTGTACTTCCCAAGCGCTTAGTACACTGCTCTGCACACAGTAAGCGCTCAATAAATACGATTGATGATGATGATGATAGAGACGGTCCCTACCCAACATTCATTCATTCATTCATTCAATCATATTTATTGAGCACTTACTGTGTGCAGAGCACTGTACTAAGTGCTTGGGAAGTACAAGTTGGCAACATCTAGAGATGGTCCCTACCCAACATTCATTCATTCAATTGTATTGAGCGCGTACTGTGTGCAGAGCACTGTACTAAACACTTGGGAAGTACAAATTGGCAACATCTAGAGACGGTCCTACCCAACATTCATTAATTCAATCGTATTTTTTGAGCATGTACTGTGTGCAGAGCACTGCACTAAGCGCTTGGGAAGTACAAGTTGGCAACATATAGAGACGGTTCCTACCCAACATTCATTCATTCATTCAATTGTATTTATTCATTCATTCAATCGTATTTATTGAGCGCTTACTCTGTGCAGAGCACTGCACTAAGCAATTGGGAAGAACAAGTTGGCAACATATAGAGACCGTCCCTACCCAACAGCAGGCTTTTATTGAGTGCTTACTGTGTGCAGAGCACTGCACTAAGCACTTGGGAAGTACAGGTTGGCAACATATAGAGACGGTCCCTACCCAACAACGGCTTTTATTGAGCGCTTACTGTGTGCAGAGCACTGTACTAAGCGCTTGGGAAGAACAAGTTGGCAACATCTAGAGATGGTCCCTACCCAACATTCATTCATTCATTCAATCAATCATCATCATCAATCGTGTTTATTAAGCGCTTACTATGTGCAGAGCACTGTACTAAGCACTTGGGAAGTACAAATTGGCAACATATAGAGACAGTCCCTATGTGCAGAGCACTGTACTAAGCGCTTGGGAAGTACAGGTTGGCAACATCTAGAGACGGTCCCTACCCAACAGCGGGCATTTATTGAGCACTTACTGTGTGCAGAGCATTGTACTAAGCGCTTGGGCAGTACAAGTTGGCAACATATAGAGTAGGTCCCTACCCAACAGCGGGCTCACAGTCTAGAAGGGGGAGACAGAGAACAAAACAAAGCATATTAACAAAATAAAATAGAGTAGTAAATATGTACAAGTAAAATAGAGTAATAAATCTGTGCCTCAGTTACTTCATCTGTAAAATGGGGATTAAGACTGTGAGCCCCCCATTGGACAACCTGATCACCTTGTAACCTCCCAGACACTTAGAACAGTGCTTTGCACATAGTAAGCGCTTAATAAATCCTACTGAGAGCTCACCTCCTCCAGGAGGCCTTCCCAGACTGAGCCCCCTCCTTCCCCTCCCCACCCTCCTTCCCCTCCCCATCCCTGCTGCCTTACCTCCTTCCCCTCCCCACAGCACCTGTATATATGTAGATATGTTTGTACATATTTATTACTCTATTTTACTTATACATATTTATTCTATTTATTTTATTTGGCTAAAATGTTTTGTTTTGTTGTCTGTCTCCCCCTTCTAGACTGTGAGCCCATTGCTGGGTAGGGACCGTCTCTATATGTTGCCAACTTGTACTTCCCAAGCGCTTAGTACAGTGCTCTGCACAAAGTAAGTGCTCAATAAATACGATTGAATGAATGAATGAATGAATGTGTGGAGGGAGGGCATTCCAGGCCAGGGTGAGGACGTGGGCTGGGGGTCAACGGTGGGACAGGCGAAAAAATATGGAACGCTTCACAATAACAACCCTTATTGTCAAGCACGTACTGGGCGCCAAGAATTCATTCATTCATTCATATTTACTCATTCATTTATTCACTCATTCAATCGTATTTACTGAGCACTTACTGTGCACAGAGCACTGTACTAAGCACTTGGAAAGTAAGAGAACCAGCGTGGCTCAGTGGAAAGAGCACGGACTTTGGAGTCAGAGGTCATGAGTTCAAATTCTGGCCCTGCCTCCTGTCAGCTGTGTGACTTTGGGCAAGTCACTTCACTTCTCTGGGCCTCAGTCACCTCATCTGTAAAATGGGGATTATTAATAATGGCATTTATTAAGCACTTACTATGTGCAAAGCACTGTTCTAAGCACCGGGGAGGTTACAAGGTGATCAGGTTGTCCCACGGGGGGCTCACAGTCCTAATCCCCATTTTACAGGTGAGGGAACTGGGGCACAGAGAAGTGAAGTGACTTGCCCAAAGTCACACAGCTGACAATTGGCGGAGCTGTGATTTGAACCCATGACCTCTGACTCCAAAGCACGTGCTCTTTCCAGTGAGCCACGCTGCTTCTCTACTGTTGAGCCCCCCGTGGGACAACCTGATCACCTTGTAACCTCTCCAGCGCTTAGAAGTGCTCAATAAATGCCATCATTATTATTATTACAATTTGAATTGTACTTAACACAAGGGAAGACACAATACAGTCTGACCAGAAACATTCCCTGCCCCACAAGGGGCTCACAGTCCAAGGAGGGAAGAGAACATCCGCTGTTGGGTAGGGACCGTCTCTAGATGTTGCCAACTTGTACTTCCCAAGCGCTTAGTACAGTGTTCTGCACACAGTAAGCGCTCAATAAATACGATTGAATGAATGAATGAACAGGAGTTTACATTCCCATTTTACAGTTAAAGGAACTGGAGTACAGAGAAGTTCAGCAATTTGCTTGCATAATAATGTTGGCATTTGTTAAGCGCTATGCGCCAAACACTGTACTAAGCGCTGGGGGGGGGGGGATACAAGGTAATCAAGGTTGTCCCACGTGGGGCTCACAGTCTTAACTGAGGCATAGAGACATTAAGTGACTTGCCCAAAGTCACACAGCTGACAAGTGGCAGAGCGGAGATTGGAACCCAAGACCTCTGACTCCCAAGCCTGGGCTCTCTCCACGGAGCCACGCTGTCACAGAGCAGACAAATGGCAGAGTTGCAATTAGAAGGACTCTTCCAGTCGGGTGTCCCTCTATTCCAGGCTCCCAAAAGTCAGAGTTGTTTTTCCTTTTGAATCCATGGAAACACCTGGGCATGATAGAATTACCTGCGTATGCAAAGCTGTTCTAAGATCACATCTTCCGTTGTTGGGTAGGGGCCATCTCTATATGTTACCTGTATATATGTATATATGTTTGGACGTATTTATTACTCTATTTATTTATTTATTTTACTTGTACATATCTATTCTATTTATTTTATTTTGTTAGTATGTTTGGTTTTGTTCTCTGTCTCCCCCTTTTAGACTGTGAGCCCACTGTTGGGTAGGGACTGTCTCTCTATGTTGCCAACTTGTACTTCCCAAGCGCTTAGTACAGTGCTGTGCACACAGTAAGCGCTCAATAAATACGATTGATGATGATGATACGTTGCCGACTTGTACTTCCCAAGCACCTGTATATATGTATATATGTTTGTACATATTTATTACTCTATTTATTCATTTTACTTGTACATATCTCCTATTTATTTTATTTTGTTAATATGTTTTGTTTTGTTCTCTGTCTCCCCCTTCTAGACTGTGAGCCCACTGTTGGGTAGGGACTGTCTCTAGATGTTGCCAATTTGTACTTCCCAAGCGCTTAGTACAGTGCTCTGCACATAGTAAGCGCTCAATAAATGCGATTGATGATGATGATGATGTTGGGTAGGGACTGTCTCTATGTGATGCCAACTTGTACTTCCCAAGTGCTTAGTACAGTGCTCTGCACACAGTAAGCGCTCAATAAATACGATTGATTGATTGAATACAGTGCTCTGCACACAGTAAGCGCTCAATAAATACGATTAAATGAATGAATCTCCAAGAGGCTTTCTCGGACTAACCTCTCTTCCCCAGCCTTTTCACCCGAACTTCTGTGTCACCTATGTCTTGAGTTTGTACCCCTTAAGCGTTTTCTTACTCCACCCCCAACTCCACATAATTTATGTACGTGTCCTTGTACTCTGTTGCTTCCCCATTCTGTAATTTATTTTAAATGTCTGCCCCTGCCACGAGATTGTATATTCCTTGAGAGGAGAGATCATGGCTGCCAACTCAATTAATACCATTGATTGACTGATGGACTAATTAAATGCAGGGCAATGCAAAAAGACTGAGGTGGGAATTGAGGAACACACGTTGATTAGATTAGAAATTACTTAGGGGAAGATCTTCTGGAGGAGATGTGATCTCTGAAGGGCTTTGAAGATGGGGTTAGCTGTAAAGAGCCCGGGCTTTGGAGTCAGAGGTCATGGGTTCAAATCCCGGCTCTGCCAATTGTCAGCTGTGTGACTTTGGCAAGTCACTTAACTTCTCTGTGCCTCAGTTCCCTCATCTGTAAAATGGGGATTAAGACTGGGAGCCCCACATGGGACAACCTGATCACCTTGTATCCCCCAGCGCTTAGAACAGTGCTTTGCACATAGTAAGTGCTTAAAAAATACCAAAATTATTATTATTATTATATGAAAGGGATGGAAGCTCCAGGCAAAGGATTGAGGAAGAGGGTGAGAGAGAAGGCATTTTTCATCACCCTGAGCAACCTCCCTATGAAGTAAATACAGCCTCAGGTATAATGGCTCTCTTTTGCCTACAAATCCTGTTAAGACACATATAATCAATCGTATTTATTGAGCGCTTACTGCATGCAGAGCACTGTTCTAAGCGCTTGAAGTTCAGGGAAGAGCCTAGTTCTAGGTCCCTGCAGGGCACACTGGCCGTTAGACCACATCAAGACCTAGGAGATATAAAAACAGAAACTTTGCTTCCCTTTGTCAAATTCATCCCTCTGAAATTTTCTTTTTAAAACTTGGAAAAGTCAAAACCATTTTTCACCCACCATTTATTTTTGGCCACGGCCCAGGGGTGAGAACTGTTACATACATGGAAAGCGCACAGGCCTAGAAGTCAGAGGACCTGGGTTTTAATCCTGAGTCGGCCACCTGCCTGCTGTGTGGCCTGGGACAAGTCACTTAAATTATCTGTACCTCAGTTTCTTCATCTGTAAGATGGGAATTCAGTACCTCCCTCCCTCCCTCCTGTAGACTGGGAGCTCCATGTGGGACGGGTACCGTGTTTGTTCTGATTAACTTGTATCTACTCCACAGTTTAGTACCGTGCTGGGCATATTGTCTTGTTTTATGCTGTTGAGTTGTCTCCGACCATAGCGATGTCATGGACACATCTCTCCCAGAACGCCCCATCTCCATCCGAAATTATTCTGGTAGTGTATCCAGAGAGTTTTTTAATGTATCCAGAGAGTTTTCTTGGTAAAAAATATGGAAGTGGTTTACCACTGCCTTCTTCCACGCAGTAAACTTGAGTCTCCAACCCTGACTCTCTTCTATGCAGCTGTATATACGTATATATGTCTGTACATATTTATTACTCTATTTATTTTACTTGTACATATCTATTCTATTTATTTTATTTTGTTAGTATGTTTGGTTTTGTTCTCTGTCTCCCCCTTTTAGACTGTGAGCCCACTGTTGGGTAGGGACTGTCTCTATATGTTGCCAACTTGTACTTCCCAAGCGCTTAGTACAGTGCTCTGCACACAGTAAGCGCTCAATAAATATGATTGATTGATTGATTGCTGCCCAGCACAAGACAGTTTTGACTTGCAGCAGATGGCCTTCCACTTGAATCTCATCTTTTCTCCTGCTCTGACTGACCCTTTTTTTTGTAACTTTCTCCCAGCTTCTTTTCTGCCACCCTTTCTCTCTTTTCATTTTCCTCCTTTTTGTCTTTTGCTGCTTCACATTTTTTCCACGTATTGTTTTCCTACCTTCTGTTTCTCTTCCCTCATATTCTTTATTTTTCTGAATATTGAGCACTTGTGCAAGGTACAGTACTGAGTATTTAGGAGAGTATAATAATAATGATGGTATTTGTTAATAATAATAATAATAATGATGGCATTTGTTAAGCACTTACTACATGCAAAGCACTGTTCTATACTGTAACTCAATATAATAAAATGCAATACAAAGACTACCTGCCTTTCTTTCAGTCTTGTCCACTTTCCCCAGCCCCTCTCTTTTTTTTTTATGTGGTATTTGTTAAGCACTTACTATGTGCCAGGCACTTGTAGTAAGCACTGGGTAGGGACTGTCTCTATATGTTGCCAACTTGTACTTCCCAAGCGCTTAGTACAGTGCTCTGCACACAGTAAGCGCTCAATAAATACGATCGATGATGATGATGCAAACTAAGCGGGTTGGACAAAGTCTATGTTCCACGTGGGGCTCACAGTCTTAATCCCCATTTCACAGATGAGATGATACCCACTGTATCCACTGGAATAGTAGGAGGGGTTATTTACAAAACAAACAAACCCCCAAAAAAGCCAACAGAAGACAGACATATAAAGACTAAACAAGTTACAAGAAGAACTGAGGCACAGAAATGTTAAGTGATTTACCCAAGGTCACACAGCAGACAAGTCCAGATTCAGGATTAGAACGCAGGTCTTTTTGACTCCCAGCCCTGTGTCCCATCCACTAGACCACACTGCTTCTCCTGGTCATATCCTCCCAGTTCCACACACCTTATTTTCATTCATTCATTCAATCGTATTCATTGAGCACTTACTGTGTGCAGAGCACTGTACTAAGCACTTGGGAAGTACAAGTCGGCAACATATAGAGCCGGTCCCTACCCACCAATGGGCTCACAGTCTAGAAGGGAGAGACAGACAACAAAACAGGTAGACGGGTGTCAAAATCGTCAGAATAAATAGAATTATAGCTAGATGCACATCATTAACAAAATAAATAGAATAGTAAATATGTACAAGTAGAATAAATAGAGAAATAAATCTGTACAAATATATACAAGTGCTGTGGGGAGGGGAGGGAGGTTGGGCAGAGAGCTGAGGGGATAGGGAGGAGGAGAGGACA
This sequence comes from Tachyglossus aculeatus, assembly GCF_015852505.1. NCBI lineage: Eukaryota > Metazoa > Chordata > Mammalia > Monotremata > Tachyglossidae > Tachyglossus > Tachyglossus aculeatus. The sequence goes on along the minus strand of NC_052068.1, from coordinate 73,657,493 downwards.
AAGGGGGCTCAGTCTCCTTGATCCAATTATCCGTACCCTTCCTGCCCTCTTCCTAGCCCCTTCTTATCCAACTCCCTACCTGCTTGTCTTTCTCACCTTCCCTCCTTCAAGAACCTTGGTTTCCCAACCTTTGAGCTGTGTCTCTAGTCCTCCTCAACCTCTTTTCCAATTGTTCCCTTCGTTTTCCTTTCTTGTTTCCTACCCCCACCTCTTCAGTACCTTTCATCTCCTTCTTAGGAGCCTCCTCTTGAATTATGAGTAACAACAATGGGGTTTACAAACACCTCTAGACTGTAAGTGTGGGCAAGGGAATGTGTCTACCAACTGTATCCACTGGAATAGCAGGAAGGGTCATTTACAAAACAAACAAACCAAAAAAAAAAAAAAACCCACAACGGAAAACAGACACATAAAGACTAAACAAGTTACAAGGAGGGCATATATTACTGCTCCCAAGGGGTTTGGCCGCTGATCTTCTACTTAGCCCTGGCTCTGCAGAGAAGTAGCGTGGCTCAGTGGAAAGAACCCGGGCTTTGGAGTCAGAGGCCATGGGTTCAAATCCTGGCTCTGCCAATTGTCAGCTGTGTGACTTTGAGCAAGTCACTTAACTTCTCTGTGCCTCAGTTACCTCATCTGGAAAATGGGGATTAAGACTGTGAGCCCGCCATGGGCAACCTGATCACCTTGTAACCTCCCCAGCGCTTAGAACAGTGCTTTGCACATCGTAATCGCTTAATAAATTCCATCATCATCATCAAATATCATTTGGGAAGTAGATTCTGTCCCCTTGCCCACCTTATCTCTCTTAGGACCCCAACAAAGTGGCTGAAATCAGTCTTCCAAGCCAAACTTTGAGAACCAACTCCAGAAAAGACCCCACGTAGAAAATGAGTTGATTTGTGGTCCTCTAAAGACTCCCTTGAACAATGGAGTGAGAGTTCCTCTTCAAGTGGACCACTGGTCACCTCTATATGAACTACCTAAGCATTTCAAGTCCACTAAAACTTTAACAGTTAAGGGAGGTGAAATCTCACCACAAGCTGCCTCCTATTAGAAGAAAATTATTTGTTTATCAAATACAGACTAGTATGGCTTTGTGAACTGCTGATTCATTGATTTGGAGAAGAGTGTGCTTGATCTGGAGCAATTGTGTTAATAATCCCTCATCACAGACAAGGAGGGAAACCTGCAGAGATGGGAACAACACTACAGTGCTCTAAACACGCGTTCCACATCAAATTTGAGGTTTTAGGAACCTAGAAATGTGAAAATGAGACCTCAGCTGCAAATTTTTAGGAAGTCACTGCTATAATCTAAGGCATGAAAAATGGAAAAGCATCTTGATTTGATGGCATTTCCGCAGAAATTGCAAGTAGGGAGGGGATTTGATTTTGCACAGTACGGGTCACTGAAGAACCTAGTGCCACAGGACTTCAAATATGCCACCGTATACATTTTATGTCACCCCAGAAATGATCAAAGCACTTGGCTCACTGTAAGCCCTTAGACACCACAATGATAATTATTACTTGCACCTGGGCCTGACTCATTGACACCTCCTTCTCTGAAAGTCATTAATAATCATAAAACCCTGCATCGTATTTTTCAACTCAGCCAAATTGGAAAGGAAGGGTTCCTGTCTGACCCTTTCTCTATTGCTGCTGGGGTTTCAGGGCTGAATGGCGGATCTTTAATCTTCCTTAAGATTTTCTACGTGGTCATATTTGAGTTTGTAACGAGGAGCTCAGAAACTGGTGTCAGAAAATGCTTCTGATAGACTGGGAAACTTTTCCAATCAGCTTCATCTAAAGCCATTTTGAGGTGAACGTTCAAGAGCTTCTGCGCATCAATGAATATACTCTGGAAACTTTGACACAAAAGGTAGGGAGATTATTTTAAACCACTTCATGAAGCTCATTGCTTTTGGCTGAAAATACGTTAGTAGACAAGTGAGGTTTGAACCAGTCGGCATCGGGGAAATCTTTGCCCAACCAATGATTGTAATCGGCCCGGCAGAACTTCATATTGCCATCAAATTCTGCTTCTTATTCAGTACACTCTCCAGTGATGCTAGGGTAGGCTAAGAAGAAAACCAGAGTGAGAAGATTAGAAAAGCACTGTGGCCTAATGGACCTGGGCGTTAGAGGACCCTGTGTTCTAATCAGCGTGGCTCAGTGGAAAGAGCCCTGGCTTTGGAGTCAGAGGTCACGGGTTCAAATCCTGGCTCCGCCAGTTGTCAGCTGTGTGACTTTGGGCAAGTCACTTCACTTCTCTGGGCCTCAGTTACCTCATCTGTAAAAGGGGGATTAAGACTGTGAGCCCCACGTGGGACAAGCTGATCACCTCGTATCCCCCCAGTGCTTAGAACAGTGCTTTGCACATAGTAAGCACTTACCAAATACCATCATCATCATCAATCCTGATTCTGCCACTTTTTTGCTGTGTGAGCTTGGACAAGTCACTTAACTTCTCTGTGCCTCAGTTCCCTCATTTGCAGAATGGAGCTTCAATACCTGTTCTCCCTCCTACATAGACTGTGAACCCCACATGGGACCTCATTATCTTGCATCTGCTCCAGCACTTATTACAGTGCTTGACACACAGTATCTACTTAAAAACCACGATTGTTATTGTTATTACTGTCGTTATTGTCATCATGTCTTTGGGGAGACTTACAGAGTAAGCTGTGACGGGGCATTAAGCTTCCTACCAACTGAAAGCTGCAAAGCTATGGTGATAACCCCCTGAATCCCTTATAGACGGCACCTCAGGCTGTTCAAGCAATTCATCCACGTCACCTTCATTCCTTCGTTCATTCAATTGTATTTATTGAGCGCTTACTGTGTGCAGAGCACTGTACTAAGCGCTTGGAAAGCACAATTCGGCAACAAATACCTTCCAGGCTAAACCATTAATTGGCAAAGACCAGCTCACTAGCACTGAGGCATCGCAACGTCAATGAGCAGGGCCTAATGATGGACGATGCAAGCTATCCAGAAAACCGCTGCGGGGTGAGAGGTAATTGTGCAACCCTAGGCAGGGACCTCAGAACAAATGTTTAATGGAAGAGTCTAACACACCTCAAAAAAATATGAAAGAGCATTGAATCTAGACTGTGAGCCCACTGTTGGATAGGGACCGTCTCTATATGTTGCCGATTTTTATTTCCAAGCACTTAGTACAGTGCTCTGCATACAGTAAGTGCTCAATAAATATGACTGAATGAATAAACACTACCATGAGAAGCAGCAGCAACACACAGTCACATGGGATGCTCTCTTGGAGCTGACTTTTTTTTATTGTATTTGTTAAGTGCTTACTACGTACCAGGCACTGTACTAAGCACTGAGGTTGCTACAACAATAAACAGTGAAATTTCCTGCCAGTAATGAGTTTACGGTCATTTTACAGATGAGGTAATTGAGGACATGGGTTAGATTGGAGGAGACCAAAAGACAGACTTGAAAATAATGACAGGGACTGTAAAAGGTAAGTGTATCAGTGTGGCAAAGGGCAATCTTTATGCAGAAACACGGTATGGAATAGAGTGTCAATCATGCCTAGGTCTTTTCAGCCACATCCATATGTGTAAATAAGATAAGAGAAGTAGCGTGGCTCAGTGGAAAGAGCCCGGGCTTGGGGGTCAGAGGTCATGGGTTCGAATCCCGGCTCCGCCACCTGTCAGCTGTGTGACTTTGGGCAAGTCACTTAACTTCTCTGTGCCTCAGTTACTTCATCTGTAAAATGGGGATTAAGACTGTGAGCCCCACGTGGGACAACCTGATCACCTTGTATTCCCCCCACTGTTTCATAAGAGCTTAACAAGTGCCATTATTATTATTATTACTATTATTATTATTATTATTATTATTACAAGCTCCTCTTGGGCAGGGAGCAGGTCTACCAACTCTATCGCTTTGGACTTTCCCAAGTGGTACAGTGCTCTGCACACAGTAAGAGCTCAGTAAATACCAGTGATTGATTTTACGGTCAGTATTGTCATCTTTGATTTCACAGGGCCGGTGCAGGACATGTATAGTTTGTTGCATTTGTTGCATTATTTCTCTTTCTTTCCTGCAGATGGCATTATGTGAGTGCATTAAACCTACAGGATGCAAAAAAACACAACTTTACTTGAACTTGGCATAATGAAGCATTTGTTCTTTAATCTTTTCCCCCAAACATGCCTTTCCATTCATTCAATAGTATTTATTGAGTGCTTACTGTGTGCAGAGCACTGTACTAAGCCCTTGGGAAGTACAAGTCAAGCACTTACCATGTGCAGAACACTATACTAAACTCTTAGAAGAGTACAATAAAACAAAATTGGCAGACATGATCCCTGCCCTCAATGAGCTTCATTCATTCATTCATTCAATCGTATTTATTGAGCACTTACTGTATGCAGAGCACTCTACCAAGTGCTTGGAAAGTGCAATTCAGCAATAGAGAGAGACAATCTCTGCCCACACCGGGCGTACAGTCCAGAAGGGAAGATAGACAATATAAATAAAGAGATGAATATGAATTACTCCCCGTAGTTAATTTGGGCCACGTTCATTTGTACTTCCCAAGCGCTTAGTACAGTGATCTGCACACAGTAAGCGCTCAATAAATATGATTGATTGATTGATTGATTAACCTAAGCAAAATTGAGGCTCTGTCATTGGCCACTGTGGCCAACCTGATTAGCTTGCACCTATCCCAGGGCTTACTATTCATTCATTCATTCATTCAATCGTATTTATTGAGCGCTTACTGTGTGCAGAGCACTGTACTAAGCGCTTGGGAAGTACAAGTCAGCAACATATAGATGGTCCCTACCCAGCAATGGGCTCACAATCTAGAAGGGGGAGACAGACAACAAAACAAAACAAGGAGACAGTTGTCAATACCATCAGAATAAATAGAATTACAGCTGTATGCACATCATTAATAAAATAGAGTGATAAATATGCACAAATATACATGAGTGCTGTGGGGAGGGAAAGGAGGTAGGGCAGAGGGAGGGAGTGGGGGTGATGGGGAGGGGAGGAGGAGCAGAGGAAAAGGGGGGATTCAGACTGGGAAGGCCTCCTGGAGGAGGTGAGCTCTCAGTAGGGCCTTGAAGGGAGGAAGAGAGCTAGCTTGGCGGATGTGCGGAGGGAGGGCATTCCAGGCCAGGGGGATGATGTGGGCCGGGGGTTGATGGCGGGACAGACGAGAATGAGGCACAGTGAGGAGGTTAGCGGCAGAGGAGTGGAAGGTGTGGGCTGGGTGTTAGATCGGATCCCGCTGCCGTTGATGTGGCTCTCCGGATCGACGTGCATCCCATTAAGACAGTGCCTGACACATTGTAAGTGCTTAACAAATACCACATGAGAAGAAAAAGAGAGGGACCGGGAAAATAGTGCTGGGGGAAAGAAGAGAGTACCGAATTTTAGACTAATAAATCTTGATAATTCAACCCAAAATCATCTAAGGCAGAATGTTAGAGAAAACCCCAAAGGTACCATGATAATGGTACAACCCCCAACTTCTCTGGTGGAGTTAGCTTACACCTATAGTTACAATATTTGTTAAGCACTTATTATGTATCAAGCACTGTCCTAAGTGCTGGGGTAGATGATGATTGATATTGTGACATTTCTACTTCTCAGGTTGATATAGTATTTGCACATTTTACAATCATTATGATCATCAGTGGAATTGGAGTGATTACTGTGTGCAAAACACTGTACTAAATGCTTGGGAGAGCACAGTGCAAAAGAGTTAGTAAACACGTTCCCTGCCCATTCATTCATTCAATCGTATTTATTGAGCACTTACTGTGTGCACAGCACTGTACTAAGTGCTTGGAAAGTACAATTCAGTAACAGATAGAGACAATCCCTACTCAACAACGGGCTCACAGTCTAGAAGGGGGAGACAGACAACAGTGAACTTACAATATAGCCAAGTGTATTCATTCATTCATTCAACTGTATTTATTGAGCACTTACTGTGTGCAGAGCACTGTACTAAGCGCTTGGGAAGTACAAGTTGGCAACATGTAGAGACAGTCTCTACCTAACAGCGGGCTCACAGTCTAGAAGGGGGAGACAGACAACAAAACAAAACATATTAACAAAATTAAATAAATAGAATAAATATGTACAAGTAAAATACATAGAGTAATAAATATGTACAAACATATATACATATATACAGGTGCTGTGGGGAGGGGAAGGAGGTAAGGTGGGGGGGGATGGAGAGGGGGAGGAGGGGGAGAGGCAGGAAGGGGGGGGGGGCTCAGTGTGGGAAGGCCTCCTGGAGGAGGTGAGCTCTCAGTAGGGCTTTGAAGGGAGGAAGAGAGCTAGCTCAGCGGATGTGTGGAGGGAGGGCATTCCAGGCCAGGGGGAGGGCATGGGCTGGAGGTCGACAGCGGGACAGGTGAGAATGAGGCACAGTGAGGAGGTTAGCAGCAGAGGAGCAGAGGGTGCGGGCTGGGCTGGAGAAGGAGAGAAGGGAGGTGAGGTAGGAGGGGGGCGAGGTGATGGACAGCCTTGAAGCCGAGAGTGAGGAGTTTTTGCCTGATGCGTAGGTTGATTGGTAGCCCGAGGGGAGTAACATGCCCAGAGTGCTTTTGCACAAAGACGATCCGGACAGCAGCGTGAAGTATAGATTGAAGTGAGCAGAGACAGGAGGATGGGAGATCAGAGAGGAGGCTGATGCAGTAATCCAGTCGAGATAGGATGAGAGATTGAACCAGCAGGGTAGCGGTATAGATGGAGAGGAAAGGGTGGATCTTGGTGATGTTGCGGAGGTGAGACCGGCAGGATTTGGCAACGGATTGGATATGAGGGGTGAACGAGAGAGCGGAGTCGAGGATGACACCAAGGTTGCGGGCTTGTGAGATGGGAAGGATGGTAGTGCCATCTACAGTGATGGGTAAGTCAGGGAGAGGGCAGGGCTTGGGAGGGAAGATAAGGAGTTCAGTCTTGGACATGTTGAGTTTTAGATGGCAGGCAGACATCCAGATGGAGATGTCCTGAAGGCAGGAGGAGATACGATTGTACTTCCCAAGTGCTTAGTACAGTGCTCTGCACACAGTAAGTGCTCAATAAATACGATTGAATGAATGAACGAATGAATGAATACGAGCCTGGAGGGAGGGAGAGAGAGCAGGGGCAGAGATGTAGACTTGGGTGTCATCAGCATAGAGATGATAGTTGAAGCCGTGGGAGCGAATGAGGTCACCAAGGGAGTGAGTGTAGATAGAGAACAGAAAGGGACCAAGAACTGACCCTTGAGGAAACCCTACAGGTAGGGGATTGGGGGGGGGGGGGGGGGAGGAGCCTGTAAAAGAGACTGAGAATGAACGGCCAGAGAGATGAGGAGAACCAGGAGAGGACAGAGTCTGTGAAGCCAAGGTTGGATAGCGTGTTGAGGAGAAGGGGGTGGTCTACAGTGTCGAAGGCAGCTGAGAGGTCGAGGAGGATTAGGATAGAGTAGGAGCTGTTGGATTTGGCAAGCAGGAGGTCATTGGTGACCTTTGTGAGGGCAGTTTCCATGGAATGTAGGGGACGGAAGCCAGATTGGAGGGGGTCAAGGAGAGAGTTGGCGTTGAGCAATTCGAGGCAGCACATGTAGACTACTCGTTCAAGGAGTTTGGAAAGGAATGGTAGGAGGGAGATGGGGAGATAACTAGAAGGTGAGGTGGGGTCAAGAGACGGTTTTTTTAGGATGGGAGACACGTGGGCATGTTTGAAGGCAACATGTATCATATCATCATAAATATTATGATTTTTATTATCATAGTCATTTTCACTTGAGACAAAAGTCTCTTGGTTGTGTGGTATTCATTCATTCAGTTGTGTTTATTGAGAGCTTACTGTGTGCAGAGCACTGTACTAAGCGCTTGGGAAGTACAAGTCGCCAACATATAGAGACGGTCCCTACCCAACAATGGGCTCACAGTCTAGAAGGGGGAGACAGACAACAATACGAAACATGTAGACCTATCCATTTTTTAAACTGAAGTTTATGTGTAATGAATTCCAAGTGGCTAATTGGTGCTGGGGTGTGTGTTCTAATTGCCTGAGGTATTTATTGAACACTGACTATGCGCAAAGCACTATACTAAATGCTTGGGTGAGTGCAATATAGCAGAATTAGCAGACAAGTTCCATGCCCATAGCAAGATTGCAGTCTAGAGGAATCAGAGGAGGCAGCACATTAGCGGGTCATAACCCCTTCAACCGGGTGTAGGATGCTCAGATGAGGTTGCCCAGGCACACCCATAAGGCAACATTATTGTGTATGTATGTTGCATATGCTTGGCATGATCATGCAAAGGAGTCTCTTGTGATGTGATGTAAAACTCGTCAGCTTTGCAACTGAGCTGATTGGGGCATCACGGTGAAGCCACAAGTTCAGCTCACCTGAGGCGTTGGTGGTCTTCCTTGGTTTCGATCAGATCTCATGGTCACTCCAGGTCGATTTCTAACTGGCTATCCCATCGCTCCCTTTGGCAGACAGTATCGTATCTAATTTCCACCTCTTGCCACCTGCCGGTCTCAGCTCCGCAACATTGCCAAGATCCACCCTTTCCTCTCCATCCAAACCGCTACCCTGCTCATTCAATCTCTCATCCTATCCCGACTGGATTACGGCATCAGCCTCCTCTTTGATCTCCCATCCTCCCGTGTCTCCCCACTTCAATCCACACTTCACACCGCTGCCCGGATCGTCTTTGTGCAGAAACGCTCTGGGCATGTTACTCCCCTCCTCAAAAATCTCCAGTGGCTACCAATCAACCTACACATCAGGCAAAAACTCCTCACCCTGGGCTTCAAGACTCTCCATCACCTCGCCCCCTCCTATCAATCAATCAATCAATCAATCAATCGTATTTATTGAGCGCTTACTATGTGCAGAGCACTGTACTAAGCGCTTGGGAAGTACAAATTGGCATCACATAGAGACAGTCCCTACCCAACAGTGGGCTCACAGTCTAAAAGGGGGAGACAGAGAACAGAACCAAACATACCAACAAAATAAAATAAGTAGGATAGAAATGTACAGGTAAAATAAATAAATAAATAAATAAATAGAGTAATAAATATGTACAACCATATATACATATATACAGGTGCTGTGGGGAAGGGAAGGAGGTAAGACGGGGGGATGGAGAGGGGGACGAGGGGGAGAGGAAAGAAGGGGCTCAGTCTGGGAAGGCCTCCTGGAGGAGGTGAGCTCTCAGCAGGGCCTTGAAGGGAGGAAGAGAGCTAGCTTGGCAGATGGGCAGAGGGAGGGCATTCCAGGCCCGGGGGATGACGTGGGCTGGGGGTCGATGGCGGGACAGGCGAGAGCGAGGTACAGTGAGGAGATTAGTGGTGGAGGAGCGGAGGGTGCGGGCTGGGCAGTAGAAGGAGAGAAGGGAGGTGAGGTAGGAGGGGGCGAGGGGATGGACAGCCTTGAAGCCCAGGGTGAGGAGTTTCTGCCTGATGCGCAGATTGATCGGTAGCCATTGGAGGTTTTTGAGGAGGGGAGTAATATGTCCAGAGCGTTTCTGGACAAAGATAATCCGGGCAGCTGCATGAAGTATGGATTGAAGTGGAGAGAGACACGAGGATGGGAGATCAGAGAGAAGGCTAGTGCAGTAGTCCAGACGGGATAGGATGAGAGCTTGAGTTAGCAGGGTAGCGGTTTGGATGGAGAGGAAAGGGCGGATCTTGGCAATGTTGCGGAGCTGAGACCGGCAGGTTTTGGTGACGGCTTGGATGTGAGGGGTGAATGAGAGAGCGGAGTCGAGGATGACACCAAGGTTGCGGGCTTGTGAGACAGGAAGGATGGTAGTGCCGTCAACAGAGATGGGAAAGTCAGGGAGAGGACAAGGTTTGGGAGGGAAGACAAGGAGCTCAGTCTTCGACATGTTGAGCTTTAGGTGGCGGGCGGACATCCAGATGGAGATGTCCTGAAGGCAGGAGGACATGCGAGCCTGGAGGGAGGGGGAGAGAGCAGGGGCAGAGATGTAGATCTGGGTGTCATCAGCGTAGAGATGATAGTTGAAGCCGTGGGAGCGAATGAGGTCACCAAGGGAGTGAGTGTAGATTGAGAACAGAAGGGGACCAAGCACTGAACCTTGGGGAACCCCCACAGTAAGAGGATGGGAGGGGGAGGAGGAGCCTGCAAAAGAGACTGAGAAAGAACGACCGGAGAGATAAGAGGAGAACCAGGAGAGGACGGAGTCTGTGAAGCCAAGGTCAGATAACGTGTGGAGGAGAAGGGGGTGGTCCACAGTGTCAAAGGCAGCTGAGAGGTCGAGGAGGATTAGGACAGAGTATGAGCCGTTGGATTTGGCAAGCAGGAGGTCATTGGTGACCTTTGAGAGGGAAGTTTCCGTGGAATGAAGGGGACGGAAGCCAGACTGGAGGGGGTCGAGGAGAGAGTTGTTGTTGAGGAATTCTAGGCAGCGCGTGTAGACAACTCGTTCAAGGAGTTTGGAAAGGAATGGTAGGAGGGATATGGGATGATAACTAGAAGGTGAGGTGGGGTCAAGAGAGGGTTCTTTTAGGATGGGAGAGACATGGGCATGTTTGAAGGCAGAGGGGAAGGAACCAGTGGAGAGTGAGCGGTTGAAGATGGAAGTTAAGGAGGGGAGAAGGGATGGAGCGAGAGATTTCATAAGATGAGAGGGAATGGGGTCAGAAGCACAGGTGGCCGGAGTAGCACTTGAGAGGAGGGAGGAGAGTTCCTCCTACCTCATTTCCCTTCTCTCCTTCTCCAGCCCAGCCCTCACCCTCTGCTCCTCTGCCACTAATCTCCTCATCGTGCCTCGTTCTCGCCTGTCCCGCCATCGACCCCCGGCCCACATCATCCCCCTGGCCTGGAATGCCCTCCCTCCACACATCCACCAAGCTAGCTCTCTTCCTCCCTTCAAAGCCCTACTGAGAGTTCACCTCCTCCAGGAGGCCTTCCCAGACTGAGCCCCATCCTTCCTCTTCCCCTCTCCCCCTCCCCATCCCCCTGCCTTACCTTCTTCCCCTCCTCAGAGCACCTGTATATATGTTTGTACGTATTTATTACTCTATTTTATTTGTACATGTTTATTCTATTTATTTTATTTTGTTAATATGTTTTGTTGTCTGTCTCCCCCTTCTAGACTGTGAGCCCACTGTTGGGTCGGGACCATCTCTATATGTTGCCAACTTGTATTTCCCAAGCGCTTAGTACAGTTCTCTGCATACAGTAAGCATGCAATAAATGCAATTGAATGAATGAATTGAATGAACTTCTCCGGGCCTCAGTTATGTCACCTGTAAAATGGGGATTAAGTCTAGGAGCCCCACGTGGGACATGGACTGTGTCCAACCTGATTATCCTGTCTCTATCCCAGCACTTAGTACAGTGCCTAGCACATAGTAAGTGCTTAGCAAATACCACAAAACCCCCACAGAACCCAAGAATCCTCATCATCTTTGAAATTCTTTGAAATTTTAGAAGCTTGTGGAGGTGTGTTTTAGAGTTTGGATGTAACTCCAGATTATCCATGTGGTGTAAATGGCTCAAGGTAGAGCTGGGGCAATGCACTTTCTGCCTAGGTGATTCAATCCCAAACAGAAACACAATGGATCCAGTGTGTCTCCTCTAAATATTCCTCACTTTATACATTTGGCTCTTGATTTGACAGAACTTTGATCATCCGAAAGATTTAACGGAGTATTGATGCTGAAAAAACATGAACAATTGGAAAACCAGTGTTATCAATCTTCAAAATCTCTATTAGATATGAATGGGGAAATGAGTCATAGGCTTTTTGGAAATCAATATAGCTCATGCGCAGAGTTTATAGTTTTGCAATAAGTGTGTCACGAAGTTCATATTAACATTTCTTCACATACCTGTGAGAATTTGTGAAATCCATTCCTTTCTTAAATCTTAATCAATCCATCAGTGATATTTAATGTGCGCTTGCAGTGTGCAGAGCACTATACTAAGCACTTCGGAGAGTGATGATGATGAAGATTGTGGTACGCGCTTACTATGTGCCAAGCACTGTTCCAAATACTGGAGTAGATACAAGTTAAACAGGTTGGACACAATCCGTGTCCCACGTGGGGCTCACACTCTTAATCCCCATTTTACAAATGAGGTAACTGAGGCCCAGAGAAGTTGTCGTAATAATAATAATAATGATGGCATTTATTAAGTGTTTACTAAGTGCCAAGCACTGTTCTAAGTGCTGGGGTAGATACAAGGTAATCAGGTTCAGACTGTGAATCACAGTCTTAATTCCCATTTTACAGATGAGGCAACTGAGGCACAGAGAAGTGATTTGACTTGCCCAAAGTTACACAGCAGACAAGTGGCGGAGCTAGGGTTAGAATCCGGGTCCTTCCGACTCCCGGGATCAATCCACGAGATAGGCCATGCTGCTCTACAACACAGCATTCGCACTTGACTCCCATAACGCCAACCAACTGTATCTGTATCGCCATCTACCCCATCGCCAATCCCTAGCCCACATCCCCCTCTGACCTGTAACTCACTTCCCCTTCATTCATTCATTCAATCGTATTTATTGAGCACTTCCTGTGCCCAGAGCACTGTACTAAGCGTTTGGGAAGTACAAGTCGGCAACATATAGAGACGGTCCCTACCCAACAACGGGCTCGCAGTCTAGACGATCACTCTCCCCAGCTTCAAAACCTTATTAAAATCACATCTCCTCCCAGATGTTTTCTCTGACTAAGCCCTCATTTCCCCTATTCCCTCTCCCTCCTGCATCATTCCTGCACTTGGATTTGCACCCTTTATTCAGCCATAATAATAATGATGGTATTTGTTAAGCACTCACTATGTGCAAAGCACTGTTCTAAGCGCTGGGGAGGATACAAGGTGATCAGATTGTCCCCTGTGGGGCTCACAGTCTTAATCCCCATTTTACAGATGAGGTAACTGAGGCTCAGAGAAGTTAAGTGACTTGCCCAAAGTCACACAGCTGACAATTGGCGGAGCCGGGATTTGAACCCATGACCTCTGACTCCTAAGCCCGGGCTCTTTCCATTGAGCCACGCTGCTTCTCTCATCCTCTGCTTCTCTCAGCCATCCCTCAGCCTCTCAGCACTTATGTACATATCTGTAATTGATTTATTTATATTAATGTCCGTCTCCTCTAGACTGTAAGCTTCTTTTTATGGTATTTGTTAAGCACTTCCTATGTGTCAAGCACTGCTTTAAGCACTGTGGTAGATGCAAGTTAATCAGGTTGGACAAAATCCTTGTCCCACACGGGGCCGCAGTCTAAATAGGAGGGAGAACGGGTTTTGAATTCCCATTTTACAACTGAGGAAACTGAAGCACGGATAAGTGGCTTTCCCAAGGTCACACAGCAGACAGATGGCAGAGCCGGGATAAGAACCCAAGTCCTGATCATCATCATCATCATCAATCGTATTTATTGAGCGCTTACTATGTGCAGAGCACTGTACTAAGTGCTTGGGAAATGCAAATTGGCAACATATAGAGGCAGTCCCTACCCAACAGTGGGCTCACAGTCTAAAAGGGGGAGACAGAGAACAAAACCAAACATACTAACAAAATAAAATAAATAGAATAGATATGTACAAATAAATTAAATAAATAAAATAAAGTAAAATAAATAAATAAATAGAGCAATAAATATGTACAAACATATATACATATATACAGGTGCTGTGGGGAAGGGAGGGAGGTAAGATGGGGGGATGGAGAGGGGGAATGGCCTGATGTCCAGGCCTTTGCCCTATCCTTTAGCCACGCTGAGAGTGCAGTGCAATAGATTTGGTAGACACATTCCCTACGCCCAAGGAGTTTGCAGTCTTGAGGGGGAGACGGGCATTCAAATAAATTATGGTTAAGTACGTAAGTGCTGCGGGGCAGAGAGGGTGAGGTGAATAAGTAGTGCTTTAGTGGGTCCAGATCACCTTGGAGATCAGGGGTGGACTGACTTGTTAATTTTTTTGTATCCTGATTATGGGATCAGATCCAGGCCACCAGTTGGTAGGATGAAAGGATTGCCCCTTTCCCAGTATGTCCTTGCTGATCATTTCTGCAGTAGGCTTTGAGTCAGCAGCTGAACTTTCTCCTTTTACTTTCTCCTCTCCTCTCACCCTGACAGCAGAAAGGGGGAAAGATGTGCGGACCCCCTCTCCCCCACCGTCACCAACAATAACCTTTGCTAGATGCCCAACCCTGTGATATATGTATATATGTATATATGTTTGTACATATTTGTACATATTTCTTACTCTATTTTGCTTGTACATATCTATTCTATTTATTTTATTTTGTTAATATGTTTGGTTTTGTTCTCTGTCTCCCCCTTCTAATAATAATAATAATAATGATAGCATTTATTAAGCGCTTACTATGTGCAAAGCACTGTTCTAAGCGCTGGGGAGGTTACAAGGTGATCAGGTTGTCCCACGGGGGGCTCACAGTCTTAATCCCCATTTTACAGATGAGGTAACTGAGGCCCAGAGAAGTGAAGTGACTTGCCCAAAGTCACACAGCTGACAATTGGCGGAGCCGGGATTTGAACCCATGACCTCTGACTCCAAAGCCCGCGCTCGTTCCATTGAGCCACGCTGCTTCTGCTTCTAGGCTGTGAGCCCACTGTTGGGTAGGGACCGTCTCTATACGTTGCCAACTTGTACTTCCCAAGCGCTTAGTACAGTGCTGTGCACACAGTAAGCGCTCAATAAATATGATTGATTGATTGATAGATGATCACCTAGTGTTTTCAGGACAGAGCAAATGGCTTCACAGGCTGTCGGGGCCTCTGTGAAACCGTCCTTCTGCAGATTGTCAGAATCTGGGGCTTTCCAGTGATAGGGTAGAGGTGTAGCCTGGTCGATAGAGCGTGGGAGTCAAAGGACCTGGGTTCTATTCCCGTCTCTACCACCTTTTTTTTTTTGTGATATTTGTTAAGTGCTCACTACATGCCAGGCACTGTACTAAGTACTGGGGTAGCTACAAACTTAACAGGTTGGACATAGTCCCTTTCTCATATAGGACTCACAGTCTTACTCCCTATTTTACAGAAGAGGAAACTGAGGCCCAGAGAAGTTAAGTGGCTTGCCCAAAGTCAGAGAGCGGACAAGGGGTGGAGCGGGGAATAGAAACCACGTCCCTTCTGACTCCCAGGCTGGTGTTTTATCCACTAGGCCACTTGTCTGTTGGGTGACCTTGGGCAAATGACTTCACTTCTCTGTGCCTCAGTTTTCTCATCTGTAAAATGGGGATTAAAACCGTGAGCCCCATGCGGGACAGGGACTGTGTCCAACTCAATTGGCTTGTATCTACCCCGGCGCTTAGTACAGTGAGCCCACTGTTTTTATACTGTGAGCCCACTGTTGGGTCGGGACCGTCTCTATGTGTTGCCAACTTGTACTTCCCAAGCGCTTGGTGCAGTGCTCTGCACACAGTAAGCGCTCAATAAATACGATTGAATGAATGAATACAGTGCCTGGGACATAGTAAGCACTTAACAAACACCACAATTCTTGTTATCACTGGGAGGATTTCAGTGGGCTTCTGTGGCTATGAGGGTGAGGTATGTAACAGCTAGAAGAAGGGGAGTGGGGCTGGGGTAGGGAGCCTTTTGACTGACGAACCATCTAGTGCATCATCCAAGCTGGGAAGGCTCAGTGGGAATCCGGAAAACTGGTAGAAAATGTGGGTGGCGAAGATCACAGGGGCTGGTAGCTTTGGCACAGTGTGGTGGGCAACTTAATTTTGCCCGCTAGACTCTCAAACTCACTTCACCATGGGCCACACCCCTGTCTGCCTCCTTATTTGCTGCACTCCAGGCCAGCAGGAACAAGAGAGACCACCACCTTTACAATGACCGGTTCCTTCCTGCAGCCTCTTAGTCCTAAAGTCTTCTCTGGCCACAGGCCCAGGCATTATTTGGAGTAGGAGTCTCCATCATCCGACTTTTCTTAGAAAAGTAGCATGGCCTAGTGTATAGAGCTCGAACTTGGGACTCAGAAGTACCTGAGTTCTAATCCTGATTCCACCACTTGTCTGCTGCGAGACCTTTGGCATTTCCTCTGTGTCTCAGTAACCTCATCTGTAAAATCATCATCAATCGTATTTATTGAGCGCTTACTATGTGCAGAGCACTGTACTAAGCGCTTGGGAAGTACAAATTGGCAACACATAGAGACAGTCCCTACCCAACAGTGGGCTCAGTCTAAAAGTGGGGATTATGACTGTGAGCTTGTATCTCTTTAGCTTGTCTCTTACTTCAGTGCTTAGTACAGAGCCTGGCACGTAGTCAGTGTTTAACAAATACTGTTAAAAATATTCCACAGATGATGTTTTATTTATTTTATTGTGTTATCTGTTATACCCTTACTATGTGCTAAGCGCTGATTCCATTTATACGGACTTTCTGTTGTTACAACCCCGTGGCTTCACTGTTTTGGCTTTTAGGGAGATTTCTTAAGAAGCAGCGTGGTCAGAGAAGCAGCGTGGCTCAGTGGAAAGAGCACGGGCTTTGGAGTCAGAGGGCATGGGTTCAAATCCCACCTCTGCCAATTGTCAGCGGTGTGACTTTGGGCAAGTCACTTCTCTTCTCTGGGCCTCAGTTACCTCATCTGTAAAATGGGGATGAAGACTGTGAGCCCCCCGTGGGACAACCTGATCACCTTGTAACCTCCCCAGCCCTTAGAACAGTGCTTTGCACCTAGTAAGATAATAAATGCCATTATTATTATTATTATTATTTCTAATGTTTCACAAGGATTCCTCCATCTGTCAGCTAGGGTTATAACTTCACCTGAATTCCTCTTGCCTGGGTGCTGGAAACAATTCCATTTCTTTCAGTTATGGCAAAGCCAGAATTTTATTTTTTTTATCTCCCAACTTTTGAATCTTTATCTGGAGAAATCATTTTTTGCTTGCATGTATCCATTATTTCGGTTAATTCATATTTGCTTCACTAAACGAAGTGGAAGGACAGACATGACTCTGACAACTTTATTAATAAAATTTCTTGCTCAGCAACTCTTTTGATTGGGTAAGCCTTCCCAGTTGTTTTCTGAACTTCTTTGATTGGGGATGGGGGTGGGTGTACACAACCACTTTCTCCATTCTGTCAACTTGCTAATTGTTATGCCTAGAAATCCGTTTCCATCTCAGATCTTGCTGCTGAGACTGCTACTCAGTGCGTGATACAAAAGAGATTCGATGTCTCATTAAGAAAATTGAGGTAAAACCTGGTTCTGCAGCTAGCTCAGGCTCACATTGTTAGTTAGAAAAATCATTTCCTAGGGATATCGGGTCAGAACCTCCTCAGACAATATGGAATCCATTTCACTCTTGTGAAATGCCATAAATGTACAGAGATCATTTTTGTATCCAAGACCAAGAGGAGCAGCAGACAATTTTCCCAATCAATGAGAGATATACTTCCAGACCCTACCCCTGTGGCTTCCTGACCTCCCCTTCCGGCTTCCTGCTCCTTTCCTTCCTGCTTCCTGACCCAACCTTTGTTGCTTTCTCACCCTCCCCTTGTTCTACCTCCAAGGCATCGCTAAAACCCACCCTTTCTTCTCCATCCAAACTGCTACCACATCGATCCAAGCGCTTATCCTTTCCTGCCTGAACTACTGCAACGCTGACCTCCACGTCTCCTGTCTCTCCCCATTCCAATCCATACTTCACTTTGCCGTATGGATCATTTTTCTAAAAACTGTTTAGTTCATTTTTCTTCTCGCCTCAAGAACCTCCAGTGGCTCATTGGCTCTAAGACACTCACTCACCTTGGCCGCTCCTATCTTTTCTCGCTGATTTCCTACTACAAGCAAGCATGGCTCACTTCACTCTTCTAGTGCCAAACTGCTCACTGCACTTCCATCTCATCTATCTCGCCACTTTCCAATCACCCACAACCCATCTCTGGGCTGGAACTCCCTCCCCCTTCATATCCCACAGACCATTACTCTCCCCACCTTCAAAGCCCTACTAAGAACCACATCTCCTTTAAAAAGTCTTCCCCGACTGAGCCCTCATTCCCCCTACTCTTTCTCCCTTCCGCATCACCTTTCCACTTGGATTTGCGCTCCTTATACACCCCACCCTCAGCCCTGCAGCATTCATATGGAGCTCCATAATACATTTTAATGTCTGTCTCCCCCTCTAGACTGTAAGCTCGTTGTGATGAGGGAACATGTCTACCAACTCAGTTATATTCTTTTCTCCCAAGTGCTCAGTACAGTGCTCTGCACACAGTAAGCACTCAACAAAAATGATTGATGGATTCATTGCTGCTTCCAGACCTGCCCTTGCTGTTGGCTGAGGGGGCCACCCTTTCCCAAAGTCCCCCACCCCCTTCCACCTCTTTCTGAACTGGATGGGATAGTCAACAGGAGGGAGCGGAGGCTGGAGGGAAGTTGAAGGCACCAAAAATGGTTAAGCTTGGGACCTTGGTGCTGGAGAAGGAGAGCAGACTTGGGAAAACAGTGGAACAAGTGGGACAAGAGGAAGGAGACTGAGTATGCTCGATCTGGGTCTCCAGGTCTGCCTTCTTCCGTAGATCCTCTCAGTGCATCCCTTTCCTCCTTCCACCACCCCACTTTCCTGGAAGCAGCACGGCCTAATGGTAAGCAGCGTGGTCTAGTGAGTAGAGTATGAACCTGGAAGGTACAAGGACCTGGGTTCTAATTCCGGCTCCACCACTCGTCTGCTGTGTGACCTTGGGCAAATCATTTAACTTCTCTGTGCCTCAGTTCCCTCAACTGTCAAAAGGGGATTAAGACTGTGAGCCCCATGTGGGGCAGGGACTGTGTTGATCCTGATCAGCTTGTATCTGCCCCAGGGTTTAGAGCAGTGCTTGACACATAGTAAGTGCTTAAAAAATATCATTATTATTATCATGGTGCACATGAATGTGTGTGTCTGTCTGTGTGTATCTATCTCCGCCTGTTTTCCCCAGTTTTGTTTAATCTCTCTCTCTGCCCTGCATCAGATTGTGGTTCTGCTCCCATGAACCCCACCCTTACTCTGGCCTAGTTGCTTGACCCCCCCACCCCCCCTTTCCTGCCCCGGCCAAACTGAGAAGGAAAGGCTGGCCCGCCTGATAACAGCCTCTTCTGAGCCAGCAGGGCTGCAAGGCACTAGTGTCAGCCAGTCAATTGTATTTATTGAGCACTTACCGTGTGCAGAGCTCTGTATTAAGCCCTTGAGAGAGTACAATATAACAATAAACAGACACATTCCCTGCTCTCAATGAGCTTACAGTCTAGAGGGGGTGACAGACATTAATATAAGTAAATAAATTACTGTTATCAATCAATCAATCATATTTACTGAGCGCTTATTGTGTGCAGAGCACTGTACTAAGCACTTGGGAAGTACAAGTTGGCAACATATAGAGACAGTCCCTACCCAACAGTGGGCTCACAGTCTAGAAGGGGTAGACAGACAACAAAACCAAACATATTAACAAAATAAAATAAATAGAATAGATATGTACAAGTAAAATAAATAGAGCAATAAATACGTACAAACATATATACATATATACAGGTGCTGTGGGGAAGGGAAGGAGGTAAGGTGGGGGGGATGGAGGGGGAGGAGGGGGAGATAAGTGCTGTGGGGCTGGGCGGGAGGATGAATAAAGGGAGCGAGTCAGGATGATGGAGAAGGGAGTGGGGGAAGAGGAAAGAAAGGCTTAGCCAGGGAAGGTCTCTTGGAGGAGATGTGACTTCAGTAAGGCTTTGAAGGGTGGTGGGAGTCATTGTCTGTAGGATATCAGGAGGGAGGACATTCCAGGCTGGAGGCAGTTAGCACTAGTTAGAACTAGTTAATACTAGTGCTAACTCGAGAGCCCTTAGGTGCAAGTCCTGGTGAGGGAAGGGATGGAACACATAGACATCAGATAATAATAATAATGATGATGATGATGGCATTTGTTAAGTATTTACTATGTGCAAAGTACTGTTCTAAGCACTGGGGAGGATACAAGGTGATCAAGTTGTCCCACGTGGGGCTTACAGTCTTAATCCCCATTCTACAGATGAGGTAACTGAGGCACAGATAAGTTAAGTGACTTGCCCAAAGTCACACAGCTGGCAAGCAGTAGAGCCGCGATCTGAACCCACGGCCTCTGACTCCCAAGCCTGTGCTCTTTCCACGGAGCCACGCTGCTTCTCTCAGTGGGTTACTGTCATCTGAGTGTCATTTCTTTCTCCGACATCAGCAGTGGCTGAGCAGGTAGGCATCCACCCGGCCTCGCAACTACTTTGCAACGGCTCGCTCAGCACACTTGCTTCTTCAGGTTTTTCGACATTTTGCCAGCCACACGCATATCACCCAGAAATGCAATCATTTTCCGGCAGATGCTCTGGGAAATATATTTTCTTGTTAGTGGAGTTCTCTTCCTTGCCGGTCGCCCTAAATAAGACAATTTAAAAAAGCCCAAACCGAACAACTTTTAAGTTATCCCAGTGCAGCGGCGGAAGCAGCAGCGGCCCCCCGCCTCGGCGTCAGCCAACCCCTAATCGCATTAACAAATGGGGAGATTATGAAGTTTGAAGTTCAAACTCATAACTCTGCCTTCCTGGCACCCTTTTGCAGAGAGACAACTTTATCAGAGGTTCACATGGCCGTGTTCATCAGCTGAAAATAAATGAGTCTGTGTTTAGTGCAATTTCTCTTTGGAGTGAGTTTACTGTTGAAGTCTTTCAAATTAGATCTAGGGAAAAAAAATATGAACACTTAAGGGCTCTGTTTCCTGTTTGGCATTTCAGAGGTGCCTCTGGCATATTACATAGGATTTAGGAATATATCTAGTGCTGCTATTTGAACTAGGGCTATATTTGTGACAGGAGACCCTCCTCCTTTTTGGCCTTGAGAATAAATATTGTGGTAGGGATTTGGGGAAACAGCACTGCTCCCTAAATGACCAGAGGGTAGACTCTGAAGCAACTCAAAAAGATTAGTGTAAATGGGTTTTAAAGCTGTGCCCACTGAAAGTGTCTGACCCTGAAAGTGTCGCAGGAAGACAGAATCCAGATTCAAAACAATCCAAGGAACAGTCTCCACACACGGTCCAATTCTGCTTTACAAGTGGTTTTGGTGGAGCTTTAGAATAATGGATTCTCTTACTGAAAGGGGGATGAGCACATTCAACTTTTATGGCTGCAAAGACAGAGGCCCTGAGGTGGCGGAACAAAGCTGCTCATGAGCGAAAGGTTTGAAAAGCAAGTAATCCCCGGATTCCACAGAGTTCAAAACTCTCCTACATCCATCATCTCCATTTATCCATTCAGCATTCTAGGCAAGTCGGAAGTTAGCTATCAGTTCCCCCATTTTGCAGGCGGGGAAACCGAAGCTGTGGACATATGAATTTTGGCTTAAGCAGCTAAATCATACAGCAAGCTGAAAAAAAATCAGTTGAGCCGCACCAGCATCTTAACAGTGTTATCAACTCCATCCTCATTTTCCACTTGCTTAAAAAAGAATTGGCAATTGGTGTTTTAGTTGCAGTTGGGCCTGGCATACCCAGAGTCCGCTAGATTGAGCTTTCTTTCTGATTGGCCAGGGAGAATGGATGATGTGGAGGTGGATGGGCAACTGCTGGAAGCTCTTGAGGAATGGGGAAATACGGTTTGAATGTTTTTATAGAAAAATGATCCAGGCAACAGAGTGTAGTTATGGGGTGGGAGGCAGAGGAGAAGCCTGCAAAAGAGACTTAGAAGGAGTCACCAGAGAGATAGGAGGAAAACCAGAAGAGGACAGTGTCTGTGAATTCAGAGTTGGATAATGTTTCCAGTTGAATGGGGTGGTCGACAGAATCAAAGGCAGCTGTGAGTTTGAAGAAGATTGGGGTGGAATAGAGGCCATTTGATTTAATGAGAAGAAGATCATCGGTAATCTTTGAGAAGGCAGGGTCTGTGGAGTAAAGGGGGAGGAAGCCAGATCAGAGGGGGTCAAGGAGAGAATTGGATGAGAGAAAGGGAAAACGGGGGTGGGGGTGGGGTGGGGGGGTGTATTCAACTGGGTCAAGGAATTTGGAAGGGATTGTTAGTAGGGAGATGGGGTGATAACTGGAGGTAGCAGTGGGGTCAAGGGAGGGGTTTTTTAGGACGGGGAAATAAGATCATGTATGAAAACAGTGGGTTAAAAGCCACTGGAGAGTGAGCAGCTGAAGATGGTGGTCAGGGAGGGAAGAAGGAGGGGGAAAGCTCTTTGATAAGGTGCAAAGGGATAGGCCTGGAGCCATAGGTAGAGTGGGCGGATTTTGAGAGGATACAGGAAATCTCCTCTTGTGATACTGCTGGGAAAGATGGTACAGTCAAAGAAGAGGCAGGAGGATGGAGGGACTGGAAAGGGACAGGGGAGATTATAGGGGATATGGTTTTAATTTTCAAAATGAAGTGTGTCATTAAGGATAAGAGATGGGGGAAATGGAAGGACGGGGGTTTGAGGAGGGAGTTAAATGTCTGAAAAGACTGATGAGGGCAATGGACATAGGAATCAATAAGAATGGAAAAATAATGCTACCATGTGGAGGAGAGGGCAAGGATTAACTTTAGCGGGATGAAGTCGGCCTGATATTTGGATTTCTGCCAAGAGCGCTCTGTGGCTTGTTCACAAAAGTGAAGGAAGCATACTGTGGAGTGATCCAGGGCTGTGGGTTAGTGATACAAGATCAGTGGAGGGACAGGGGAGGGAGGTAGTTGAGTTCACTAGAGAGGGTGGTTTTGAGGATGTCAAGTTGGTCATCAAGAGAAGATGGCTTGGGTATGAAGACTGAATGGGACACGACGTGAGAAAGTCGGATGGGGTCAAAAGATCCAGGGTCTCTGTAAGAGAGCAGGGCAGATTTGTGGGGAGGGGGTGTGTGGGAGAGAAGACAGGTTTGGAGGTTGTGGTCCGATAGAGAGCTTTCAGTTGGTGAGAGTAGAGATTACAGTAACTAGAGATGTTGAGACCAAGTGTGTATCCAAGCTGATGGGTGGGTGAGGTGGGATGGAGCAGGAGGTCAGTGGAGTTGAGGAGTGATAGAAAATGGGCAGCAGAAGAATCACTGGGAATATGCATACTGATATTGAAATCCCAAGGATCAATGTAAGATGGAAGAAAGAAAGAATGTGAGAAAAGGATCAAAATGGTTCCAAAAGTTGGAGGTGGGGCCTGGGGGATGGTAGATGACCGTGACTGGTATTTGGAGTGCGTGGTTGAGGTGAATATGGGCTTCAGGGGAAGGGAAAGACAGGGATGGCTTCCTCTCAAAGGATGACTAAGGTCTTTCCACGAAAGAGGGGTTCTGGAACAAAACCACTCAAAAGCGTGAAATAAGGAGCTTCTGTTAATGGGTGCTGCTGTTAATGGTTTTTTATGATTTGCACCCCAATTCCACTGAATCAGATTTGTCTAGTGGAAAGCACATGGGTCTGGAAGTAGAAGGAATTGGGTTTTAATCTGGGTCTGTTGCTTCCCTGCTATGTGACTGGCCAGTTACTTAACTTCTCTGTGCCTCAGTTTCCTCATCTGTAAGCTCACTGTGGTCAGGGAACATGTCTATCAACTCTGTTACATTGTACTGTGCCAATTGCTGGTGATGATGTTCTGAAAAATGGAGATTAAAATACTTGTTCTCCCTCCAACCTAGATTGTAAGCACACATGGAACAGTGATTGTGTCTGACTTGATTATCTTGTATCATTTCCCAGTGTTTAGTACAATGTTTGGCACATAGAACTTTACAGATACCACAGTTATCTTTTGTGGGGTATTTGTTAAGTGCTTAGTACAGTGTTTTGCACACAGTAAGCACTCAATAAATACAACTGAATGAATGAACGTGCCAGGCCCTGTACTAAGAATTGGGCTATGTAGAAGTGAATCAGGTTGGACACTGTCCCTGTCCCACATAGGGCCCACAGTCTTAATCCCCATTTTACAGATAAGATAACTGAGGAATAGAAAAGTGAAGTGACTTCTCAAGGTCACAGAGCAGGCAAGTGGAGTAGCCAGAATTAGAACCCAGATCCTCCAGGACTCCAAGCAATGCTCTATCCACTATGCCATGTGTCCTCAGGTTGATTTCTCTTCATCCTCCACTGTGATTGAGGCGATTCCTCAAAGGCAGATGACTTATCTTGTTCTTGGCTGCTCATCCCAGAATGACCTGGTGACCCTGACTATTCCTTACTCCAGACTATTCCTTACTTCCTGGAGAAGCAGCGTGGCTCAGTGGAAAGAGCACACGCTTTGGAGTCAGAGGTCATGGGTTCAAATCCCCGCTCTGCCAATTGCCAGCTGTGTGACTTTGGGCAAGTCACTTCTCTGGGCCTCAGTTACCTCGTCTGTAAAATGGGGATGAAGACTGTGAGCCCCCGTGGGACAACCTGATCACCTTGTAACCTCCCCAGCGCTTAGAACAGTGCTCTGCATATAGTAACCGCTTAATAAATGCCATTATTATTATTATTATTATTATTATTATTACTCCTGTGCCCAGGTTATTCAGGAAAAGCCTTCTGAACAACGGCTTGTCGGCTCAGTCTAGCCATTGGATGGCAGCAAAGGCCACCAAGCAAAAACGCTTTGCTAATAAACACATTTTGGAATAACACACTCTGGTAGTTGAGACATGATAGCAGTGAGTTGGGACCCCTAACCCTTAGTCTGGATTCTTCTAACTCTATCACATGGCTGTTACAGTTGGCTAGAGAATCCCGGGGAAAAATCAGCTTATTTTAGGTCTGTTCTCCAGGGAGGGAGTTGGATATTTTAGATTATTCAACTCCCTGGTGTCTCCACATTCTGGGTCAAAGGATCCACACTTCCCAAAAGCATCAGTAGGGATCCTTGTTCAGAGCTCCTGAATCCCAAAATGCAGGACCAGAACTTGAGGTCCTATTTGATCAGGAATTAATTAAATCTCAGAATGCATCTACACACCAAAGGAAAACATGATGCAGCAAGGCCTGAGAAATTCACCTTTTTTAAAAAAATGGTATTTTTTTAAGTGCTTACTATCCATCAATCAATCAAATGATCATCTTTATTTAGCACTTACTATGTTGAAAACACCGTACTAAGAGCCTGGGGGAGTACAGCACGACAGAGTTAGCAGATACGTTCTCTGCCCACAGTGAGCTAACAGTCTAGAAGGGGAGACAGACATTTATATAAATAAATAATTTGTAATATCTACTATGCGCCAGGCAGTGTACTAAGCATGGGGGTAGATGAAAGATAGTCAGATACATTCCCAGTTCCACATGACAGTCCCTGTCCCATGTGAACATGTTCCCCTTCTAGACTGTGAGCCTGTGGGGTAGGGATTGTCTCTATTTGTTGCCTAATTGTACTTTCCAAGATCTTTTTGAAGGGAAAAGGAGAGAAGAGCTTCCTGTTCCTCTTCTTACCTTTTTCTTTCCTGATTGGCCTTCCTCCCCCCTACCCATCTTACCTGATTTTCCCCTTTTTCTCTTCCCTCTATTCCTTCTTTTTCTTCAAACAATCAATGGTACTTGAGTGCTTACTGTGTATAAGACTCTGTGCTAATCCCCCATCTTTTCCTTCCCTCCAGACTGTCACCTTCTCTTTCCTTTCTCTTCCCTTCTTCCTCTTTCCCTCCCATGTTTTTCCTCTTTCACTTCCCTTCTTCACTTATCAATCAATCAATCAAACTTATAATAATAATAATGATGTTATTTGGTAAGTGCTTACTATGTGCCAAGCACTGTTCTAAGTGCTGGGGCAGATACAGGGTAATCAGGTTGTCCCACGTGGAGCTCACACTTTTAATCCCCATTTTACAGATGAGGTAACTGAGGCACAGAGAAGTTAAGTGACTTGCCCAAGGTCACACAGCAGACAAGTGGCGGAGGTGGGATTAGAACCCACGTCCTTTGACTCCCAAGCCCGGGCTCTTTTCCACTAAACCACGCTGCTTCTCATGGAGCACTTATGGAGCACCTACTAAGGGCATAGCACTATATTAATAATAATAATAATAATAATAATAATAATGTTGGTATTTGTTAAGCACTTACTATGTGCAAAGCACTGTTCTAAGCGCTGGGGTAGATACAAGGTAATCAGGTTGTCATCATCATCATCATCATCATCAATCGTATTTATTGAGCGCTTACTATGTGCAGAGCACTGTACTAAGCGCTTGGGAAGTACAAATTGTCCCATGAGGGCCTCACAGTCTTCATCCCCATTTTACAGATGAGGGAACTGAGGCCCAGAGAAGTGAAGTGACTTGCCCAACGTCACACAGCAGACAAGTGGCAGAGACGGGATTTGAACCCACGACCTCTGACTCCCAAGCCTGGGCTCTTTTCCACTAAACCACGCTGCTTCTCATGGAGCACTTATGGAGCACCTACTAAAGGCATAGCACTATATTAATAAGAATAAGAATAATAATAATAATGTTGGTATTCGTTAAGCGCTTACTATGTGCAAAGCACTGTTCTAAGCTCTGGGGTAGATACAAGGTAATCAGGTTGCCCCGCGGGGGGCTCACAGTCTTCATCCCCATTTTCCAGATGAGGGAACTGAGGCCCAGAGAAGTGAAGTGACTTGCCCAACGTCACACAGCTGACAAGTGGCGGAGCTGGGATTTGAACCCACGACCTCTGACTCCAAAGCCCGTGCTCTTTCCACTGAGCCACGCTGCTTCTTGGGAGAGTTAAAGGTTTTAGAAGACACAATCCCTGCTCCAGGGAAGCTTACAGTCTAGTGGGAAGAAAGACACATAAGTAAATCGTACAGCTTCCTTTATCCCTTAACAGTCCCTTTTAGACTGTGAGCCCACTGTTGGGTAGGGACTGTCTCTATGTGTTGCCAATTTGTACTTCCCAAGCGCTTAGTACAGTGCTCTGCACATAGTAAGCGCTCAATAAATACGATTGATTGATTGATCCCCAGAAGACAGCAACAGCTGCCTGATAACTTCCTGCCCCTCTTAGGGAAGCAGCCTAGCCTAGTGGAAAGAGCACAGGCTTGGAAGTCAGGATACCTGGGTTCTAATCCTGCCTCCACCACTTGTCTGCTGTGTGAATTTGGGCGAGTCACTGACCTTCTGTGCCTCAGTTTTCACGCTGGTAAAATGGAGGTTAAATACCTGCTCTCTCTCCCCCACATACTGTGAGCCCCATGTGGGACAGGGATTATGTTGTATCTGCACCAGTACTTAATTTGGTGCTTGGAACACAGTAGCACTTAGTAAATACTGCAATTATTAAATGCGGAGTGAGCCTCTTCTGACCTGTCTCTTAGCTCTGCTTCTGGGGACCCGCACTCTTGCAAGGACCCCTTGTGAAGCAGCGTGGCTCAGTGGAAAGAGCCCGGGCTTTGGAGTCCGAGGTCAGGGGTTCAAATCCCGGCTCTGCCAATTGCCAGCTGTGTGCCTTTGGGCAAGTCACTTCACTTCTCTGGGCCTCAGTTCCCTCATCTGTCAAATGGGGATGAAGACTGTGAGCCCCCACCGTGGGACAACCTGATCACCTTGTAACCTCCCCAGCGCTTAGAACAGTGCTTTGCACACAGCAAGCGCTTAATAAATGCTATCAATATTATTATTATTATTGTGCTATTGCTTCCTCTTCCGCAAATGGGTCTACAAGCTCTGTTGTATTGTACTCTCCCAAGTGCTTAGTGCAGTGTTCTGCACACAGTAAGCGCTTAATAAATACCCTTGATTGATTATTTGATTCCACTCCCGGCAATCCCTCTCTCCTCTCAGTAGTGAGAAGCAAAGCCCAAATGATGGAAAATCTGCTCTTTCTCCCCGTTTTATGACATCGCAGTCATAAAAAAGGGTAGTGCTATCTCACAGTAAAGGCAGATGCAGCAGGAAAACGTAAATTCCAATGACGAAAACACGGGGCTTCTTCGTGCGGCACTTTATCCGAGACTCTACATAATCAGAGTAATGTACCAGACTTTTTTTCTTTTATTTTCAAAAGCAGATTCACCCATATCCACCTTCAACCAGAATGGCAGATTCTTGTGTATGCATAACATGACATTTTCATTACGCTATTTAAATATACACAGATGATGGTATTGAAAAGCAGACTCTGAGTCTGACTAAGGTAAGTCTGAGTTTTCAGAGGCAAAGGGAGGGAGAAAACGGAGTGGTTTGCCTCATCAATTCAATCACCACAGAAAGCCAGTTAGGTTAACTCAAGGCAAAAACCCCACTTTCTTTTCAATAGTTGTTTTTCTATTTAAATTATCCAGGTGGTGGACTAAACTCTTTTGTCTTGGTGAAGTCAAACCTTCAGATTTTCCCTAGCTCTCCAATTGCTCTAATGATCATAATAATTACAGTATTTGTTCTGGGGTTGTTATGTTCCAAGCACTGTACAATAGAGTCTTGTATTAGAACAGAAACAATATAAGCAGATTGGACACAGTCCCTGTCCTAAAACAGGTTCAGATTCCAAGATGGAGGGTGGACAGGAATCTTATTCCCAATTTTACAAATGAGGAAACTGAGGCAAGTGATTCATATAGCAGGGGAGTGGCAGGGCTCGGATTAGAATCCATGTCTACTGACTCCCATCGTCATAATAATAATAATAGCTTTTTTATTGAGCGCTTACTATGTGCAAAGCATTGTTCTAAGCGCTAGGGAGGTTACAAGGTGATCACGTTGTCCCGCGGGGGGCTCACAATCTTAATTCCCATTTTACAGATGATGTAACTGAGGCCCAGAGAAGTGAAGTGACTTGTCTAAAGTCACACAGCTGACAATTGGCAGAGCTGGGATTTGAACCCATGACCTCTGACTCCAAAGCCCGGGCTCTTTCCACTGAACCACATCATCATCAGTCGTCATCATCATAATCATAATAAATGGTATTTATTGAGCACTTACTATGTGTAAAGCACTGTGTGAAGTGCTAAGGCTCATTCATTCATTCAGTCATATTTATTGAGTGCTTACTGTGTGCAGAGCACTATACTAAGCGCTTGGGAAGTACAAGTTGGCAACATATACAGGCGGTCCCTAACCAACAGTGGGCTCACAGTCTCGAAGGGGGAGACACAACAAAACATATTAACAAAATAAAATAAATAGAACAGTAAATATGTACAAGTAAAATAAATAGAGTAATAAATCTGTACAAACATATATACAGGTGCTGTGGGGAGGGGAAGGAGGTAGGGTGGGGGGGATGGAGAGGAGGAGGCGGGGGAGAGGAAGGAGGGGGCTCAGTCTCAGTCATGCTCACTTCACTAGGCCACACTGGCTTTTATTTATTTTACATTAGATATGGCTATATTATAAATGATACCCTTTATTTTGTATCATTTATTTATATAAATCTATGTAACTATCACGTTTCTATTTATCTCTTCCCCAAATACATCTTTAATACATGTAAGATAAATACATAAATAAGACGCACACATTACTCTTCCCTGGTAGCTCTCCCCTGTCCTCTCAATTTCCTGTCATCTCAACAGTTAGTCAGTCGTAATTATTGAGTGCTTACTGTGTGCGGAGCACTGCACTAAGCACTAGGGAGAGTACAATACAATAATAAACAGACACATTCTCTGCCCACAATGAGCTTACAGTCTACAGGAGGAGATAGGCGTTAATATAGATAAAATAAATTACAGATTTGTACGTAAGTGCTGTGAAGCTGGCAGGAGGGATGAATAAAGGGAGCAAGTCAGGAGGATGCATCTTGTGTGTCATGACCCCGGACTGCTGGATTTTTTCTGCTCAGCCTTGGGGAAAAAAATGAATTTTCTCTAATAATAATAATAATTATGGTAATTGTTAAGCTCTTACTATGTGTCAAGCACTGTTCTAAGTGCTGGGGTAGATACAAGGTAATCAGGTTGTGCCATGGGGGGCTCACAGTCTTAATCCCCATTTTACAGATGAGGAAACTGAGGCCTAGAGAAGTGAAGTGACTTGCCCAAAGTCACACAGCTGGCAAGTGGCGACCTCAGACCCCCAAGCCTGGGCTCTTGCCACCAGCCTACGCTACTTTTGTATTTCCTCAATCCACTCTAACGTGGTTCCTGTATAACCAAGCCCCTTGTCTCTGACTGCTGGCCATTTCCTTAAAAGAGCGGACCCAGAACTCCCTGGGCAACCATCCCGCCACGTTTGCCTAAAACCTTTCTGCCCTAATTGTGTGCCTCATCCTGCCTCATTTACAATGAATTTCTGACCCAGAATAGCCACCACACGAGAAGCAGCGAGGCCTAGTGGAAAGAGCTCAGAAGGGCCCGAGAGTCAGAAAGTCATGGGTTCTAATCCCAGCTCCGCCACTTGCCTGCTGAGTGACCCTGGGCAAGTCACTTCTCTGTGCCTCAGTTCCCTCATCTGGAAAATGGGGATTAAGAGTGGGAGCCCCGTGCGAGACAGGGACTCTGTCTAACCTGACTAGCTTGTATCTACCCCAGCACTTAGAACAGTGTCTGGCACACAGTAAGCACTTAACAATACCGTAATAATTATTATTATAGAACAACTGACTCCTCTGGGGCTTTGGCTCCCAAGACTTCAAGTCTCTCCTCCTCATTCTTGGCAGAGTGCAGCCTGCAACTAATAGAGACATGATACTGAAGGCAGATGTTGCCCTGGTTATGAGCTAGGTAAGGTGAAGCTAGCCGCAGTGGAAAGAGCACAGGCTTTGGAGTCAGAGGTCATGGGTTCAAGTCCCAGCTCTGCCAATTGTCAGCTGTGTGACTTTGGGCAAGTCACTTAACTTCTCTGTGCCTCAGTTATCTGTAAAATGGGGATTAAGACTGTGAGCCCCCTGTGGGACAACCTGATCACCTTGTAACCTCTCCAGCGCTTAGAACAGTGCTTTGCACATAGTAAGCGTTTAATAAATGCCATCATCATTATTATTATCTCATCTGGAGAAGTTAGTTCCTTCATCTCTTTCCAAAAATCCTTGGCCACCTGCCATTCTGACAACAGCTGTTCTTGGGTTTCAACTCCTTTAAACTCCATCCTTGGGCAAGCGTATTATCAATGCTTCACATTCATTCACAATCCTTCACATTCCATTGTACCCTCACCTTTTTTTCTTTTTAAACGGTATCTGTTAGGTGCTTACTATGTGTTAGGCATCCTAGCAGTGTTGCGGTATATACAGGTTAATCAGGTTGGGCACATAGGGTTCACAGTCTTAATCCTCATTTTACAGATGAGGTAACGGCCACAGAGAAGTGAAGTGTCTTGCACAAGGTGATGCGGCCGACAAGCGGCAGAGCCGGGATTAGAACCCAGATCCTTCTGATTTCCAGGCCCAGGTTCTATTCATTAGGCAGTACTCCTGCTCTAACTTCCATGGTGCGATGGAAGAGCCATGTCCTGAAAGCCAGAGGTCCTGGGTTTGATTCCTGACTCTGACACCCATTCGCTATGAGGCTTTGGACAAGTCACTTTACCGCCCCATGCCTCAGTTTCCCTAGCTGTAAATTTAGGGGTAATAATACCTGAACCCTACCTCACAGGGGTAATTGCGAGGAGTAAATAACTAAATAATGTAAGGTGCTTTGGCAATAAAAGAGCCACCTGGAAACACGGACATTATTATTTCCTCTAGACTGTGACCCCATTGCGGGCAGATATTGTTTCTCTTTATTTGCTGTATCGTACTTTCCAAGTGCTTAGTACAATGCTCTGCACACAGTAAGCACTCAAATATGATTGAATGAAGGAGTGTGTCATAGTTTACCATTTTAGGTTCAATGCATTCAAGCCCCCTTTAGTCTGTAAGCTCCCTCTAGACCATAGCACTGTTGTGGTCAGGGAGCAAATCTACTAACTGTTATTATTGTACTATCACAAGCATTTAGTACAGTGTTCTGCTCATAGTAATTGCTCAACAAATATGATTGATTGAAGTTTCAGAAAGTCTCTTTCATTTCTTTCTCTTTCCACCCTTCTCATTGCACCTGCTGGTGTGTTTCTTCAAATTCTCCCTCTATGGTAGAATTCTCTCCTTGCCCACTGATCTGCCCAGGCTATTTCTCACCTTCTTATCCTTGAGACGATGGCTTGGCTGTGGCCTGGTGGGATCCCTCCTTCCCCCCTTGTTAAGTGCTTACTATGTGCCAGGCACTGTATGAAGCGCTGCAGTAGATACAAGTTAATCAGGTTGGGCACCGTTCCTGTCCCACATAGGGCTCACAGTCTTAATCCCTATTTTTCACATGAGGTAACTGAGACAGAGAAGTTAAGGTACTTGTCCAAGGTGGCACAGCAGACAGGTGGTGAAGCGGTATTAGAACCCAGATCCTTTGACTCCTGGGCCTGTGCTCTATCCTCTAGACCATACTGCTTCTTTGTTTCAGCTGAGCCGATCCCTCCCACCGCTTGTCCAGCTGTGGGAGGTGCTCTATTCTCCTTGGTACCATCAGAATCAGTCACTTTAAACCTGAGCTTAATGAGCATTTTTCCAAGTGGCAGTACTAGCCCATGTGCTTACTTAATTAGAAAACAGAAAAGGTCATTTTAGAAAATATCCAGAGTCATTTCCATAGAGCTACTCTCTTTTAAAAGGAATGGGAGTAGTAATTATGGGACTATGTTAACGTCCCTTCTTTTCCAAATGTAAAGCTATAAAGCTACCATGTCTTGGCACAGGAATACATCATTAATGCCACACTCTCTCTCGATATTTCCAAAAGGAAAATCAATAATTCGCAGGAAGTGAACAGAGTGGGGCGAATTCGTCCTGTCTAGATGCCCCACTACCTAACTGTGTTGCCCTGAGCAAAGTCAGTTCCTGCATCAGTTTACCCACAGCTCACTGTAAGCACATCATCATCATCATCATCACTATCCTTATCATCATGAGGCTATGATATTCCAGACCCTCCTGGAATAGTAGGGGTAGTAATGGTAATAATAGTTGTAATAGAAGCAGACAGTAGTTCCTTTAGACTATAAGCTCTTCCTCGAGACTGTAGGTTCCTTGTGGGATGGCAATGTGTCGACTGACTTTATTGTATTATAATCTGCTTACGGAAAATGCTCAATAAATATAATTTAATTGATAGATAGTAGTAATAGTAGTAGTATATAGTCAGCACCCACTGAGTACGATACACTGTTAAGCACATGGGAAGTACAACAACAAGGAAGTAACACATTTCCTGCCCAAAAGGAGCTTGGATTCTAGTGGGGGAGGCGGATATGAAAATATTTGCAGAGTAATAAAAATGCATCTTTGAACATACCATTGAATAAATGTATGCACGTAAATGCTGAGGATGAGAATAAGTAGGTACATAAATAGTAGAGGGGGTTGTGGAATCAGTTCAGAGACCCTGAAGAAAATCCGAAACTGACAACTATCTGCATCCTCTAGGTATATATTCATAACATACTGTTCCACTCTCAATTCCCCATGCCAATAGGGAAAAGAGATGGTATTAAGCCCCAAACCTCATTTTAATCATTAGTTACAACCTCTTTCCTTACCAAAACTTTGTAAATGTTGATAACAAGAACACTAAATTAATTTCCCTCTGGTGGAAATGCTGGTGGAAGGAGCGGGAAGGAGAAGCGGAAACATGGGACCCACCTAACCCACCAGACAACCAGCCCATGAAAATCCGAGCACAATGGTTGTGAAACACCCTCAGCTTCTCGGGATTAACACAGTATGTCTGTGTAACACTATTGTTTCTCTGAAATTTAGAGTCTCTTCCCTGCCCACCCAGAGTATGCTACAGTAGAGCTGTGTGTCTGTCAGATGGTTTTGTGTGCAATTTAACAAGTATCGTGTCTCTAGAGTAGAAAGTCAGATTAACACGCACTATTCTGCAAGCAAACTAATTAATTTCTTCTGCCTTCCATGATGGCCTCTATTAATTAACTTTAATTTAGACTTTGCTTGAGAGAGAGAGAGAGAGAAAAGCACACAATCAAAACCTCCAAACCAAATACTTGGTTTGGAGAACGCTGGAGAAGCAGCATGGCTCAGTGGAAACAAGGACGGGCTTTGGAGTCAAAGGTCATGGGTTCAAATCCCAGCTCTGCCAACTGTCAGCTGTGTGACTTTTGGCAAGTCACTTCACTTCTCTGGGCCTCAGTTACCTCATCTGTAAAATGGGGATTAAGAGGATTAAGATTGTGAGCCCCCCGTGGGACAACCTGATCACCTTGTAACCTCCCCAGTGCTTAGAACAGTGCTTTGCACATAGTAAACGCTTAATAAATGCCATTATTATTATTATTATTAAATACTTAATTCTTAGGGAGGAAGCAAAGTATTAGGTAGAAAATTGAGATGCAGCATGGCCTAGTTGAGAGAGCATGGGACTAGGAGTCAGAAGGACCTAGGTTCTAATCCTAGTTCTGCCACTTGTCTGCTGTGTGACCTTGCGGAAGTCACTTCACTTCTCTGTGCCTCAGTTATTTCATTATATAATGGGGATTAGGACTGTGAGCCCCACATAGAACGTGGACTGTGCCCAACCTGAATAGCTTGCAACTACCTCAGTGCCTAGTATCTAGTAAGCACTTAACAAATAAACTAAAAAACATTGAGAATCTTGTGGATTCTAAATCTAACATAAGATAAAGAGTATTCCACAGTAGGACATATAGTTTTGGGTCATTGGTCTGGCTTGAGATCTATTAGTTGGGTGTACAGGAATAGAAACCCAAGAACACTTGTCGGAATGTCAAGTGGCCAAGGATTTTTGGAGAGAAGTGAAATAACTACATATTGTACATATTTACATATTGCACATATTTATTCTATTTATTTTATTCTGTTAATATGTTTTGTTTTGTTCTCTGTCTCCCCCTTCTAGACTGTGAGCCCACTGTTGGTTAGGGACCATCTCTATATGTTGCCAACTTGTACTTCCCAAGTGCTTAGTACAGTGCTCTGCACACAGTAAGTGCTCAATAAATACGATTGAATGAATTAATGAATGAATGAAAGGTGAGCAAAAATATGAAATATAAAAATGATGATTAACATGGAAAGGGCAGCAGGATTTAAGGCTCTTCACAGCTCTCTGACCAACAGTTACACAGGGGTCTATCAATCAATCAATCAATCATATTTATTGAGTGCTTACTGTGTGCAGAGCACTGTACTAAGCACTTGGGAAGTGCAAGTTGGCAACATATAGAGATGGTCCCTACCCAACAGTGGGCTCACAGTCTAGAAGGGGGAGACAGAGAACAAAACCAAACATATTAACAAAATAAAATAAATAGAATAGATATGTACAAGTAAAATAAATAAATAAATAGAGTAATAAATATGTACAAACATATATACAGGTCAGGGAACGGGGACATAACAGCAGGAAATCAGAAGACTAGAATAAATGGATAGAAAGCCTTTGGCTTGGGCTGCATTGTACGTAGAGTGATGACATCCACGGTGATCTCTGCTCTAAAAGTTTGTTAATATGGAATCCAGAGAAACTGGACTTTAGGGGTGGGGAAAACCTCCCCCTTCCCAGTCTCCCCAGCCTCCCCCTGCCCAGCCTCCCCCTGCCCAGTCATGCCAGCCCAGGCCCCCAGCCCAACCATCCTACCCTAGCTTTCCCCTGCCCAACCTTCCTCTGCCCAATCACCCCCTGCCCAGTCTCCCCTGCCCAGCCTCCCCCTGCCCAGCTTTCTCTGCACATTCAGTTGCTGCCTTTTTAGGCCCAGCCCAGCATCATCATCATCAATCGTATTTATTGAGCGCTTACTATGTGCAGAGAACTTCTCTGGTTTGGTTTGGTTATCTTCACAGAGTGAGCTCACACCCTCAAGAGGAACCCAGCCTGATGGGCCCTACTGCCATGACCACCAGCCTCTGATCCCCAGTTTGCAGACAGAACCATCTCAATTTAGATGAGTCCAGGCCCCTCTCCTCTAACTTCTGGTTCTGAATGAGCCAGAATGGAGTCAGTGTAAAATAACAAGCTGCCCAACACAGTGCTGGCTACAAATGCAGCTCCACTGAGTCATTCATTGTCACAGTCCGGCGCGTGGACCTTCAGCTGGATTCTTCAGGCATATCTCTGCACACAGTAAGTGCTCAATAAACACGATTGATTATACATCACCAGGCCCCTCTCCCTTTTTGTTTTTACATTGTGAGCCTCCTGAGGGACAGGAATAATCTCTAATTCCCATCTGTGCGTTATTTACCAGTGTTTAGAATCAATCAATAAATCAGTGGTATTTACTGAGCGCTTACTTTGTGCAGAGTATTGTACTAAACACTTGAGAGTGTACGATATGTAGAAGTGGAAGGACAACCACTGGGGACTCTTGAGAAGTGGGGAAACATGTATTGAACTTTTTTTTTGAGAAAAATGATCCAGGCAACAGAGGTCTGAGAGGAGACTGGTGCAGTAATTAAGGTGGGATAGAATAAGTGCTTGGATCAAAGGGGTAGCAATTAGGATGGAGAGGAAAGGGTGGATTTTAGTGATGTTGTGAAGGTTGAACCCCACAGGATGATAACAGATTGAATATATGGGTTTGAATAGGGGTCTGCACACAGTAAGTACTTAATAAATACCATTACTACTACTATTGCCATTACTACTACAGCTCCTGACTCCCAGTGCCATATTGTACATATTTACTATTCTATTTATTTTGTTAATGATGTGCATCTAGCTTTAACTCTATTTGTTCTGTTAATTTGACACCTGTCCGCATGTTTTGTTTTGTTGTCTGTCTCCCCCTTCTAGACTGTGAGCCCACTGTTGGGTAGGGACTCTCTCTATATGTTGCCAACTTGTATTTTCCAAGCGCTTAGTACAGTGCTCTGCACACGGTAAGTGCTCAATAAATAAGATTGAATGAATGAATGAATGAATGAATATCTTGAAGGATGAGGATGAGCTCTTCTTATTGACTGCAAAGTCCAACAAGCTGATTGTCTTGAGAGATTTTAATGCAAGGATGGGTAGTGATACTGAACTATGGAAAAAAAGTCATCTAATCTCACGGTATTGAAAAGTGAAAATATTCCTACTTGGCAAATGTGCCAAGCAAAGGCTCATAATCACCAGCACTATCCTCCATCCAGAAAGATACCAGGCTGTACATTCAAACAATAAACCTCTGAAGTGACTGAGATGAGTTGTTGTTTTCCAAGCAAGAGAAATTGAGGCAGGAGAGATTTCACTTCATCCCAACAACAATGTCTTAAAATAAGGCTCCCAAAGGAGTTTGGAAGTTTCCATCTCTGGAAATCCCTAAGAAAAGAATAGGTAATCATTTGTCTTGGATGATTTAATCACCCAACTTCTTGGAAGAAAGGGGCTAGACAAATTACTTCTAAAGGTACCATGCAGTTTTTTGTTACGATGATTCTAATTTGACTCAATTATTCTCCATTTGAGTAAGCATTTTACTTCATTCATTCATTCAGTCATATTTATTGAGCGCTTACTGTGTGCAGAGCACTGTACTAAGCGCTTGGGAAGTACAAGTTGGCAACACAGGACATTCAGAAGGAAGTCAAGAAGACAAGTTCCCTTTTTCCAGTGGAATCAGTGCTTAGTACAGTGCCTGGCACATAGTAAACACTTAACAAATGCCATAATTATCATTTAAGTTCTAAGAGACAGTTATGAATGAATAAGTTCTAAGGCAGACAAGAGACACAGTTATGAATAAATAAGTTATATATATTATATAAAATATATTTATTCATAGCTATGTCTCTTGTCTACCTTAGAACTTAAATCTCAATGGAATAGGGGAAGTGTCTTTTTGATTACCTTCTGAATGTCCCTAGTGCCACGAAAAATACCTATTTAAATATATCTACATCTATCTCTATGTACAAAACAAATGTAAAAGATTGTTTAAAAGAGAAAAGATGAAAGTATGAGAATTTAGGAGATCCTCCCTGTGAAACGCTTTGGGTGTGTGAGAGGCTCTATCTAAATCTCAGCGTCTTGTATCACTGTATTTTTGAACTATTGTTCAGAGTCGAGACGTTAAACATCAATTGACTTCCTAGGTAGCTTACACACCTGAGTAGGCCAATCATATTTTATCCTGCTTTATTAGACTGGTATGATGCCAGGAAGATTTGCCTAGCAAAATCACCTTTACAGATCTACCTGGGCTCTTCTAAATCGACTGCAAGCCATCACCATCTGTTCACCATAAATGTTTCAGAGAAAGGCTGGCATGTGGTCTTGAAGCCCTGACAAACCAACAGACAGGGCAGAGAGATCAGCAAATGGGAGCAGAGAGATTAAAGAATGGCCTTGGGCACAGCCCAACAATTGATTATTTTCAGTAGGTGAGGAAGACAGTGGATGCTTATGATGGTTTGAGAGGAAAGAGAAGGTTGAGGGTGTGAACTGGATACTCAGCTCCATAGAAGCTGTTCCAATCAGCAGGGTAGGGTAATAGTAATAATGGTATTTGTTAAGCGCTTACAGTGTGTCAAGCACTGTACTAGGCATTGGGGTAAGTATAAGATAATCAGGTCCCACATGGGGTTCACAGTCTAGGAGGGAGAGCAGCTATTGAATCCCCACTGTGCAGATGAGGGGACTTGGGCAAAGAGAAGTTGTGACTTTTCCAAATTAAGTGACAAGTGGCAGAGCTGGAGTTAGGATTCGGGTCCTCTGACTCCCAACTCTGTGCTCTTTCCACTAGGCCATGATGACAGTATTCAGCATTCTCATAACCAGAACCTTCTTAGGTGTCCACGGTTCTGTAATATACACAGTTGTGTGTGGAAAAACCGAACAAAAAAGGGGATCGTGTGGCAGCTAATGAAGAATGGGATTTCCGTCTACTGTAACACAGTACCAATTATCACAGTTAAGTGTGGAAGGACTGAAAGGCATTTGGATAAGATATAGGAGAAAGAGTTAGGATTGCTGGTTGGGACTTTTAAAGGGGGCTTTTTGACAGGTCATGGGGGTATTCCCAAGGTGCCAATGACTTTTCACTTTGCCCAGTGTGCCCTGAGACCACATTCCCAGACTCCGAGGGCAGCCCGAGAGTTCTCATGGGTTGGAAGGGAGATGAAGGGTCAGGCCTGGGGAGTGTGAGTCTGTCCATGCTTGGTTTCCCTGGGCAGGTTCGGAGGTGGCCCTAGTGCTATGAAGCTCTGAAAACACAGAGCTCAAAGTTGATCCTTGCTTAGTGCTTAATGTTAGACTTTGTCCCCCCTCAGAAAATTACTTTCTCAAAATACTTCTTTCACCTCTATCCTTCATACCCCTCTCCAAAGACACAACCCTGTAGTGTTCTCACTAAAATTGAGCCCACTGCTGGGTAGGGACCGTCTCTATATGTTGCCAATTTGTACTTCCCAAGTGCTTAGTACAGTGCTCTGCACACAGTAAGCGCTCAATAAATACGATTGAATGAATAAAATGAGACCTTCTCAAAGCACAATTTCTCCTCAAGAACTGGACTGAAAATTTTACTAAAATGCTAGAGGCATTTTGTCCTAATTTTGCTCTTACCTTGCTGTGTGGTGTTAGGAAGTCTCATAACCTCCCTGGGCTTTAGTTTCCCTCTCTGGAAATGGAGAAAATGACGGGTGGATGCCAAAAACCTTCTGAGAAAGCCACAGAGGCCACTGAGAAAATGCATATGACACACTTGGTGGCTGCTGAAAGACCTCTCCTGTGTAATACAAGGCACTGATGCCCTCCTGATAAAGACATCAATGACTGGTCTGCAGTCAACAACTAGAATCTCGTGCACAGGGTCCATTCTAGATCTAAACAGACAAGAGAGGGTTGTAGTGTTTAATGCTGCCAGACAGCCAACACAGGGTTCAGGACAGCTCATTTTTCAGTGGCAATTGCAAGCCTCACCAGGTTGCACTGGCACAGGATGCCAGAGATCTCCCACACAAGGAAGCAAAATGAGGCTCCTGACAAGTAATGGTTATAAAACAGGATGGCAGCCTCTCAGGGATTACTGCCATGACACCCCACAGTGGCCTCTATGTCAGCTCTGAGTGCTCAGTTGTAACATGATCATTATTGACTTAATTGCCGTGAAAACCTGAACTTCGTAATCCAACCTAATCAATCAACCAATCAGTCATTTATTGAGTGCTGAATATGCACACAGCACTGTACTAAGTGCTTGGGAGAGGACAATACAACAGTGGGCAGGCATTTTCCCTGGACACAAGAAGCTTACAATCTAGAGGGAGAGACTGACATTAAAATAAATGATGGCTACGTGTGTAAGTGCTGTGGGACTGAGTGTAGGGTGAATAAAGGGTATAAATCCAAGTGCAAGGGTGACATAGAGGGGAGAAGGAGTAGGGAAAATGAGAACTTAGGGAAGGCCTCTTGGAGAAGATGCCGTTATAATAAGGCTTTGCAGGGAGGGAGAGTGATGGTCTGTAATATTTGCGGGGAAGGGAGTCCCAAGTCAGAGGCAGGAGGCGGGCAAGGGTTCAGCGGTGAAATAGAGGAGATGGAGGTACAGTAAGCAGGTTGGCATTAGGGGAGTGACCTGAGCATGCTGGGTTGTAGTTGGAAATCAGGGAAATAAAATAGGAGGAGGCAAGCTGATTGAGTGCTTTAAAGCCAAGGGTACTGAGGTTCTCTTTGATGTGGAGGTGGATGGGCAACCACTGGAGGTTCTTGAGGAACAGGGAAAATGGGCAAATCACTTTGTAGAAAAATGATCTGTGCAGCTGAGTGAAGTATGGACTGGAGTGGGGAGAGGTAGGAGGCAGGTAGGTCAGCAAGGGAGACCTAATGTAAGAACTCTCCGCTCTTCCCACACATTGGCTCTTAGCAATGTGTTGAGATAAACCCTGCAGCTACTTAGGTTGCATATTTTTGGTGATTTTACGTGAGGCTGTCAAATTCAGTTAAAATTTTGGGCTTCAATAGATAGAGCTATTGGGCTCTTTTGGGGTGTCACTTTATGTCAGAAGAGAAAAACACAAGGACGGCCACTATTATATCAGACCAGTGGTCCACCTTGTCCAGTATTTTGGCCCTAAGGAAGAGTGTTGACTCCTTCTAGACAAGGATGGGCCTTGTAGTGATGCCTACTAAAGGAAAAAACAGGGAAAATTTAGGGAAAATAGAAAAGGTACCTTTCCTCAAAAGCTTATTGGGACAATCGTCCTGGAGAGAAAAATCTCCAGACTATATCAGGAACAGGAATATGTTTATTCTAAGCTTGAGTTCCCATCCTCACACTCCGACTGAGGATGACATAGAGACAGTCCCAAATCGGCTTTCTGGATTCTAGAGGTCTGTTCTTTTCCAGGGTAGTTCGGGGTCTTATGACTCTAAGCTCTAGACTGTAAACTTAGTGTGGGCAGGGAATATGTGTGCCAACTGGTTTTTTGAGGGTTTTTTTGTGGGGGGGTACTTGTTAAGTGCTTACTCCGTGCCAGACACTGTACTAAGCTCTGGGGTAGCTACAAGTTAACCAGGTTGGACATACTCCCTGTCCCACATAGGGCTCACAGTCTTAATTCCCATTTTACAGATGAGATAACTGAGACACAGATATGTTGAGTGAATTGTCCAGGTCACACAGCAGACAAGTGGTGGAGCCAAGATTGGAGCCCAGGTCCTTAAGAGTACCAGGTCTGTGCTTTATTCACTAAACCATGCTACTTATACTATACTCTCTCAAGTGCTTACTATCATGTTGGCCATACAGTATGTGCTCAGTAAATATGATTTTAAGTGAATGGTGAGGATGTCCATGGGAATGAGGATTCTCCCAAATCTTTCAGCTTCCACAGAGAAGGGCTGCCTTTATGAGCAGAAGGAATGTTAGAACAGGGAACTTCAAGATCGTCACAGGCTGATGAGAGTGCTCAAAGATCCAGGAGTACAGCCAAGCCAGATGGTTCTGAAAATACAGTGACGGCTTGTTGAACTAGCAAGTTCCCTCCTGAATTCCTCATCCCAGCTCCCAATCTTTGCAGGTTGGAGGGGCCCGGGGACCAGGGATGGGCTGAGTCCCCAAAAGTCCAAGGCAATTGGAATTGTGAACTTCCAATTCCAAGACCCTATAGAGGAACATATTCCTATTCCTAATATAGTCTGAAGATTTTTCTCTCCAGGACGATTGTCCCAATAAGCTTTTGAGGCAAGGTACTTTTTCTATTTTCCCTAAATTGTTCCCAGTTTTTTCCTTTAGTAGGCATCACTACAAGGCCCATCCTTATCTAGAAGGAGCCAGGACTCTTCCTTAGGATTAAAATACTGGACAAGGTAGACCATTAGTCTGATATAATGTTTCCGTTGCATTTGAGAATAAAGCCAGGAGGCATATAATAGTTTCTCAGGGACTGATTGGCCTCCTCAGAATGAGATTTCATTTAGAGAAATAGGTGAAATGCTTGTCATTTTGGCAGAATTTTCAGCTAAATGATGGCAAAGGTCATAATCTGCTCTAGTGAATTTCCTGTGTTTACAATCAAGGGGTATGTTGTGAACACTCTTGCTAAACTAACAATCATTAAACAGGTTTACAGCAGTCAGAAGAGAAGCTCTAGCCACAAATAGATGTCCTTTTTGGTTATTTGTGGGGAGAAGAAACAATTGAACATGTTTAGGCGTTTCTAATTAGAAATAGAGAAAGCTAAGGTCTTGCATTTGCTCTAGGAGATCACCTTCCCAGGCTTATTGGAAGCTTATAACTGAGCACCTTGCTTGCCTGCATAATATTTTTCTTTCTGCCTTCATTATTAATTCAAACATCAGAAATCTACAGGGTTATTTTATTGCATAAAAAACATAAAATCACTTTATCCGTTCCGTAATTACAGAACTTTTATAGCTATATAAAAGTCATTCACAATATTAGTCAGGGTTTATAAGAATAGTAATGCTTAGCCATGCTAAAATCTTGCACTGTTTTGTTTAAATGTTTGTTAAACGAATGTTCTCTGTTAAAATGCACACAGTAAGTGTAATTACAGGGGTGAGGCCCCCTGCCTGGGTAAAAGGAGACCAGAGGGACAGGCATAGGAGAG
The DNA here is from genome assembly GCF_015852505.1 of Tachyglossus aculeatus. Taxonomy (NCBI): domain Eukaryota; kingdom Metazoa; phylum Chordata; class Mammalia; order Monotremata; family Tachyglossidae; genus Tachyglossus; species Tachyglossus aculeatus. The sequence continues at coordinate 73,614,540 of NC_052068.1, read as the reverse complement.
ACAGTCATGCTCAACCGTGAGGTAACTGAACCAAAATTGTGAAGCCACAGGTGGAGTTAAGTGACTTGTCCAAGGACACACAGCAGTTACTTGTATATTTCATTCATTTATTCAATCATATTTATTGAGCGCTTACTGTGTGCAGAGCACTGTACTAAGCACTTGGGAAGTACAGGTCGGCAACATATAGAGATGGTCCCTACCCAACAATGGGCTCCCAGTCTAGAAGGGGGAAACAGACAACAAAACAAAACATGCAGACAGGTGTCAAAATTGTCAGAACAAATAGAATTAAAGCTATATGCACATCATTAACAAAATAAATAGAATAGTAAATATGTACAAGTAAAATAGAGTAATAAATCTGTACAAATAGATACACAAGTGCTGTTTGTTCTGTGTCCTTGGGCAAGTCACTTAACTTCTCTGTGGATCAGTTACCTCAAATGTAAAATGGGAATTAAGATTGCGTTCCCCATGTGGGACATGGACTGTGTCCAACCTGATTAGCTATTATCGACTGCTACAGCGCCTGGCTCACGATAAGCACTTAACCAATGCCTTAAAAAGGCTGACCCAGCACTTTCTGGCTTCTCCCAAGGAGTTTTCAGTTTGGTCAGAAAGGTGTGCTGGGAAATTCCTGGGACCGCATTAGGGTGGGCCACTTCCTCTGCTGCGGCACCCGGAATGGAAGCAGCAGAAGTGGTGGCCTCCTTGGTGAACTGGCCTGGGCCAAGCCCCTAAAGCTGCATCTGCTTCACGGGGGTGGCAGTGGGGCACCTCTTCATGGCCCCCACAGCTTTTAGACTTTGCCAACAGTCTTGCTTATCCCCTGTCTCTGACAAGAGCTGTATCTCCGGGGTGTTGGGGGAGGGTACATCATGAGGTCTCTACTACCTAGGCTAGGCCTGAACTTGACTATCCCCAGAGTCATCATCAAAGGGCTCTCCTATTGTAATTATTATTTTTTAATAGCATTTGTTGAGCACTTACTATGTGCCAAGCACTGTACTAAGCTCTGAGGTAGATAGAAGATACTCAGGTTGGACACAGTCCTTCTAGACTGGGAGCCTGCTGTTGGGTAGGGACCGTCTCTATATGTTGCCAACTTGTACTTCCCAAGCGCTTAGTACAGTGCTCTGCACACAGTAAGCGCTCAATAAATACAATTGAATGAATGAATGAATCCCTGTTGGGGCTCACAGTTTAAGTATGAGGGAATAGGATTTAATCTCCATTCATTCATTCAATCACATTTATTGAATAATAATAATAATAATAATGGTGGTATTTGTTAAGCACTTACTATGTGCAAAGCACTGTTCTAAGTGCTGAGGGGGAAACAAGGTGATCAGGTTGTCCTACTTGTGGCTCACAGTCTTAATCCCCATTTTACAGATGAGGTAACCGAGGCACAGAGAAGTTAAGTGACTTGCCCAAGGTCACACAGCTGACAAGTGGCGGAGCCGGGATTCGAACCCATGACCTCTGATGCCCAAGCCCGCGCTTTTTCCACTGAGCCACGCTGCTTCTACAGCCACGCTGCTGAATACGTACTGTATGTAAACCACTGTGTTAAGTGCTTGGGAGAGTATAATATAACATTAAAGATACATTCTCTGCCCACAAATGAGGAAATTGAGGCACAGAGCAGTTAAATGACTTGTCCAAGGTCACACAGCGGACAAGTGGTGGAGTAGGGATAGAACCCAGGTCCTCTGCTTCCCAGGCCCGTGCTCTTTCCACTAGACCACACTGCTCCTATTTTGTGTTAATCAGTAGGCTTCTTGAACAACCCCAGTCCAACACATACATACACTCCTTTATTGCTCCAAGAGTTTAAGGCTTTGAGAGTGTACTTGTATGAAGTAAACATCTTGCTGCGAGTTTTTAAAAAGAATGAAAATATTAGACATTGTGAGTCATGAAAACCTCTTCCAGGTAGATCTCCATAAGTAATAGACCTCCTTGACTAGAGTAACAAATGGTGCTTTAAAAATCCAGAAACTAGAGCATGTCAGATCAACAGCGAAATGGAGAATTAAATGACATATGACTTTGAAACATCTCTCTGCCTCACTGGAGTCCTATTTAAGTGTCATAGAACAGGAAACCTGAAGAAACCGTAAGTTGAGATTTCCTTGAGATACTTCACTTTCCTTTCCCTTTCACTGTAGTTCCTTTTCCTCTTACATTGTGATATCCTCCACATTCATTCATTCAATCATATTTATTGAGTGTTTACTGTGTGCAGAGCACTATACTAAGTGCTTGGGAAAGTATAGTACAGGAATAAAGACAGAGAATCCCTGCCCACAGCGAGCTCACAGTTTAGGTGGGGGATAGGGAGACAAACATCAATACAAATAAACAGACATCAATATAAATAAAATTACAGACATATGTATAAGTGCCAATGAGCCACTGCCTAGTAATAACTCCTTATGGCAAACTGTCTATCTCATCAGGATATCTGTAAATATCAGAGCTTTCAATTAGATCTTGTGTTCATTCATTCATTCAACTGTATTTATTGCACGCTTACTGTGTGCAGAGCACTGTACTAAGTGCTTGGGATAGTATAGTGCAAGAATAAACAGACACATTCCTGGACCACAATGACCTTGAAGTATGTTCTCTGTACAGTGACAAATTCATCTGACGAGGGTGTCAAAGAAGTTCATTTTAACTGTTCTTAGCTATGGAAAGCAGCATGGCTCAGTGGAAAGAGCACGGGCTTGGAAGTCAGAGGTCACGAGTTCTAATCACGGCTCCCCCACACGTCTGCTGTGTGACCTTGGGCAAGTCACTTAACTTCTCTGGGCCTCAGTTACCTCATCTGTATAATGGGAATTAAGACTGTGAGCCCCACATGGGACAACATGATCACCTTGTATCCCCCCAGTGCTTAGAACAGTGCTTTGCACATAGTAAGTGCTTAATAAATGCCATTATTATTATTATTCATTTACTTTTTTATTCATTTAACTGTCTCTCTTTATGTAAGTATATGTGGGTTATCTGTGATTGGCTTACAGATGGTAACTGGTTGGGAGGGCTAAGGCTGTGGACTTTCATGTGCAATGGCTGTCTTTCTTGCCCTCTCCACCAATCAGTGGTTCTTGCTTAGTGTGACCACAGCACTGTAATAAGTGCTTGGAAAAGCAGAGCAGAAATAATAAATTTGGAACCCTGCCTTCTCCAGGCTCACAGTCTAATAGGGAGACAGGAAGACTTAAATGATCTCAAACACTGGGAACAAGAGAAAGAACAACGTAAGTAGTTGTTAGTACAATTAAGTCAGGATGAAATAGCTGAATATACATATATACATAGGGCTGAACATAAATATATAGATCCTAAAGGGGTCTGTGGGAATTAACTAGGGGTAGAGTCTTGGAGGAAATAAGCCTTAAAGAGGATTTCAGAGCGAAGGAAGATAGTGACTTGATCTACATACACTGCACATTAGGAAAGATTCCCATGCAAACACTGTTTGTGTTTCCCTTTCTCCAGTTTTGCTATCTAGTTGGCTTCCCTCCAACTTACACCTACTGGCTATAACTGGTTCCCTGTTCCCAAGCCTGCCTTTATGCCAGGATTTTCCTATTCTTAAATCCTATCCAGGCACCTTTCTCTCATTTCTTCCTGAATATTCTTCCTGAATTTCCTTCCCCGGCCTAATTTATAGCTGCCTGGGGCTGGGTGGGGAGGAGGGTAAGTGCATAAAGGGAGGAGAGAAGCAGAAGAGGAGGGGGAGAAGAAAATGGGCTACTGATTGCATGAGAAGAAGCTACAATTAATCAATCAATGAAATTTATTGAGCCTTTAGCAGACTCTCCCAGGAGAGAGGGGCAGCCAGGACTCAGCCCCCCACACGAAGCACAGGTTTGTTTGCTAGCAAGAATTGATAGCTAGATCACAATCTAATGAGCCTTACCTGGGCCTCTCTTTTTTATGGTATTTGTTAAGCGCTAAGTGTCAAGTACTGTTCTAAGAGCTGGGGTAGATACAAACTAATCAAGTTGGGCCCAGTCCCTGTCCCACATGGGGCTTACTGTCTTAATCCCCATTTTACAGATGAGGTACCTGAGGCTAAGAGAAGTTAAATGACTTGCTCAAGGTCACACAGCAGACAAATGGTGGAGCTGGATTTAGAACTGAGGTTCTCTGCATCCCAGGCCCTTGCTGTATAATAATAATGTTGGTATTTGTTAAGCACTTACTATGAGCAAAGCACTGTTCTAAGTGCTGGGGGGATACAAGGTGATCACGTTGTCCCGTGTGGGACTCACTGCCTTAATCCCCATTTTACAGATGAGGTATCTGAGGCACAGAAGTTAAGTGACTTACCCAAGGGCACACAGCCAATAAGTGGCAGAGCAGGGATTAGAACCCATGACCTCTGACTCCCAAGCCCGGGCTCTTTCCACTTAGCCATGCTGCTTCTCTGATGAAATGATCATCTGGGTAGGGTCTTTGATTTTCAGGGTGCTTCCCCTTGCAGTAGTCTTGGGAGGAGGCAAGCTGAAGCTCACCTCATTGATTGACAAGATACTCAGTGACTGCTTTAACAACTGTTCATTCAATTGTATTTATTGAGCATTTATTGTGTGCAGAGCACCGTACTAAGCGCTTGGGAAAGTACAATACAGCAATAAAAAGAGAGACAATTCCTGCCCACAACGCTGCAGTTGAGGAAACTGAGACACAAATAAAGTGACTTGCACCTTGCTACTCCTTTCTCCACACCAGCTAGCAATCCTACTGCCATCCACCAAATACTTAAGAGCTATCCTCCTCTGTATAGCCAGAGGAGTTGTGTGCTAACTGTGGAAAGCTTCTCTCCACCAGCGGCAAAGGTTTTTTTTTCTTTTTGCACCCAACACTCCCTGACTCTTCAGAGGGGCACAGCCCCTGGTAGGTCATTTAGTTTACTATTGAGAAGGAACATGGTCCGTAATAATTCTTTCAAACTCTTTATAAGCTATTTTGGGGGGCTTTGAGAATCTCTGGAATGTAACTAAAGGTGTCTCTTTTCACAATAAACATGAGCCAGAGTTGTGTGAGAAGCACGGAAGGTTCATAATCCTGGAAATTGCATGGAATTGCAATTCGATAGGTGACACTGCTCTCTATCCAGGGAGAGGAAATATGACCCTGTGGGGGTTCCGTTTGTGATGGTGATGATGGACATTCCCATCGGGAATAACAGATGAGCTTCAGCCCCGAGTCTTCAGGACCGAGAACCTGTGTGGCGGAATTGATTATAGTGCTAGTGCCATTTTCACTCCCTCATTTTTGTCAATCATGTTTCCTCTGGGGCTTGGAGTGCCATGAGCTACTGGGGGACAGGGAACTGCACATTGTAGAGTGCAAGTTGAGTCTTCACCCACAGTGTGGCTCAGTGGAAAGAGGGCAGGCTTGGGAAGTCAGAAGTCCTGGGTTCTAATGCTGCCTCCTCCACTTGTCAGCTGTGTGACCTTGGACAAGTCACTCAATTTATCTGTGCCTCAGTTCCCTCATCTGTCAAATGGGGATGAAGACTGTGAGCCTCACGTTGGACAACCTGATCCCCCCAGCACTTAGAACAGTAAGCACTTAACAAATGCCATTATTATTATTATTAGCCAGCTACAGGCAGGACTAGTATCTCCAGATTCCCAAGGGACCAATAGCAGGGCTCAGCAATATTTGGCACTGTATGAGTAGGAATTTCTATAATGGTTGGCTCCTTTAAGGACCACATGTAGGACTGCCAATGCCATCTTCTTGTAGAGCGCTTGGGGGTTTCACATGGGGCCAGTCTAGCTCAGAAACCTTTTTCAGGAAATCCTGACATGAATTCTTGAGAGCAAGAGGAGGGGAAGGGGAGGGCAAAGAGAATAATAGTAATAATTTTGGTATTTGAAAACATCTACTATGTGCCAACCACTGTATTATGCACTAGTGACAAGATAAACTGGTCAGCTATGGTCCCTGTCTCCTGCAGAATGTACAGTGTAAGTAAGAGGGAGACTAGGTATTGAGTCTCCATTTTATAGATGGGGTAACAGGCACAGAGAAGTTAAGTGACTTGCCCAAGGCCACACAGCAGGCAAGTGGAAGAGCTGGGTTTAGAATGCAGTTCCTCTGCTTCCCAGCCCCGTGAGGTTTCCAGTAGACCACTCTGCTTTTAGAGAAGAGAAGGGGAGGAGGAGTGAAGGGAAGGATTTGGGGAGCAGATGCCCACAGATTCAATTCCCATGCATGGCATGCCCAAGATAGCAGAGTGCGCTGATGCTCCTCTCTCACCTTCCTTCAGGCCACTATTTCTAGCAAGGGTGGCATTGGCCATTTGCCTGGCTTGGACACCTGACTCTGCTCTTGAGGTTATTTAGCTCTCTGATTTTTGGGTTCTGTCCCAGGCACTGGGTAAAGAAAATTAGAAAGGCACAGTCCTTTGCTCCCAGAACAGTTCCTTTGTAATAAATAAAAGCCATTTACATTCTGGTCCTCTGGTGCCAACCTACTCACTGCACCTCAATCTCATCTCCCTTGCTGCCGACCTCTTGCCTAAGTCCTGCCACTGGCCTGGAATGCCCTCCCTCTTTATAACTGACAGATAGTTACACTCGCCACCTTCAAAGCCTTATTGAAGACAAATCTCTTCCAAGAGGCCTTCCCTGATTGAGCCCTCATTTCCTCTTTTTCCACTCCATTCTGTGACACCCTCATTTGCTCCCTTTATTCACCCCCTCTTCAGATCCACAGCAGTTATATGTAGATATCTGTAATTTATTTACATTAATGTCTGTCTCCCCCTCTAGGCTATGAGCTCATTTTGGGCAGGGAATGGGACTACCAACTCTGTTGTACTCTCCCAAGTGCTTAGTACAGTGCTCTGCACACAGTAAGTGCTCAATAATTGCGATTCATTGATTGATTGCCAGTCCAGCAGCTTCAAGTTCTCTACTGGCTAAAGGATAGCCTAAAAGCTTCTCAAATAGTCAATTAAAGCAGCAGTTCTAGGACTTTTTGTTCATTCTTCAGGAGTGTCTAGACCCAGGCAAGGTTTCCTATCAGTAGAAAACATTCTTTTTATAAAAATGGAATATTGGTAAATGCAAGGGCTCACCTATTGCATCAAGAAAGATGTTAAAAATGACCTTGGAGAAAGAAAACAGTTTCAACCCAAATCAGGATCTCCAAAACAAACAAATCTAAAGGACTTGAGGAATAGTATAAATTTTTCATTCATTCAATCATATTTATTAAGCACTTACTGCATGCAGAATACAGTACTAAGCACTTGGGAAAAAACAAAACAACAGTAAACAGTGACAATCTCTGCGCACAATGAGCTCACAAACTTTCATTTTATCAACTGATGTGGAAAATGCACTGTTATTATTATTGTTAATAATTTGCAGTTATCCATACTATGAGGCTGGTAATAATATAAATATTAATGATAATATTTATTACAAACTCACTCTGAGACAAGAACTATGGGAGATAACAGATAATATGATTGGACAAAACCCCTGCTCCATATGGGGTTTATAGTCTGAGAAGGAGAACAGTCATTTTACCCCCTCTTTTTACAGATGAGGAAACTGTGGCACAGAGAAGTTAAGTTATTTATCTAAGGTCACACAGTAGGCAAGTAGTAGATCTGGGGTTAGAACCTGGGTTTTCTGACTCCCAGGCTCATTTACCACAAGGCCAATTAAGATGGTGTCACTGGAGAATTGCCATATCTAGTAAACAATTTCAGATAATTTCTAGTTTATGAACACACGAAATAACAATAATAATAATGATGGCATTTATTAAGTGCTTACTATGTGCAAAACACTGTTCTAAGTGCTGGGGAGGTTACAAGGTGATCAGGTTGTCCCACGGGGGGCTCACATTCTTCATCCCCATTTTACAGATGAGGCAACTGAGGCACAGAGAAGTTAAGTGACTTGCCCAAAGTCACACAGCTGACAATTGGCAGAGCCAGGTTTTGAACCCATGACCTCTGACTCCAAAGCCTGTGCTCTTTCCACTGAGCCATGCTGCTTCAAGTGCTGTTGAACAGGATCAGAAATTCCACTATATTGTTAGTATGTGGTTATGAATGTTTGTCTATTTTAAACACTTAGAGAAAATCATTTTGGCTTTTGCATCATATCCTGTCACTGAACTTATGTTTTATTTGTGTGAATGTAATTAGCTATCCCATCCTTTTGCCGTCAATAGCTGGTCATTTAAAGTTAATTAAATCCTGGCAGAGCTCTTTAGCCTGCCATTTCTTCTCTACTCATTCAAAGACTAATGAGCAATCCTGATGAAACTGCAGGTGTGGGCCATAATCCTCCCTGGGCCTGGGGAAATCTCAATTATTGGTATTTACTGAGGACTTCCTGGGTGGGGAGAGTATGTTACAACCGAGTTGGTAGATGTGTGTCGTGTCCCCACTGAGCTTATGCATGACAATGATGGGCCTCTGTCATGTGATTTTTTTTTTTTCCTGGTTCCTGAATTCCAGCCCTCAGTTTTCCTGATCATTTCCAAATGATTTTGAGGATGTTGCAGTGTGATGATTGGGAGTAAGAAAGAAGAAATTTGCTGTCTTAAAGAAGATGCAGTTGGCAGAATAGGGTGAGCCAGTCATGGGAGCTATCTGTTTTGCTAGAACACAGTGGGAGCAGTTGAACTCTCAATAATTTTACACTCTCTCTGAAGTTTCTCATCTAGCTCTACCTGTGGTCTCAGGGGTTTGGACCTAAGGAAAACTCCATTTGAGAAAGAGAACACTGCCAAATGCTTATCTAACCCTTGTGGACTTCGTGCTTCATGTTCTTACAGTCAAATATACAGTTCTCCTTCTGGGGACCAGTTTTTCAGCTTTCAGGAGTCATCATTCTGTTTTCACAGGACCAGTTGAGAGTGTTATCCTGGTTTCAGCTGTAATCCTAATTTAGTTTGGAAAGTCAAAATAAGCTTCTTTTGATGATCAGAACTATAAGGGGCTCACTGGAAACTGGTGCATTTTAGCCAAAGCAGAACACTGAAGCAGTTTTCCAAGTAATTTAGCCAGAAAGCCGTGGCCAAAATGAAATGGAGTTCCGAGCAATTAGCTGGTGAATTCATGCGGCGGGTTTGGCCCAGGAACTCTTTTTAGAACTACAGAAATGTGCACCTGTTTCCAGCTTCTCCAAGCCCCATTTAACAGCTGATAGAAACTCCTTACCATTAGCTTTAAAGCATTCAATCAGCTCGCTCCTTCCTATCTCACCTCAGTGACTTCTTACTACAACTTAACTTCCACACTTTGCTCCTCCAGTGCTTACATACTAACTATTCCTCAATCTCTCCTCATAGCTGACCCCTTGCTCACATCCTCCCTCTGGTCTGGAACTCCCTTTCCCTTCATATTCATTCATTCATTCAATCATATTTATTGAGCGCTTACTGTGTGCAGAGCACTGTACTAAGCACTTGGGAAGTACAAGTTGGCAACATATAGAGACGGTCCCTACCCAACAACGGGCTCACAGTCTAGAAGGGGGAGACAGACAACAAAACAAAACACGTGGTCAGGTGGCAAGTCATCAGAATAAATAGAAGTAAAGCTAGATGCATGTAATTGACAAAAATAAATAGAATAGTAAATATGTACAAGTAAAATAGAGTAATAAATCTGTACAAACACATATACAGGTGCTGTGGGGAGGGGAAGGAAGTAGGGGAGGGGGAGAGGAAAAAGGGGGCTCAGTCTGGGAAGGCCTCCTGGAGGAGGTGAGTTCTCAGTAGGGCTTTGAAGGGAGGAAGAGAGCTAGCTTGGCGGATGTGCCGAGGGAGGGCATTCCAGGCCAGGGGGAGGAGGTGGGCTGGGGGTCGACGGCGGGAGAGGCGAGAATGAGGCATGGTGAGGAGGTTAGTGGCAGAGGAGTGGAGGGTGTGGGCTGGGCTGGAGAAGGAGAGAAGGGAGGTGAGGTAAGAGGGGGCGAGGTGATGGACAGCCTTGAAGCCGAGAGTGAGGAGTTTTTGCTTGATGCGTAAGTTGACTGGTAGCCACTGGAGGTTTTTGAGGAGGGGAGTAACATGCCCAGAGTGTGTCTGCACAAAGATGATTCGGGCAGCAGCGTGAAGTATAGACTGAAGTGGGAAGAGACAGGATATGACAAGCCACCACTTTCCCCCCACCTTCACAGTCATTAAAATCACACTTCCTCCAAGAGGCCTTTCCTGACTAAGGGTTCATTTCCCCTACCATCTCTCCTTTCTGTATTTCCTACGTACTTGGATCTGTATACTTTAAGTACTTAATATTTACCCCACCCTCAAGTCCGTGGCACTGATGTACATATCTGTAATTTATTTGAATGTCTGTCTTCTGGAGTCCTCTGGACTCTTAGATTCACGTGGGCAGGGAACATCTGTCAACATTGTTGTACTGTACTCTCCCAAATACTTAGTACAGTACTCTGCCCAGAGTATACATACCATTAATTGACTGGTGAATTGTGGTTTCTTCCACCTGAACCCAGGGGTAACACAATTGCTCTTGAACCTTCAGTACCCATGATGGAATCAAATGCCATTGAGTCACCATAGGAGTGAGGTAACTACTCCAGGCTGAAATTAAACCGAGGCAGTTAAGTTTGGGTTGTGTTAATTTCTTTGTTTGGTCATGGGGTGGTACCTCAGTCTAAAATGGTCTGGACTTCCTACTCCAACTGTAAATCGTAGCCTGGAGCAGTGATATGACCTAGTTCCAGTTCCCTCTGGTGAAGAAAGAAGAGGGGAGAGGAGAAAAGGGACTGCATTTTGTCTTGAAGTATCCTGATTAGTTACTCATACAGCCCAAATTCACTCATTCAGAGTTCTGTTTTCCTAGGCTATTTAGTTATTCTATCAAGTATTCTGCAAGTATGAATTATACTTAACTACAAAGAGGAATCAGATCATTATGCTCATATTTCAAGGAAAAAGGCTTAGATTTTTGCCTTTTAAAGCCAGATGGCAAAATGGTGTCAGGTGTAGACTCAGAGCACCAGGATCCCAAAGTAGTGTGAAATCAGCAGGGGTTCAAGGACAAAGGGACTAGAAGAAATCAGCCTGCCACAGCCCCAAAGAAATCAAGCTGTGAATTTAAAAGGTATTCGGGGATGTATGTAAAGGTTGCTAATAATAATGTGGCCTTACTTTATGGTAGATCTTTTTGATCATGTGAGTTTGTTCCAGGAGCAGGCTCTTTGGCTCTTTCAGTCAGTGAATAAGGGGAGTGGATGGAGAAGGCCAGCATGTGGTGATGGCGATAGATTTCGGAAGCATCCTTGAGATTGGTACAAGTTCCGTGGGCAGTGAAATCTTTGCTGGGCTTACAGATGTTTTTAACCTCTTTACAAGGCATGATAAGAATTAATAATTGTGGTATTAAGTGCTTACTGTGTGCCAAGCACTGTTCTAAGCACTGGGGAAGATAGAAGGTAATCAGGTTAGACATAGCCCCCATCCCACATGGGGTTCACAGTCTTAATCCCCATTTTACAGATGAGGGAGCTGAGGCACAGAGAAGCGAAGTGACTAGCTTTAGGTCACAAAGCTGACATGTGGCAGAGGCTGGATTAGAACCCATGTCCCCTGATTCCCAGGTCTGTACTCTTTTCACTCCACTATGCTGCTTCTTACTAGACCATGCTGTTTCTGATACAGCTTCCATTCCCTAACAGGGAAGACCTTAAAATTGTGACTCTTGTCATCAAAGTGTTGGCCCCATCCTGGGAAATTTGGCTGTATTTACCTGATAAAATTTCAGGATGTGAAGCACTTTTGCTCTTTGTTGCCACTGGAAATGAAACTGCTTATTCATCATTTTCCTCTCTTTCTAGTATGCTTCTTTGAAATTCTTCAGTGTCTTCTCTCTGTGGGCAGATAAGGCCAAACCCATCAATTTGGAGGAGAGGCAATGCACACTTGCAAGCACTGTGTTAAGTGTTTTTCCTTTTCCATACCCATTCAATGGGTTTCCTGTGAAAAGTGCCTTTTTCTGCCTCTCCTTGTCTGCCTGAAGTACTGTTGGCGGAGACTTCAACTAACCAAGGGTAAGCATCATTTGCCAAGTTGCCTTTGCCTCTCCCCTAAAGGAAGTCATTTATCAGTGTTTCTGATAATTGGGTTTTTTAAAGCATTTAAGAGAAATATTACAGTCGACAGAGCTTACTCAATTGCTCCTTCTTCTCGTGGAACTCTCTGGTGGTGCATTCCAGCCCCGACTCCTCACCCCTCCTTCTCCAGGCTAGGGGCTGGGCCATCAATTATGTAATTTTGGAGACTTGATTTTCTGTCCTTTAAAATCAACACAGACCATAGCCCCCTTCTCAAAAACAATCTTTTCCACTGGACAAAAAGCAAAGAGGGACTAAGCACTTTGATACTCACCTCAGCCCCACAGGATCTATGTACACATTTTTATAAGCTGCTATTTCCACCTATCTGAAATATATTTTAATGTCTGCTTCCCTCTGTAAACTGTAAGCTTCTTGTGGGTGGGGGACATATTATCAACTCTCTTCAATCATACTTTCCTAAGTGCTTAGCATACTGTTCTGCAATTGATCGTATTTATTGATCACTTACTGTATACAGCTGTTCTAAACATTTGAGTGCCATATAACAGATACTCTGTTATATGGAATATGGCCGTATATGGTACGATGAGCTTACAGTGAAGAGACTTAAGTCTTATGGTCTTCTGTGCTCAGTGAATACATTTTTGAGTGATTGGAAACTCCAATTCATTTGGGGCATGGCACATGCCTCCTACTGGATGTTTCCAGTTGTTCTACTTCTTGAATGGCCACATCTGAGTAGAATCTTGGACAATATAGCCTATTTAGAGGATGAGCCAATTCTTTATATACCACAAAACATCTCATTCATTTATTCAATCATATTTATTGAGCACTTACTATGTGCAGAGCTCTGTACTAAGTGTTTGGGAAGTATAGGTCCGATTAGTCACTTTGTAATGCACAGCATGTATCAATTATTCCTTTATTATGGTCAACTATGACATTATTGTGCCTAACATAATACTAATAATAATGATGGCATTTGTTAAGTGCTTACTATGTGCAAAGCACTGTTCTAAGCGCTGGGGGGATACAAGGTGATCAGGTTGTCCCATGTGGGGCTCACAATCTTAATCCCCATTTTACAGATGAGGTAACTGAGGCTCAGAGAAGTTAAGTGACTTGCCCAAGGTCACATAGCAGACATGTGGTGGAGCCGGGATTTGAACCCATGACCTCTGACTCCAAAGCCCATGCTCTTTCCACTGAGAAATGCTGCTTCTCATGCTTACATTATATATAAGACAAAGGGAAGTGTCTTTCCTGGGTCAGACCAATGATCCATCCAGCCTAGTATTCTCTCTCTGACCATGGCAGCAGGCTACTTGAAGGAATCATGTGACATCAGTTCTAAAATTTAGGGATTGTCAATCTGTGGTCTTTATCATTCCCTGCAGCAGCACACTGTGGAATAATCACCCATGTATCTCTCCAAACCAATCCATCAGTGGACGCTCTCTGCCTGCACAACTTGGGGTAGAAACAACCCCTCCTGTTAAACAGAGAAGCATTTTCCTTTGTCCTGAAATTCCAACGTGAAGCTTCAGTGAGGGTCCCTTCATCTTGGTGCTGTGAGATCTGAGGAGCACAATTCAATGTTTGTTCTGTCTTCCACCTTCTTGGCTGTGGATTGATGTGTTATGTCTCTTTTTTTTTTTACGGTATTTAAGCACTTACTATGTGCCAGGCACCATTCTAAGCACTGGAGTAGATAATAATGACAGCATTTATTAAGTGCTTACTATGCCCAAAGCACTGTTCTAAGTACTAGGGAGGTTGCAAAGTGATCAGGTTGTCCCATGGGGGGCTCACAGTCTTCATCCCCATTTTGCAGATGAGGTAACTGAGGCCCAGAGAAGTAAAGTGACTTGCCCAAAGTCACACGGCTGACAAGTAGTGGAGCCGGGATTTGAACCCATGACCTCTGACTTCAAAACCTGGGCTCTTTCCACTGAGCCATGCTGCTTCTACAAGATATGTCCTTGTGGTCAGAGTCTACCAACACTGTTATATTCTACTCTCCCAAATGCTTAGTACAGTGCTCTGCACAAATGCTCAATAAATACCATTGACTGATTGATTGATTAAGCTGCTCTGCCTCCCTACCCCTCCCCAAACACAAACTGAAAGCTGGATTCTTTGTTCTCTCTGATTCCCAGTGTGAAAGAAGCAGATGCTCAATCTGATTAAAACCTCTGTTCCTTCCACCTCACCCCAATTCTGGGCTGCTTTCTGGTGAAGCAGAGAAAGCCCTGCTCCTAGTTGGAAAGGGAGGTTGTTGTGGCTACAGCTAAGAATCTTGTCACCACCACTAGCTGAGCTTTGGGGATTAAAACCTCTGACATTAATTTTCAAGGAAGCACAGGAATTTTAAAAAATGATTGAAACTGATGATCCTTCTTATGGTATTTAAGTGTTTACTATGTGTCAAACACTCTTCTAAGTGCTGGGGAAGATATTATTAGGTTGGAAACAGTCCCTGTCCCATATGGGGCTCACAATCTAAGTAGAAAGGGAGAAGAGGAGAACTGAGGCACAGAGAAGTTAAGTGACTTGCCCATGGTCACACAGCAAGTATTTGGCAGAGCCAGGATTAGAAGCCAGGTCCTCTGACTCCGAGGTCCATGCTCTTTCCACTAGGCAATGGTGCTTCCCTTCCCATCCTGAGAAAGGGAGGAATTTAAGTGTGCAGAGCGGTCCAGCCCACTAAAAGATGATTTAAGAAGAAAAGGAGAAGTCTGATGATCAACCAAACTGGACAAAATTTTCACAGAAGTTGAAAAACTACTACCCCTGTCAGCAGAGCAAGCTTTTATTCTGTCTCCTCCTAATAATCATATTACAGCTCATTTTAGTTAGCACTGAAGTTATCAATCAATCAGAGCACTGACTAATGCTTGGGAAAGTACAATAAAAACAGTGTTGGTAAGACATGTTCCTGGCCCACAAAGAGCTCACAGTCTAGAGGTTATGCTTTGGATTACTTTAGTGTAGCATAAATACTAGTTTAACAATGTTTAATGGTACAGAATATTGCATATAAAGGAATTTCATGTTTTTTAGAGGTTCTCGAATGGATTCCAATTTATAATGAGTAAGGCTAAGGGAAAATATACCTCAGGATCCAGCTATGGGGGGTCCGGCCACTGTCTTGAGGAATGTGGTAGAGCTGTCTCATCAACTATGCCTGTAGTTTAACAGAATGATCAGCCCCTTCTTTCCATCATCTCACCCAATTCACCCGATTTGAGCTTGTAAAATCCGGCAAACATGAAAGAGATTATGCATACCCTCTATATGCATCATATTGGGCTTGTTCTTAACTTGAAATTTTAAAAGCAACCAAGGGAGCAAAAAAAAACCAAACAAATCCCCCAAACAGCCAGTTGAATCTGATTCCCAACTCCCTCCATGTTTTCACATTCAATTCAATTCCACTGTCACCTTGGACAATGGTTCATGGTTGGGGGATCCTATCAGCTGGCAGATACCCTTCAGTGCTCCGTGGCTGATTCCCAAAACCCCAGGCTTTGAGTTGGGAGAGAAGAGGAGGCAAATCTTATTCCTTGCTGTCTTCCAGGAAGCTGACAGGATAGGCAGCTGTCTTGAATGAATTTGTTCTTGGTCATAACTGCACAGAGTGCTTGCTGCCTGTCAATCAATTTTCATAACACACTGTCAAATGAGACTAAAGCTTGGATCGTTTATCTCTGTCCTTGTCACTGAGCCATTGGGTGACTCTGCTTTTAATATCATGGCTCCCTGCTTGTGACTAGAAATTTGGGTAGATAAATGTCCATCAAGCTGACAAAACTAGTCTTGATATCTTCGCCCAAACGCTGCGTGGGATCTGCCCGGAAAACCTAGTGAACTGGAAATTTGTTTTCTTTTCCTCTCAGAGACAGTGTAAAAATCCAGATTTGCTTCTAGCTTTCAAAATTATTTATGGTCTTGATGGCTTTTCTTCTGTCAGTTTGCTGAGGGATGCTTGGATGAGGGAGATGGATTTGGGAGTCAACTCCCCCCAGCTTGGAGAAGTGGCACGCTAGTGAGAAAATTATGGTAATATTTTCTCTCATCATAAAGGCGCACCATGGCTATTTGCATATTCTTGCTGTGAAAGAAACTGAGTTATAATCACACAACATGGCAAGGAGAGCGTGAAATGCCATTTGAAACATAGTTTAAGTATTCATAGAAAAGCTTTTCATGAAAGCTGGTGAAGTACAGATCCCCCAATAAGTTAAATTTATTGCTCAGACCTACGTAAGAAAGAAAAAATGTTGAACATAAGATGGAGTTTTTCAGGTTCACATACATAGCCAGAGGAAAAGAGAGCTGTGTTTTTTGTTAATTGTTAACACTCAATCAATTATATTTATTGAGCACTTACTATGTGCAGAGCACTATATTAAGTGCTTGTGAGAGTACAATGGAATTAGTAGACACGTTCCCTACCCATAAGGAGCTTACAGTCTAGAGGGGGAGACAGACCTTAATAAGAACAAATAAGTGATTTATGTGTTATAAACAACACAATAACAACAATAACACAAAAGAATCACAACCGGAAGGACAATTAGACCAATAGCTGATTAGAATGCAAAGGAATGAACCCTCCTGCATTCTTAAAAAGTCACAGTTCTGTGGCCCAGAACAATACCACCAGGCTTACTGACAGAAGGGGAAACTGAGGATGAGAATTTTCCCAGTTTCAGAAATGAGTGTGTTGAACTATTGATTATTTTGGACTTTTGAATGTTGTGTCTCCTATGTCCAAGACAGCAAGATTCATTGGGTGAGCTGCCCAGTTTCCACTTAAATGACAAATTTCCTGCTTTTATTTTGGGCTTAGTGGTCACAGCATTCGTTTTAGTTTAAATAGATTGCTTTCTGAATTGCCTGCACATGAAGAAAAAGATGGGGAAAAAAGTGGTATAAATGTCTCTATATGTTGCCGACTTGTACTTCCCAAGTGCTTAGTAGAGTGCTCTGCACACAGTAAGTGCTCAATAAATACGACTGAGTGAATGTCTTAAAGACACCAGTGCTACTTTGTGTTTGGCCTGGGGCAAAGCTACATTCATTCATGCAATCATATTTATTGAGCACTTACTGTGTGCAGAACACTGTACTAAGTGCTTAGAGAGAAGCAGCGTGGCTCAGTGGAAAGAGCACGGGCTTTGGAGTCAGAGGTCATGGGTTCAAATCCCGGCTCAGCCAATTGTCAGCTGTGTGACTTTGGGCAAATCACTTAACTTCTCTGTGCCTCAGTTCCCTCATCTGGAAAATGGGGATTAAAACTATGAGCCCCCCGTGGGACAACCTGATCACCTTGTAACCTCCCCAGCGCTTAGAACAGTGCTTTGCACATAGTAAGTACTTAACAAATATAATCATTATTATTATTCTTGTTAAATTACAAGTTGGCAACATATAGAGACAGTCCCTACCCAACATGCAATCTCCACTGCAATAGCATTTTCTATTTAAAGAGATTGCCTCAGTTTCCCAAAGAAGTTTTTGAAGACTTCAATAAAGCATTAAAGGTAGCTAAAAACTGAAGCTGATCTAATATCACTGTGCCCCTCACAGTGGGTGGCCAATTCAATTTCCTGGTGAAAGTCCATTAGCAACCAGAATAATAATGATGTTGGAAAAAAATGATAATGATAGTATTTGTTAAGGGGTTACTCTGTGTCAATCACTGTTCCAAGTGCTGGGGAAGATACAAGATAACGAGTTCAGACCTAGTTCCTGATGCTCACAGGGCTCACAATCTAACTTTAGAAAGAATCAGACCACAGTGACAAGCAGTGTGGCCTAATGGAAAGTGCACAGGTCTGGGAGTTAGAGGACCTGGGTTTTAATACCGGCTCTGCCGTTTCCCTTTTGTGTGACCTTGGGCAAGCCACTCAACTTCTCCCTGCCTCAGTTCTCTCATTGGCAAAAGAGGAATTCAATACCTGCTCTCTCCTGTTTATAATGTGATCCCCATAGGGGACCGGCTGATATTGTATCTACCCTATGCTAAGGACTGTGCATGGTACATAGTAAGCACTTTACAAAAACAAAACAAAAAAATGCAGAAAAACACACACACGGTGGCAGATATATTGGGTCCCCAAGCTATAATGCAGTTTGGTTTTAGGAGCCTTGAAAAATTACCCTAGAAATACCCACATGGACAGGACATTTTGGACAATGGTGATCCATTCAAGAATAAGATGGGTGGAAAAATGGATTCCCTGTGGGCCAGGGGAGCCAGGAATCTCTTCTATTGGAGAGTTCTGATGCTGTGTCCACAGGCAATGTCCATCACTACTGTGAGGTAGAGTTTCCCAGTGTGTCCAGCCAGACTGGTCCATTTGAAAGGGTCTTGAGTGAGTGAGTGGTATTTTATAAAGTGATCTGCAAGCCCTTGGAGGAGGGGAGCTTAAAGAGCTCTGTCTTGGCAGGTTAAGCCCCAGAGAGTGGGACTTCAGTCAAAACTAGCAGGAATGCTCACTCGATCACCACTGTTGTTCCCATCTTTTCCTCCTTCATCTATGCCGGTGACCTTTCTTTACCGGCAGAGATTTGGGATTTCAAACTATTAAGCCAGAGCTTCAGTGGGCATTATCCACACCCATGACGTGGCAAGTAATAAATAACAGTGGGGTAAAATAAAAAACAGCGCTAATCTGGACTCTTCCTCAGTAATGAAGAAGCTCGCAATTGTCTCCCTCAGTTCTGAAGCCAGAAGCATTGTCCTCCTTTACTGCCTGTGTGGGATTTTCTCATGACTGTGACAGCCTCCAGGGTCGTCCGATAACACGACTTTGCTCTAGAGGGCAACGGGAATGGAATTTCATGTGCAAAATGGTGTAATGATTTCCCCTGGGGCTCCTGGCTGAGAGGAGAGATGGGAGAGGCAGCAGTATTGAGGCTGTGGTAATAAGGAAATTTATCAAATAAATGTGAAATCCCAAAGGAGAATCAGGAGTCTCGAGCATATGTCCTCTTAGAGACATCTGCCTGAGGACAGAAGTGAACTATATTTCTGCAGATAGCCCCAAGATGGCTGGGAGCCCACTGTTGGGTAGGGACTGTCTCTATGGGATGCGACTTTGTACTTCCCAAGCGCTTAGTACAGTGCTCTGCACATAGTAAGCGCTCAATAAATACGATTGATTGATTGATTGATTGGGAAGGAAGAGGTCTGACTTGGAAGGAATGTTGGTGACTTGACTAGGTTGGAACCCAGGAAGCTGCATGGCCCAGTGGACAGAACTCAGGCCTGGGAATCAAAAGACCTGGGTTTTAATCCTGGCTCTGCCACTGGTCTGCAGTGTGATCAATCAATCAATCAATCAATCACATTTATTGAGCGCTTACTGTGTGCAGAGCACTGTATTAAGCGCTTGGGAAGTACAAATTGGCAACATATAGAGACAGTCCTTACCCAACTGCGGGCTCACAGTCTAAAAGGTGATGTTGGGCAATTCCTTAACTTCTCTTGGCCTCAGTTTCCTCATCCACAGAATGGGGATTAAATCCTACTCCCTCCTACTTAGACTGTGAATGGCATGTGGGACAGGGACTGTGTCCAACCTTTTTAATCTTGTATCCACCCCAGTATTCATTCATTCATTCAATTGTATTTATTGAGCACTTACTGGGTGCAGAGCACTGTACTAAGCGCTTGGGAAGTACAAGTTGGCAACACATAGAGATGGTCCCTACCCAACAGTGGGCTCACAGTCTAGAAGGGGGAGACAGAGAACAAAACAAAACATATTAACAAAATAAAATAAATAGAATAAATATGTACAAATAAAATAGAGTAATAAATACGTACAAACATATATACATATATACAGGTGCTGTGGGGAGGGGAAGGAGGTAAGGTGGAGGGGATGGGGAGGGGGAGAACAGTACGCAGAACAGTGTTTGACATATAACTAGTACTATAATGAGGAAGAAAATGTGTCATTAAAAAACTGGGGGTACCCTTGGCCTGGCTATCCCACAGTCACTTGGAGGCCATGGGGACACACCCCCTTTGTAACCCAGAAACAACAACACTGAGTCACCCCATGGTGGTACTGGGGAGCTCTGGGCCCGTTTGAGATTAAGCTAGTCAAATCGATTGATGGTATTTATTGAGCATCTACTATTTGCATAGTGCTGTACTAAATGCTTGGGAGAGTACCGTTCAACAGAGTAGGTAGACACATTCCCTGCCCAGAAGGAGCTTAGAGTCTAGAGGGGGAGACAGTAATATGCCAGGATCCTAGTGCTCCCTGCAATCTGCAGCCTGTGGACAGACTGTCCAGAAACACTCCTCTGGTGCACTTCGTGATTTCCCCTGTGCTTTCCCATCACCAGCCAAGGACTCTTAAATTTGGAAGCCCTGAAGGCACAAGAAATATCTGGGTTCAGCCTGCCCATCCAGCACCCTAAAGGCCCAGCTACTGTGGTTTGGAGGAATACCAAATTTCTCCTTCCCCCTTCCCGAGCCCCCATCTCCACATGCTCATCAGTGACAGTGAGACCCTGGACTTGTACATTCCACACACAAGACACTCTGGCACACTCTTTGGTTCTAAACAGATAACCCATATTTATTTTGTTAAAAGTTTCAGCGGCAAGAGCAGCTGTGCAGCAGAACCTGAAACCAGATCCAGGAATAATCACCTATCTTGCCTGCAGGAATTTGTTCCTGCCTTAAACACAAGGTTGACTGCCCGCTGAACTGACTTCTATTCTTCCCTTAGCCGCTTTTTGTGGGTTTGCCATCCACAGACCCCTCCAACTCTATTGTATTCTAGTGCTTTGGACAGTGCTCTGCACATAGTAAGTACTCAATAAATACCATATTAATTTTTTTCTACCCTTGTTGACTCCCCATCTTCTGGGAGAACACGAGCTTCTCACAGCTGTTCCTTTAGGACACCTACCTGACACCCTTTTCCTCAAGTCTGTCTTTTTTTATGGCATTTGTTTGGCGCTTACTATGTGCCAGGCACACTGTACTAAGCCCTGAGGTAAATGCAAGTTGATCAGATTGGACACAGTCCATTTCACACACAGGGCTTCCAGTCTAAATCCCATGTTCCAGCTGAGGGAACTGAGGCCCAGGGAGGCTAAGTGACTTGCCCAAAGTCACACAGCAGGTACGTGGCGGAGCCGGGATTGGAAGCAAATTCCTTTTGACTCTCAGGCTTGTGCTCTATCCACTAGACCAGGTAGCTGGGTAGGGACCGTCTCTACATGTTGCTGACTTGTACTTCCCAAGCGCTTAGTACAGTGCTCTGCAAATAGTAAGTGCTCAATAAATACAATTGAATGAATGAATGAAGCTTCTCACTAGGCCATGCTGCTTCTCAGATCCCTAGCATGGCCCTCTTCTCTCCTCCTGTCTCTGGAGTTTATCTCCTCCTTCTCAGGCCCCTCTTCCCTGTATAAATCCTTCCCTGAAGTGGACTGTTCTCCAGCCACCTTTAACAGGTGAATGATCAATGTCCTATCAATCGTGTTTATGGAGCATTTATTGTATGCAGAGCACTATACTAAGTGCTTGGGAGAGTACAATTATAATAATTATGGTGAGAAGCAGCGTGGCTCAGTGGAAAGAGCACAGGCTTTGGAGTCAGAGGTCATGGGTTCAAATTTCTATGTGACTTTGGGCAAGTCACTTAACTTCTCTGTGCCTCAGTTCCCTCATCTGTAAAATGGAGATTAAGACTGTGAGTCCCCTGTGGGACAACCTCATCACCTTGTACCTCCCCAGCACTTAGAACAGTGCTCTGCACATAGTTAGTGCTTAATAAATGACATTATTATTTGTTAAGCACTTACTATATTCTAAGCACTGGGATAGATACAAGGTAATCAGGTTGTCTCATATGGGGCTCACAGTCTTAATCCCCATTTTACAGATGGAGTAATTGAGGCACAGAGAAGTTAAGTGACCTGCCCAAGGTCACACATCAGATAAGTGGCGGAGACGGGATTAGAACCCATGTCTTCTGACCTCCAAGCCAGTGCTCTTACCACTAGGCCATGCTGCTTCTAATAATAATTATGGTATTTGTTAAATGCTTACTAAGTTCCAGGTACTGTACTAAGCGCTCTGGTGGATACAAGCAAATCAGGTTGGATACAGTCCCTGTCCCATGTGAGACTCACATTCTCAATCCCCATTTTACAAATGAGGTGACTGAAGCCCAGAGAAGTGAAGTGACTTTCCCAAGGTCACACAGAAGACCAGTGGTGGAGCCGGGATTAGAACCCAGGACCTTTTCACTCCCAGGTCCATGCTCTATCCACTTTGCCATGCTGCTTCTCCTCATATAATGGCATTTGTTAAGTGCTTACTATTTGCCAAGGGCTGTTCTAAGCATTGGGGTAGATACAAGGTAATCAGGTTGTCCCACATGGGGCTCACAGTCTTAACCCCCGTTTTACAGATAATGAGGGAACTGAGTCACAGAGAAGTTCAGTCACTTGCCCAAGGTCACACAGCAGACGTGGCAGAGGTGGGATTAGAATCCACGTCCTTTGACTCCCAAGTCCGTGTGCTTTCCACTAAGCCACGCTGTTTAAACAGAGTTGGTGGACACATTCCCTGCCCACAACAAGCTTAGAGGGGGAGACAGATATTAATATAAATAAATTACAGATATGTACATACGTGTTGAGGGAGGGGTGAATAAACGGTTCCCTGCCCATACCCAAGCTTCTTCTACTTAGCAACCCCATAGGCAGGTAGGAGCAGAGCCTTCACTCCCAATTTTCACTGGAATGAATTATCTTTAACACCTACAGAATTTGGCGATCATTTTACTCCTGATCACCAAAGGAAACGTGAACATGCCTCTTCCAGTGCCGCATATCACTGCATCCTCCTGGATGGAACAAGTTAAGATCCCGCCAAAAAGCAATTTCACCCCTTCTTCCAGATTAGTGCCACTCAGAGAAGCAGTGTGGCTCAGTGGAAAGAACACGGGCTTTGGAGTCAGAGGTCATGGGTTCAAATCCCTGCTCCAACACATGTCTACTGTGTGACCTTGGGCAAGTCACTTAACTAGCTCTCTTTCTCCCTTCAAGGCCCTACTGAGAGCTCACCTCCTCCAGGAGGCCTTCCCAGACTGAGCCCCCTCCTTCCTCTCCCCCTCTTCCCCCTCTCCATCCTCCCTGCCTTTCCTCCTTCCCTTCCCCACAGCACCTGTATATATGTATATATGTTTGTACGTATTTATTACTCTATTTATTTTATTTGTACATATTTATTCTACTTATTTTAGTTTGTTAATATGTTTTGTTTTGTTCTCTGTCTCCCCCTTCTAGACTGTGAGCCCACTGTTGGGTAGGGACTGTCTCTATATGTTGCCAACTTGTACTTCCCAAGCGCTTTGTACAGTGCTCGGCACACAGTAAGCGCTCAATAAATACGACTGAATGAATGAACTTAACTTCTCAGAGCCTCAGTTACCTCATCTGTAAAATGAGGTAATGGATGATGACTATGAGCCCCACGTGGGACAACCTGATCACCTTGTAGCCCCCCCAGCTCTTAGAACAGTGCTTTGCACATAGTAAGTGCTTAACAAATGCCATTATTATTATTATTATTATATGTGGATGCTAAGGGTGACTAGAAGGGTCATGGGGGACTCTCCTCCATTTTGAGGCACTGTACAGTTCTCTTCCCTCCCACTCTTTGAAAGCCTGGGTAGTTCAGACAGCTGGCATTGTGATGGAGGGCAAAGCAGATTTGCGGGCAATCCAGACTCTCAGAGATGAGAAGATGGCAGGAAGAACAGATAGTGTCAGACAAAAGAGAGGGAAAGAGCCCAAAGAGAAATAGGAGTGTGTGAATGAATAGCCGTGTCAGTTTCTGGTGACACACACCTCTTCATGCAGGCCGGAGGCATCAGCAAGTGAAAGCAGAGCTCCCAGGAACGTTCATAAAAATATGGCTTTTATCTCCTAGCTTCCAATCCAATCTTGGAGATATATAAATAATCTTAACAATAGCTGCAGAGACCTGCAAGCTTTGGAGAGCCTTTATGCAATCTTGGTGAAATATAGAGGGTGTGTGCCCATTTAACTGCTTTTATCAAAACGGTATCTTCCTATTAGAAATGAGTCAGAATTCTCGGAGCTTTCCTTTTTTTCCGTCCTCCAAATCAAAACCTCAGCAGAAATAGCAAACCTGCCCACGCAGGCTTATTACTGTGACCCCAAAGTGTGCATAGTGTCCACTGCCTATCTCAGAGCCTTTTCCCAGGCAGCGGTACACACGATTTTTAAAACCACCAAACAAATGAACCTGAATCTTCAGTTCCAAGCCCTGAAAATAATTAAACCGAGCATAGAAGAAATCCCATGGCAGGCGAGTAAGAATTGAAATCCAAATGGAACACGTGATCCCCATCAGCAGCTTGGCGTTTCTTCATGCCATTGCTATTCTCTGTCTGCAGATGCATTATTGTGGTGACATTGATGAATGTGACGCGGGCTGGTCCTATTCGTTCAGGCTGATAGATTTTTTGAACATATCTGCAAAAGTACTTTAAAGGGCCTTGACCTTTATTGGGGGAGCTTGGTTTCTCTGAGCCTGATAAATAAACTATCATGGCCGTGTCAGTCAATTCCTGTTGTCTTAGCTTATTTATGGGGATTTAATTCAGTTGCAACAGTAGATCAATGGTATTTACTGAGCACTTAGGGTGTAATGAGCACTGTACTAAGCACTTGGGAAAGTACAACACAACAGAGTTGGTAGACACGTTCCTTGCTCAGAAGGAACTTGTAGTCTAGAGCAGGGAGGCAGACATTAAAATAAATTATGAATACGTACCTAAGTGCTGTGGGACTGAGGTTGGGGAGGATATCAAGTGTTTTAAGGGTTCAGATTCAAATGCTTAGGTGATGCAGAAGAGGAAGGGAGTAGTTACCTCATCTGTAAAATGGAGATTAAGACTGTGAGCCCCATATGGGACAAGGACTGTGTCCTAACTGATTAGCTTGTTAGCATATAATAACAATAATTATGGTATTTGTTAAGTGCTTACTATGTGCCAAGCACCATTCTAAGCACTGGGGTAGATTCAAGGTAATCAGGTTGGACATAGTCTCTGTCCCACACAGGACTTACAGTCTAAGTAGGAGGGAGTAGGATTTAATCCCCATTTTACAGATAAGGAAACTGATAGCCAGAGATGTTAAGTGACTTGCCTAAGGCCACACAACAGACCAAAGGCAGAGCCAGGATTAGAACCCACATCCTCTTACTCCCAAGGCTGTGCTCTTTCCACAAGGCTATACTGCTTCTCAGCCGGAGCCATGGGGGAGTGAGTGTAGAATGGGGGTTGGCAGAGTTGGTGGGATCTGTCTTGTGAGGAGCAAAAACTCCTCACTCTCTCCTTCAAGACTCTCCATCACCTAGCCCCCTCCTACCTCATCTCCCTTCTCTCCTTCTACAGCCCAGCCCACACCCGCTGCTGCTAACCTCCTCACTGTACCTCGTTCTCACCTATCCCACCGTCGACCCCTGGCCCACATCCTCCCCCTGGCCTGGAATGCCCTCCCTCTGCACATCCGCCAAGCTAGCTCTCTTCCTTCCTTCAAATCCCTACTGAGAGCTCACCTCCTCCAAGAGGTCTTCCCAGACTGAGCCCTCTTTTTCCTCTCCTCCTCCCCATCCCCCCACCCTACCTCCTTCCCTTCCCCAAAGCACCTGTATATATATTTGTACAGATTTATCACTCTATTTATTTTACTTGTAAATATTTACTATTCTATTTTATTTTGTTAATATATTTTGTTTTGTTGTCTGTCTCCCCCTTCTAGACTGTGAGCCCGTTGTTGGGTAGGGACCGTCTCTATATGTTGCCAACTTGTACTTCCCAAGCACTTAGTACAGTGCTCTGCACACAGTAAGTGCTCAATAAATACAATTGAATGAATGTATTTTGTTAATGATGTACATCTAGCTTTAATTCTATTTGTTCTGATGACTTAACACCTGTCCACATGTTTTGTTGTCTGTCTCCCCCTTCTAGACTGTGAGCCCATTGTTGGGTAGGGACCGTCTCTATACGTTGCCAACTTGTACTTCCCAAGCGCTTAGTACAGCGCTCTGCACACAGTAAGCGCTCAATAAATATGATTGAATGAATGAAGGAATGTCCTTGGCTACACTCATGAAATGCTTGGTAATCACGTTGAAGAAAATAGGTTCGCCATTTCTAAAATGGGTAGGCATTCTTGACTTCTCCCCACTACGTAGAATTGCAAGAACAAATGATGCACAAGATGTCCTTGGACTCTGGAGACGTGTGGCCTAGTGGAAAGAGCATAGCCCTTGCAGTCAGGAGACCTAAATTCTACTCCTGGCTCTGCCACTTGCTTGCTGTGTGAACTTGGACAAGTCATTAACTTCCCTGTGTCTCAGTTTCCTCATCTGTAAAAAGGAGGATACAATCTTTGTTCTTCTTCCCTTTTAGACTGTGAGCCCCATGTAGGACAAGGACTGTGTCTAACCTGATTATTGGGTAACCACCCCAACACTTAGAGCAGTGCTTGACCTGCAGTCAATGCTTAATAATAATGATGTCATTTATTAAGCACTTACTAGGTGCAAAGCACTGTTCTAAGCACTAGGGAGGTTACAGGGGGTTAAGGTTGTCCCATGGGGGGCTCAAAGTCTTCATCCCCATTTTACAGATGAGGTAACTGAGGCACAGAGAAGTGAAGTGACTTGCCCAAAGTCACACAGCTGACAAGTGACGGAGCCGAGATTTGAACCCATGACCTCTGACTCCAAAGCCCGGGCTCTTTCAGTGCTCTGCACATAGTAAGCGCTCAATTAATACGATTGATTGATTGATTTCCACTGAGCCACGCTGCTTCTCCAAATATCACAATTATTAAAGATGCTCAGAGTGTGTATTTGGAAGATGCTGACTGCTAGAACTACACTGCTCAGTGTTTTGTTTTTTTAAATGGTATTTGCTAAACCCTTACCATGTGTCAGGAGCTGGGGTAGTTACAAGCTAATCAGGTTGAACACAGTCCTTGTCCCACACAGGGCTCACAGTCTTAATCCCTATTTTACAGATGACATAACTGAGGCACAAGAGAAGTTAAATGACTTGCTCAAGGTCACTTAGAAGTCAAGTGGTGGAGCCAAGATTAAAACCCAGGTCATCTGACTCTCACGTCCAAGCTCTTTCCACTAGACCACATTGCTTCTCAGAATACTTTCTAGATTGTTCAGTCAATTCATTTATTCTAATCACCCCATGTGTAATTATTTTGATATCTGTCTCGCAGATTAATGTGTAAGCTTCTCATGGGCAGGAAATATTTCTCCAGCTTCTGTTTTTTCCCAAGTGCTTAGTACAGAGCACTGCACCCAGCAGGGACTCAGACATACCTTTATTTTTTTCTGCTACTGCTTAAGTCTAACTTCTCTTTGTTGCTCTAAATGCAACAATTCTTCCATTCTCCTGATATTTTTAAGTAGAATAATTATTGTATGTATTAAGCACTCACTATGTGTCAAGCATTGTTCTAAGCACTGGGTGAATGCACATTAATCAGGTTACATGTACATATCTGTAATTTTATTTATTTATATTGATGTCTGTTTATTTGTACTGATGTCTGGCTCCCCCTCTCTAGACTGTGAGTTCATTGTGGACAGGGATTGTCTCTATTGCTCTATTGTACTTGTAGTTTAAGTAGGAGGGAGAACACTTTCTGAATCTCCACTTTACAGATGAGGAAATTGAAGCACAGAGAACAAAGTGATTTGTCCAAGATCACACATCAAACAATGGGCAAAACCAGGATTAGAGCCCAGGTCCTTGGATTCCCAGGGCTGTGCTCTTTCCACCAGGCCATTCCCCTCCTCAAAAAGCCCTCCAGAAATATGGGACAAAAGAACAAACTCCCAGGAGAATGTAAGCACCTTAAGGGCAGGATTGCTTCTTGTCTTTTCTTTTGAAATTTCTCCCTATACCCAGGTAAGTTACTTTGCACTTTGTAAATTCTCAGGAAATACCACTCAATAAATTAAAGTCACAGATTCAGGGAAAGCTAAAGCCAAAAGGAACCAAGAGGTCATCTATCCAATCCCCTATCCCTAGGCAGGATTTTACCTTTAAAATAATTTAAATCATTTGTTCTGAAAATGATCACAGCATATATTTTTTTCTAAGATGAGGTAGGGTAACCAAGTGGAAAGACCAAAAGACTGGAAGCCCGGGGACCCAGATTCTGCCCCAACTCACCTGCTGGGTAACTTTGGCAAGTCACTTAACTTCCCTGTGCCTCAGTCTTTGCCTCTGTAAAATGAGGATAAGATTTCTGCACCCCCTCCCTCTTAAATTGTGAGCCCCGCCATGTCTGATCTGATGATCTTGTATCTACTTCAGTGCTTAGCACAGTGTGTGATACATAGGTAAGTGCTTAATTAAAAACATTATTATTGTAGGTGAAAGTTAGACCACTTGGCAGTTTGAAACTTTTTTCATTTATTTTGAGCATTTGTTCTGTTTTACTTCAATCCCTTCCAAAGAGCATGCACCGAGGATGTCACAAAGTTCTGGATTAATCAATCAAGGATATTCAATGAGGATATACTCTACACAGGGCACGCTACTGAGAGCTTGGAAGTGTACACTACATTTAGGGTTGGGAAACATGATCCCTGCCCTTTAGGATCTTTCAAGCTAGTGGGGATTAAAATGTTAATAGACTTGTTTGGAAAAGAAGGAGGGAAGAGAAAGGGAAGCAGCTTGGCCTAGTAGAAAGGTTCGCCTGGGAGTTAGAGGACCTGGGGTCTAATGCCGGCTCTGCCAGTTGTTTGCTGTGTGACTGGGAAACTCACTTAACTTCTCTGTACCTCAGTTTTCTTGTTCTCCCTCTTACTTAGACTGGGAGTAATGTGTGGGACAGGGACTGTGTCCACCCTACTTAACTTGTATCTGCCCCAGTGCATAGAACAATGTTTGACACATAGTGTTTAAGAAACACAATTTTTTAAAAAAGGGAGAGTGCAGAGCTTCCTATGACACTGCTGGCTGGGTCAGGATGAAGATATGACAAGATGGAGCCATGAAAATATCAGGGCAAGCAACTTAAGGGATACCATGAAGTAGGAGGGTGAGAATGTATCTGTTTTTGTTTCCCACCAGCAACTCAGTCTTTGAGCCCCATGTGGGTCGAGGACTGTGTTCAACCTGCTGCTACCATACAGTGTTTGGCAGTTAGTAATAAGCACTTAACAAATACCACAGCTATTGCCTCAGCATGAAGGAGACACTGCTGAAAACTAAAAGCAAGACCCCTCTAATTAGAAGGAGGAAAAGAAATCTGATTTTGGAGATGCCTTCAGATGCTTTAAGATAAATTGTAATTTGCAACAGGAGTGGGGCGGCTGGGGTTGTTGACAGACTGAGAAGCAGGGGCATAATGGAAATGCCCTTTCATTTTGAAAAAGAATCCATCATCTTGGCCCTACCTGGGGAAGTCCAGGAAGACATGAGCAACACATTTTGAAGCAGAGGCAGAGAAACCAAACTGAATATTCAGATTGGATCTGTTTGCTGGAGGGCAGTCAGGAGAAGTTTCATTTGGCTGATGTGATTTCACAGCCCAGAATTTTCAATGGAAGCATGACATCCAGGGCTTGTGCCAAGTTGACTATTGGAAGCTTAGTTTTAAATTTGGGGAGGTGGTGAAGTAAGATTGATGATCTTGACATTGGTAGATCCGCTTCACTGCTTATATCCATCAAATCGGAATCACTTAGGTTTCATAATAACAACATACTGCATTTGTTTAACTCCTGTTAGTCAAGGAGCTCAAGATATACACACATAATGGATATTAGCTTTTTCATTCTCACAGCAACCTGGGATACCTACTGGGAAGGGCATGGATGATTATACCCTGTTACTCAACTCAGGTAGTTGAGACCCTGAGAAGCTAAGTGAGTTGCCCCCAAATCAGATGGAGACCCAGTGAAAGAGCTCAGAGTAGAGGGGATAGAAATGGAACTTAGTGATAGAGTAATAATTACAGTACTTGTTAAGTGCTTACTCTGAGCCAAGCACTGCTCTAAGCACCGGGGTTGATAAAAGTTAATCAGGTTGGACAGTCTATAAAATGGGGATTAAAACTGTGAGACCCATGTGGGACAGGGACTGTGCCCAGCCTAATTATTTTGTATCTACCCATCTACCCCAGAGCTTAGAACAGTGCTTGACACGTAGTAAGCATTTAACAGATTGTTAAATTTATATAAATATATACATGTATACATATAAACACACACACTAGGCATTTGGATCTGTACCTTTTGGACACTTGGTATACACTCCACATTCAGCTCCTCAGCACTTAGATACATATCCATAATTTATTTATTTAGATTAACATTTGCAATGTAAAATCATTGTGGATAGGGAACGTATCTGCTAACTCTGTTATATTGTATTCCCCCAAGTTCTTAGTCTAGTGCTCAGCACATGGTAATAATAATAATAATAATAGTGGTATTTGTTAAGTGCTTACTATGTGTCAAGCACTACTGTAAGCACTGGGGTAGACACAAGTTAATGAGATTGAACAAAGTCCCCATCCCTCATGGGACTCACAGTCTCAATGCCCATTTTACAGATGAGGTAACTGAGGCACAGAGAAGTGAAGTGACTTGCTCAAAATCACATTGCGAGGTCTCCCCCTCTAGACTGTGAGCTCATTTTGGGCAGGGAATGTGTTTGACATTATATTGTATTCTCCCAAGTGGTTAGTACAACGATTTGCACATAGTAAATGTTCAAAAAACACTATTAATGATAGCAATAATAATAATAGCAGACAAGTGGTGGAGCTGGGATTACAATCCAGATTTTCCTGACTCTCAGGCCTGTGCTCTATCTGCTAGACCATACTGCTTCCCACAGTAAGCACTCAATAAATACCACTGATTGATTAACTGATTGATTCTCCAGATGAAACACCCCATTAACGCCAGTGTGTAATTTTCTGGCAATAAAATATTAAGGAAAAGATGACCAGGGATCATGGTTGGGGACCCCTGCAAGGTTAAATTGATTTTGATGATAAGCAGGTAAGTTATCAGGAAATGGTAGTTTCATTGGCTTTCCAGTGGGGCTGCACCCAAACCACAAGTAGTAATAATAATAATAACAATTATGGCATTTGTTAAGTGCTTACTATGTGCCAGGCATTGCACCTTAGTGCAATCCACTGGAGTGGATACAAGCAAATTGGGTTGGACACAGTCCCTTGTCCTATGTGGGGCTCACACCCCATTTTACAGATGAGGTAACTGAGGCACAGAGAAGTGGAGTTACTTGCATAAGGTCACCCAGCAGACAAGTGGTGGAGCCAGGATTAGAACAGGTGAGCCTACTCTCTCAAAAGCCATGTTGTCTTGTACCTACAGTGCCCACGTGTCTTGTGGTAAGGGCCTGGGGGTGATTTTGGATGAAAACCTTCACTGTCTGCCTTGACGGGTTCCTGTAACAATTTGGCTGGGTATGGGAGCCTGGGTCACCGTCTCCATTTAGCAGCGGGCTACACATATGGCCATGAGTCTTGAATGGGTATTAATGAGCACAAGCTGGGGAGAAGGATAGCCTTTAGAGCTGGCAGGCACATTTTATTGGAAATCTGTGGCTTATTCTGGTCTCAGGCTAAGATGGCTCAGGCTTGGGCAAGGCCAGAAGAGAGAAATGATGTTTTGGAAGGCACAGAACTTAGCTATTTTTCTTTTTTATTATCATTCTCCTGTTTCTCTGTCTATCTTGGCCACAGCGGAAGGGCAAGTTTTATTTGTGAGTCATCCTTCTGACACGAGACAACGACTTGCACCTTTCACCCTCCCTGCTCTTTCCCAGCCCTTAGAATCACTCCCAGCTCAAAATCAATCTGGGCATACCCTCCCAGGATTGGGAGAGAAGGCAATAGCTCATCCTCTTGATTTTGGAGAAGCTTGTCAGTATTGTTTCTTCCGTTCAGCCTCAAGTGAGTTCTGATGAACCGAAAGCTCAATAACCATTCCGTTGTTGTGAGACAGGAGCTGGGGTAGTGATTCTGGGGCTTTTCTAATGCCAGCCTGCTCACTGTGCCTAGATTTCCCTTACTCCACTGCCGACTCTTTGTTCCCACCCTCCCTCCCATCTGCAATTCCCCCCCACTTCATACCCAAAAGACCACCGCTCTCCCCATCCTTAAAGGTTGAGTAAAATCACATTTCTTCCCAGTGGCCTTCTTTGACTAAACTCTCATCTCTTCATTCATTCATTCATTCAATCGTATTTATTGAGCGTTTCCTGTGTGCAGAGCACTGTACTAAGTGCTTGGGAAGTACAAGTCGGCAACGTATAGAGACGGTCCCTACCCAACAGTGCTCTCACAGTCTAGAAGGGGGAGAGAGACAACAAAACAAAACATATTAACAAAATAAAATAAATAGAATAGTAAATATGTACAAGTAAAATAAATAGAGTAATAAATCTGTACAAACATATATAAAGGTGCTGTGGGGAGGGGAAGGAGGTAAGGCGGGGAGGATGGGGGGGCACATTCATTCATTCAATTGTATTTATTGAGCGCTTACTGTGTGCAGAGCACTGTATTAAGCCCTTGGGAAGTACAAGTTGGCAACATATAGAGATGGTCCCTACCCAACAACGGGATCATAGTCTAGAAGGGGGAGACAGATAACAAAACAAAACATGTGGACAGGTTTCAAGTCATCAGAATAAATACAAATAAAGCTAGATGCACATCATTACTAAAATAACTATATAATAATAATAATGATGATGATGGCATTTATTAAGCGCTTACCATGTGCAAAGCACTGTTCTAAGTGCTGGGGAGGTTACAAGGTTATCAGTTTGTCGCACAGGGGGCTCACAGTCTTAATCCCCATTTTACAGATGAGGTAACTGAGGCACGGAGAAGTTAAGTGACTTGCCCAAAGTCACACAGCTGACAATTGGTGGAGTCGGAATTTGAACCCATGATCTCTGACTCCAAAGCTCGGGCTCTTTCCACTGAGCCACATTGCTTCTCTATATTATATATAACTATTATATATAATAACTCTATTATATATATATATATATTCAGTATATAAGCACCTTGATTCCTCTCCCCTCTACCTCTCCAGCACTTATGTACATAATCTAATGCTCTGCAGCTTTCCCTACCTGTAATTTATTTGAATACCTATCCCCTCCACTAGATTTTAAACTTTTGGGGGGCAGGGGTCGTGACTACCAACTCAACTGTACTCCCCGAAGTGCTTAGTAAGTGCTCTGCACACTAAGTGCTCAATAAATGCCACTGATGGATTGATTGATTAATAAACTGAAGCAGTTGGTTTGGAAGTATGAATACCAGAGAATAGTACTAGTCCTCAGGATGAGAAAAATTCCCTGAATTTGCTGATCACATTGATTACACTAACCTTCAGCTGCCTGGGGCAGAAAAATATTACTGGGGACATGTCAATAGACGGTGTGCTGTAAGTTCATAAACCCATCCCCACCCCAACTCTTTCCAGAGGAGTGCAGTAAGAGGAGGCTGAAACTATTTGTGCTGCAAAGTGCAGGCAGATGATGGCTGCTAATGGGCCATAAATGTATGGCTGTTTCTGACAGATGTGTCTTCAGGGGACAAGCTGCTATTCTGGCACTTAAAACACTTCAGATTGTACTAGGGCTTCCTCGCCTAGCTGCCCGTCTGATCTCTTGTTTTCTTTTCTCCCCAAACTGGCACTCGGCACAATCTTTATCATCCCTAACCTCTGATCCACCGAAAGGGCCTTGCTTCTTTCTGCAAGGGAATCCACCAAACCCCCAACTATGGAATCAATGCCAAGCAGCGTTTCATCTGCCGAGAAAGTAAGGACATGGGTGTGCATATGAATATATATATTTTATCTTCTCTAGAGTATGGACAGGATCACATCTGGATGTATATCGTGGTCTAGGGGATCCAGCATGGGCCTGGGAATCAAAAGGGCCCTGGGTTCTAATCCCGGCTCTGTCACGTGTCTGCTGGGTGACCTTGGGCAAGTCATTTAACTTCCCTCCCCATCCCCCCGCCTCCCTCCCCATCCCCCCCACCTTACCTCCTTCCCCTCCCCACATGTTTGTGTGTATTTATTACTCTATTTATTTATTCTACTTGTACATATTTATTCTATTTATTTTATTTTGTTATTATGTTTTGTTTTGTTATCATATTTATTGAGCACTTACTGTGTGCAGAGCATTGTACTAAGTACTTGGGAAGTACAAGTTGGCAACATATAGAGACGGTCCCTACCCAAAAGCGGCCTCACAGTCTAGAAGGGGGAGACAGACAACAAAACAAAACATATTAACAAAATGAAATAAATAGAATAAATATGTACAAGTAAAATAAATAGAGTAATAAATATGTACAAACATACATACAAATATACAGGTGCTTTCCCGGAAATGGTGGTGGTGGTGGCTCTCCTTGCCTGGCCATGAGGAGATAAGTGTGGTGGAGCAACAGGGCTGGGGAGGGGGAGGAAACTGATTTTGATTTTTCAGAAACAGTCTCTTATTTCACTGCACCAGAAGATTAGCAGATCTTCCAAGCAATCAGATACCATCTGCAGGAACCAACTAATCAGAGGATATGGCTCATGATCATAAGATAAATGAACTCTTCCAACTGGGTGGAGGATGATCAGGTATGGGTGCCCAGGGACTCCTGTAATTCAGTCAAGTGAGCCTTAGGCAATTGGCACCTCTATCGTGTATCCCCGTAGCATCTTCTCATTTTAGTGAACCTTATAGAGTCTCTTTACTTTTAAGGACATAATGACTTTCTTATCTTCCCGGTTATTTTCCCTCACAATAACACATTTCAAAAGTAAAAGCAAGTCGAACGCTTTTCCAACCCCTCATCCACCGATGATTCAGCTAAGAGGACACGCCGGCTTTCACCTGGGGCTGTGGTTTTGCAACACTGGGGCTTCTGGGACTTTTCTCCTCCAGCCCCTGTTCAAAGCTTCATTGTCTGCTGACTTGGGGCTCTAGGTTTCAGGGAGACACTGGGACTCCCCAGGGATTGGACCATCCAGATATTCACCATCTCCTCCTGTCCCCATTGGAAGTGAATACTTTGGGACATCACCCAAGAGCAGAGCCTAGAGCAGATGGGCTCATAGTGTGTGTGTGGTGTGAGGAATATGTGTAGAATAGTTGTGGTGTGTGTGTGTAGGACAAATTTGATCATTTTCAGGGCCAAAGACTTTCAAAATAATGAACAGATGCTTTTGGTCCTTGAGGCGGATTATTATACACATTTACTGTAGTACACATTCCACCATTACCTGGCCTTTGCTG
Organism: Tachyglossus aculeatus; assembly: GCF_015852505.1. NCBI lineage: Eukaryota > Metazoa > Chordata > Mammalia > Monotremata > Tachyglossidae > Tachyglossus > Tachyglossus aculeatus. Next base: position 73,579,004 of record NC_052068.1, on the reverse strand, counting down.
ATAAAGCTGGGGTCCCCTTGCTAAGCAAAAAGGCTAAAAGAGTGTAGAAGCAACAAGACATCAAGCCAAAGTGAAAATCGAAACCTTAAGTGTATAATCAGGTGTACCGGAATAGTGAGTTCACAGAATTGGGGTTATTATAATGAACATTTTGAATACTTATTCCTCTGTAATAATAATAGTAATAATAATAATGGCATTTATTAAGCACTTGCTATGTGCAAAGCACTGTTCTAAGCACTGGGGAGGTTGCAAGGTGATCAGGTTGTCCTACAGGGGGCTGTCTTCATCCCCATTTTACAGATGAGGGAACTGAGGCCCAGAGAATCAATCAATCAATCATATTTATTGAGCGCTTACTGTGTGCAGAGTACTGTACTAAGCGCTTGGGAAGTACAAGCTGGCAACATATAGAGACAGTCCCTACCCAACAGTGGGCTCACAGTCTAAAAGAAGAGACTGAGAAGTGAAGTGACTTGCCCAAAGTCACACAGCTGACAATTGGTGGAGCCGGGATCCTGCGTTAACCCACCCCAGCACTTAGTACTATGACACATAGTAAGAGTTTAATAAATGCCATAATTATTAAACCATCATTTTACCCAAAGCAAAAATGAGGACAGGTAGACTTTGATGTATCAGGAAAGAATAATGGAGGTAGGCAGAGACCATAGATAGGATACTAGGCTTTATGTTTTAACTGGAGGTCCCTCAAAATCAGAACTTCGGGTCTAGCCAAGGCTGCTGGAATGCCATGGCTTCCTTGGTGAGTGATCATAGAGAAGCAGTGTGGCTTAGTGGATAGAGCACAAGCCTGTGAGTCAAGACAAACTGGGTCCTAATCTCAGCTCTTCCACACAACTGCTGGGAGACCTTAGGCAAGTAACTTGAATTCTCTGGGCCTCTGTTATCTAAACTGTAAAATGGGGATTAGGAGTGTGAGCCCCATGCGGGACAGGGACTATGTCCAACCTGACTAACTTGCATCTACCCTAGCACATAGAACAGTGCTTGAAACATAATAAGCGCATAACAAATACCATAATTATGATTACTGTTAGCATTTAATGTGACTCAGTGGAAAGAGCACGGGCTTTGGAGTCAGAGGTTATGGGTTCAAATCCTGCCTCCGACAACTGTCAGCTGTGTGACTTTGTGCAAGTCACTTAACTTCTCTGTGCCTCAGTTACCTCATCTGTAAAATGGGGAATAAAACTGTGAGCCCCCCGTGGGACAACCTGATCCCCTTGTACCCTACCAAGTGCTTAGAACAGTGCTTTGCACATAGTAAGTGCTTAATAAGTACCATTATTATTATTATTATTATTATTTAACCTCATTTAGAAACATTGAGGCAAAGTAGAGCTATGTGATGAAGGAGACACCAGGGCCAGCATTTCTCTAGGACGGGCATTAAGAAACGTGGACCCTAACAAGAGGCAATAAAAACCAATGGGATTGGCTCTTCTAAAGCAGCTCTGAGAAGTGGAAGGAACCAACTCTACTGTACTGATCTCTCCCAAGTGCTTAGTACAGTGCCCTGCACCCAGTAAATGCTCAAGGAATACCACTGATTGAGTGATCGATGAAGAGAGGAAGACTTCAGCTTTAGGGTGAAGCTAGTGGAAGAACTGACTGGGGACTGATACAACCAGATGTGAGTAGCACAGCCCCATATTTCAATCTGGCCAGGAGGACCCCTCTTTATTTCAAAAGCACCTGAGGCAAAGTCAGCAGGCATATCTACTATGCTCCAATCTCCTCTTAAGAGCCTTGGTCAAGATGCTATGCTGGACAAATTGCTCAGTCGCATCATCAATCAATCAATCATATTTATTGAGTGCTTACTGTGTGCAGAGCACTGTACTAAGTGCTTGGGAAGTACAAGTTGGCAACATATAGAGACGGTCCCTACCCAACAGCGGGCTCACAGTCTAGAAGGGGGAGACAGACAACAAAACAAAACATATTAACAAAATAAAATAAATAGAATAAATATGGGCAAGTAAAATAAATAGAGTAATAAATATGTACAAACATATATACAAATATACAGGTGCTGTGGGGAGGGGAAGGAGGGAGAAAGGAAGGAAGGGGCTCAGTCTGGGAAGGCCTAAGCCAACTCCCCAGTTCTTTCATTTTTTCTTTCTCACCTAGATGATCTCTTTCCAGAGAAGCATAGTCCCCCAGCATGATAACATCTTGCACCAGAACAATGGCATTTCTCTTCCTTTATAGGTGTAGTTCTGCTTTCCCACAATCTTTCCATCCCCCTGTCAGAGCTCTTTATGCTAAATGCAATTACAGTCTGGATTTGACCACAGAGCTGATAATTCATGGGTCGCTTGAATAGAGGAGCAAAAGACTACAGAGATGAATATCAATGCATTAACCCATGGTACAGACTGATTTCAACCCTTTCAAAGTTTGGGGTTTGGGAAGGAAAGTGGAGGTGATAATTTGTTGGTGTCAGGATCTGAAACACCCTGGGGATATCTGAAAGATGAATTATTTATTCTAGCGAGTATTGCTGATTTGCAGAAAATAATTTCTAAGTTTTACATGTTCCTAGTTGGGATGAGAAACAGTGTGGCCTAATGGATGGAGCACGTGCCCAGGAGTCAGATGGACCTAGGTTCTAATCCCAGCTCCCCTACTTGTCTGCTGTGTGATTTAACTTCTCTGTTCCTTAGGTTGCCTCACTTGTAAAATGGGGTTAAGAATGTGAGCCCCATGTGGGACATGTGCTGTGTTATAATAATAATAATTCTTATGGTAATTATTAAGTGCTTACTATGTTCCAGGCACCGTACTAAGCACTAATTCAACCTGATTAGCTTGTACTATCTCAGCACTTAAGAATAATAATAATAATGACTGTGGCATTTGTTAATTACTTACTATATGCCAGGCACTGTTCTTACTAAGCTCTGTGGTAGATTCAAGGTAATTGAGTTGGACACAGTCCCTGCCCTACATAGGACCCACAGTTTTAATCTCCATTTTACAGTTGAGGTAACTGAGGCACAGGAAAGTGACTTGCCCAAGTTCACTTAGCAGACAGGTGGTAGAGTCAGGATTAGAACCCAGGTCCTTCTGACTCTCAGGCACATGCTCTATCCAGTACAGTTTCTCTTAGTACAGTACTTGGCACACAGTAAAGGCTTAACAGATACCATAAAAAAAGCATTGGATAACATTTAAAGATTGTGGAAACAATGGACTGGAGGGAGAAACGCCTCCTTCCCAGTTGCCTGAAATCTGAATCCCACTGGGAGTTCTGTGATAACTATCTGGAATTACATGTAGATCCGAGGTCCCCTCCAAGACTAGAAACATTGGTGTTTTACTCCTACGAAATGAGCAGGTGATTGACTGCTATTTTGAGGACTGTCACTTTAGAAAGAGCTGATAGTCTGGTTATTCATAACCCTTAGTTAAAATTTGCTGAGGTATTATTATGTTCACGTATTCAACCCATCATCTTCTTTTTCTGAGATTTGTACAGAGTGCGATAGAAGGAAATCTCAGCATCATAGGTAACTGTTACTGTTGAAAAATATTGGAATTACAAATCTCACCATGCTAGATTTAGGGGGATCTGAAATGGTTGTGACAAAATGAGATAGGTAATGCGAAAGCAGTGTGGAAAATAAAAGCTCAATACCAATTCAAGGTGTTACTACATATTTTCCTCCTAAGAGGGCAAAGAGGAGCAAGCCTTGCGTCCTTGAGGCTGAGAAAAGAGTATTGAGGGGCCGATCTTAGTAGAGACAAAGTGGCTTTGCCAATCTTCCCAATAATGACTTCTTCCCAGTATCAGCAGCTGCAACAAAACAAACAAAAAAACCCCAAAAACTTTCACCATTCATGTCTGCAGGGGAAAAATAAGCTCTGCTTAGAAAACAGAAATTTTCAAACTTTACTAGCTGTATGAATGATAGCAACTTCAATCGGCAGAAATGGGGATTTTCCATCAGCTCTTCTTTGTAGCAATTTATATGGCTAAGCAGAAAGTCAGATCAGTTTTCCTGCGAGATTATAGACGGGGGTCCAGATTAGTTTGAGAGTTTGCCTGAGCAGCAACAGCAGCCTGGGGTGCTAATTCTTCCTAATCTAGTTTTACTCTGTCTCTGGCTTCTCTAGTCTGCCCAGAGGCACGAATGACTGGCAGATATCCCTACTCCTGCCTCTAAAGCAAAGGCGCTTTGCTTCCATCATTAATGCATATGCCCTGGCAACAATCGTTATTGGTGCTAGTGCTTTGAACAGTGCTTGGCACATAGTAAGCACTTAAGAAATACCATCATTATTATTATTGGTGAAGAGAAGGAAAAATTATATTAGAATCTGGATCCTAGATTCATCCTATCCACTCCAAAATCTGATAAGCTGATCACCACGGGAGAACTCAATGCATGGATCATGGAAAAAAATGTCATAGGTCTTTGTGATCTGGGAGATAATAATAATAATGATAATTGTGGTATTTAAGTGCTTCTATATGCCTGGCACTGTACTAAGTGATGAGGTGGATATAAGCAAATCGGGTTGGACACATTCCCTGTCCCATGTGGGGCTCACAGTCTGAATCCCCACATTGCAGATGAGGTAACTGAGGCACAGAGAAGTAAAGTGACTTGCTCAGGGCCACACAGCAAACAAGTGGCAGAACTGGAATTAGAACTCATGACCTTCAGAATCTCAGGCCTGTGCTCTGACCATTATACCGTGCTGATTAGCTAAATAGCAATGGTTTTCTTCTGCTCAGCTCATACTCACCCACTTTTTCTTCTGGCAACCAAATGAGAGAAGGGTATCATGGATGCTCTCAAGGCCTAAGCAGTGACAGCTCATGGATTATATCCTCATCTGGACAAGGTAGGGATCCATGCATCAACCAAGGAGCTGCGTGCTTGTCTGATCATTGGGTTCTAGGCTCCAAACTTGAGCTGCCAGTAAAACCAGTGCATTGGAAAGCACCTTCCTCACCACAAAGAAGGCTACATATCAATCTCTTGGAGAATAATAAAAAAAAAACTTGCAAGGACTTTTGCAAAGATAGGGATAATGAGGCAGTCTCAAAAACAGATGGACTTGGGTACAATTTCTCCTTTCCAAAATCATTCAGCATCCACTGAAGCAGTCCTTAGAAATAGGGTTGTAAACAAAAGCAGCTTTTCCTGTTAATCCCACATCCATAACCTTATCAATCTGATAGGATGTTTTGTTTTTCAGAGGTTTCCAGGGCAGCAGTGGGGTACAGAAGGCAGGTTTGGGATGAGTCTGAAAGTCTCAAATGCAGATCGTCAATTAGGGAGGGATCTTCATATCAGACTTTCAGGACTAAGGTATGAGCCAGGTGTGAGCTCACTGTGGGCAGGGATTGTCTCTATTGCTATACTGTACTCTCCCAAGCCCTTAGTACAGTGCTCTGCACACAGTAAGCACTCAATAAATATGATTGAATGAATGAATGACTAGAGAAGCAGCGTGGCTCAGTGGAAAGAGCATGGGCTTGGGAGTCAGAGGTCATGGGTTCGAATCCCAGCTCAGCCACTTGTCAGCTGTGTGACCTTGGGGAAGCCACTTAACTTCTCTGTGCCTCAGTTACCTCATCTGTAAAATGGGGATTAAGACTGTGAGCCCCACATGGGACAACCTGATCACCTTGTATCCCCTCCAGCGCTTAGAACAGTGTTTTGCACATAGTAAGAGCTTAACAAATACCATCATTATTATCATTATTATGTCATTTGACTCCAGCAATATTTAATTTGGCTACACAGGTCAATCCTTCCATCAGTAAATCAAATGCATTGATTGGATGCTGTCAATATGCATGCGGGATATTGCACCAAACGCTTGGAAGAGTTCAATAGAGTGAGTATTCATGATCCTTACCCTCAAAGAGTATCCAATCTAGGAGAGGAGGCAGATGTTAAAATAAATTTTAGGTAGGAGGAAGCAACAGAGTTTAAAGATGTGTACCAAACTGTACCAGGGGGTTATGAATGCCCAAATGCTTAGGACACATGGAAGTGCTGAAGCAACAGTTAAGGGAAATATAATGAGGGGAGATAAAAGAGATTAGACAGAAAAGATCTCCTAGGGGAGATGTGAATTCCATAGGGTCTTACAGAAGGGGGGAGCAGTAGTCTGTTGGATGTGAAGAGGGAAGTAGTTCCAGACAGTAGGGAAGGCAAGAGGTACTGAGAGAGAGACACGAAAGAGGCATAGTGACTACCTGTAGAGATTTGTTTGGAACTGGAAGTTTCTCTGATTCTATGAAGTTTTTGGTCAAAATTATACTTCCACAGGAAAAATCTGCTCAAAAATACACTTCCACTGAATAGCCATTGAGCCCCCGCTGTTGGCACTGACGTGGTTTCGTTCCACAAAAACGTTCCTGGAGGAGATGAGCCTGGGAAGGCTTTTGAAGAAGGGAAAGGTCATGGCCTGCGCCCATGATATAAAGGGTTAGATGGATACACTGAAATACTCAGCAGCCCTCTGCGAAGCAGCCTCCAGACACAACTCCCAAAGGCTGGCTTTCCCTGTCAGATCCATCCCCACTCACTCGCCTTTTATTTTCACCATCCCGGTGGGCAGCAGGCTGCTTGTGAAGGGATGGTTTCCGGAAGCAGCCCTGGCAGGGACAGGCTGGTGGAAAGTTGACTCCCGGGCTTTGGGGGCTCAGGCGTGAGTCCAGCACTTAGCCAGAAAGAGTTTTTCAGCTGAGAAGATCAGAAAGCAATTATGCCCGGGCTTCAGTGTATTCGGCAGTGATCCATCAGTCTCCTCTCCGGTTGCTCTATATGCAGAAAGACCGTCCATTTTAATTTCCAGAGCTCCCAAGCTGGAGAAGGCACTCAAGTCTTGTGCTGGCGGGTGCTCTGGGTGGCCACACTGGGCACATCAAGGCAGTGTTCTTTGTGGCTCCTCTCTTTCTGAGATGAGAGGCCCCTCTGCAGAAACCTGCTTTGATTTCCCTGAGCCACCAAGGCAAAGCTGACTGCCAACTGTGATGGCCCTGCACCTCGTTTCTCCTTTTTTTGGATGCTGCCATGGCCGTGCAGGCTGCCCCCCACCCCCGGATAAGTTCTGCAGGGTGATAGAGCTGGGAATTTGCCAGAAGCCAGGTCAGGAGCTTAACTTCTTAACTTCTTAGTGTGATCTTGGGCAAGTCGCTTAACTTCTCTGTGCCTCAGTTCTCTCAGCTTTAAAATGGGGATTAAGATTGTGAGCCCCCTGGGAGACAGGGACTGAGTCCAACCCGATTTCCTTGTATCCACCCCAGCACTTAGAACGGTGCCGGGCACATAGTAAACACTTAACAAATGCCACTATATATATGTAGACCACGAAAGATGGAGTTCTGGAGCATAGATTTTGTTTCCATCACCTATTTCTCATTCTTCTGTAGCTTTTGCCAAAGTTGGTAAATTCAGAGGTTCTCCCAGCAGGCTGGAGGGCCTTTTCTGCTCATCGGCACACCTCTGGGTAGGCATTTCTTTTTCAGGACTCCACCTTCCCATTTTCTCCTGTGCTTCCAGGACAAAGGTTCCCAATGGGAATTAGATTCTGGAGGGAATTCCTCCCGTGAACCAGGGCACTCAAAATTGTTACCTTGTCTTGGGTACTGCTTGGGGAAGCAGGCAGCTAAATGAGGAGATGAAGAAGCAGCATAGCCTGGTGGATGAAGCACAAGCTTGGGAATCAGAGGGCCTGGGTTCTAATCTCGGCTTTGCTACTTGTCTGCTGTGTGACCTTGGGCAACTCTCGTAAATTCTCTGTGCTTCAGTTATCTCATCTGTAAAACAGGAATGAAGACTGTGGGCCCCATGTGAGACAGGGACTGTGTCCAGCCCTAGCACTTAGTATGATGCCTGGCACAATAGTAAGTAGTGCTTAGAACAGTGCTCAGCGCTTAGAACAGTGCTTTGCACATAGTAAGCACTTAAAAATGCCATCATTATTAATAAAAAGACCTCTAGTAACAAAAGACCAATAACTTTGCTATCACATTAGACTTGTCTTTAAATATAGTCGTGGTATTTTTTACACACCTGCTCTACACAAAGCCTGCACCAAGTGCTGGGGTAGAAACAAGATAATCAGGTCAGGCATGGTCCCTATCCTATGTGGGGCTTCCAGTGTAAGTAGGAGGACGAATGGGTTTTGAATCCCCATTTTACAAATGAGGAGATTGAGACACAGAGAAGTTAAGTAACTTGTCCAAGGTCTCACAGCAGGAAAGTGGTAGAGCCGGGATTAGAACCCAGGTCCCATGATTCCCGGACCAGTGTTCTTTCCAGCAGACTAAATTTCTTCTAGTCCGATCCTCAGAGAGGCAGTTGGGGTGGAGTGTCTGTTTATAATAATAATAATAGTAATAATAATGATAATAATAATAATGGCATTTGTTAAGCACTTACCATGTGCCAAGCCCTGTTCTAAGCACTGGGGGGATACAAGGTGATCAGGTTGTCCCACATGGGGCTCACAGTCTTAATCCCCATTTTGCAGATGAGGTAACTGAGGCACAGAGAAGTTAAGTGACTTGCCCAAGGTCACATAGCTGACAAGTGGCGGAGCCGGGATTGGAACCCATGACCTTTGATTCCCAAGCCCGTGCTCTTTCCACTGAGCCTGTGAGCCCATTGTTGGGTAGGGATTGTCTCTATCTGTGCCGAATAATACTTTCCAAGCGCCTAGTACAGTGCTTTGCACACAATAAGTGCTCAATAAATACAATTGAATGAATGAATAATCAATCGTATTAGAGTAGCAGGATGGCTTAATGGATAGAGCAAGAGCCTGGGAGTCAGAAGGACCTGGATTTCTAATCCTGGCTCTGCCGCTTGTCTGCTGTGTGACCTTGGGCAAGTCGCTTAACTTCTCTGTGCCTCAGTTCCCTCAGCTTTAAAATGGGGATTAAGATTGTGAGCCCCCTGGGAGACAGGGACTGAGTCCAACCCGATTTCCTTGTACCCACCCCAGCGCTTAGAACAGTGCCTGGCACATAGTAAACACTTAACAAATGCCACTATATATATGTAGACCACGAAAGATGGAGTTCTGGAGCATAGACAGTCTCCTCTATCGAAGATTTCCTCACCATACCAAAGCCACATTAGGTAAGACACGTGGACAGCAGGGTACCCAAACAAAGGCTGTACTGGGAGTTGCAATGGGAAAACTGAAAGCAAGGAAGGCGAAGGAAACATTTTAAGAATGTGGTAAAACAGACCTCAGACAGTGCTGCATCCCAGATTAGGATAGACCGGAGTGCTGTACTGCTGTCACGATAGTAGGTGCTCTTTTAGAGAAAAAGCTATGTCAAGAATGAGAGATAAGGAAATAAAAGAAAAACAGTATTGCCAGTGGAAAGAGCATGGGCCTGAGAGTAAGAGGACCCAAGTTCTAAAGATGGCTCTGCCACTTGTCTTCTGTGTGACATTTCCCTTTACTTTGCCTCAATTACCTCATCTGTAAAATGGGGATTAAGACTGTGAGGCCAATGTGGGACACAGAATGAGACCAACCTGTTTAGCTTGTACCTATCCCAGTGTTTGGTACAGTTCTTGCCACATAATAAGCATTTAACAAGTACCACTTAAAAAAGAAGAGAGGCAACAGTCCCAGATACTGCAAACACTATATATGACAACAGAACAAGGGACAGCTTCTTTATTCATTCAATCTTATTTACTGAGTGCTTACTGTGTGCAGAGCACTTTATTAAGTGCTTGGGAAGTACAAAACGGCAACATATAGAGATGGTCCCTAGCCAACAACAGGCTCATGTGTATGTAATGTGTTCTGGACTGGGAGGGTCTCACATTGTCCTTTTTAGTCACACATAAAAAGCAGTGAGTCTCATGACAGTGGTGTCTCTTCAAATATGAAAGAAAATGTAATATATAACATATGGACATATATCTATCAACATGTCCTATGTTTAAAATGAAAGATGAATTTTCCTAAAGTCTGCAGGCTACTATCCCTATAACTAGCTCAGCTAAAAAAAAGTAGGAGAGTTTTCTATTTTTTAGAAAACCTACCATCACATGTCGCATGTGGCAATCCTTTGGAACATTCTAATGTCCCTGATTATGCCTTCTAGCTTGTCGTTATTTTTGTTCCTTTAGACAAGCTTAAACTTGTTCAGATTTTGCATTTATCCAAACACCGTGAAAAGATGGAAATTGGGCTCCAGTAATTTAATAAATTATTAAAAACTTTTGCCAGGGGAATTAAAGGGAACACTGACTCTCTGGAATATCAACATCTCACGCCCATTCCTACTGGCATTTTAGATGATAAACGCTCAAAACCTTGAGAGGATAATGTTTGCTCTTCACCCCGTATTAGTCTGGGTGGTCCCTATATTAGATTGTAAGCTCCTTGTGGTAACGGGGACCATCTCTTTCACTTCTATTGTACTCTCCTGGGGAATTAGTACAGTGTTTTGTGCACTCAATAGGTGCTCACTAAATGCTATTTATTGATTTTATACAGCTCACCCAGGCTGGTCAATGGTCACTGGTAGGGGTGAAGGAATCAAAGGTAGTGTCCCCAGCAGTTCCGGGTCTCATCAAACACCACTCCAGCAAAGGCTCCAGTTGCATCTGATCTTGATCTGCCCTGGATTTCCCCCTTGTGTTCTGCTTCAATGCCCAACAAACTCAACTCCTGTCCTACCCGTCCCAGTGGAACAGGCATTTCTGTTGGTGCTGGAAGAACAGTTCTGCCTCTAAATGAAGAGAGCATCCGAACGGAGCTGTCTGAAGGTCCACATGTCCCCTTTCCTTAGGAACAGATTGCCATCAGGAGCAGGCACACCCTGGACATCACTAACCTGGACCAAGTGACTCTCCAGGCCATCGGAGGTATTTTTAATGAGCGGAAAGGGCTCAGACAAGGACAGCACTTTATGCTAACCAAATGCAGATGCTCTGGAAAGCTGCTCTAATAAGATTCTGTTAGAATGGGCCAAATCACCCTTATGGGAGGTCTGGCAGCAGGTTGCACTAACCAGCTACTTTCAGGAGTGGCATGCCAGTGTCAGAAGAGAGCAATGAGACCTATCCTGGGGAAGCAGCATGGCATAGAGGGTAGAGCACGGGCCTGGAAATCAGAAAGACTTGGGTTCTAATCCCAGCTCCACCACTTGTCTGCTGTGTCACCTTGGCCAAGTCACTTGACTTTGTGCCTCGGTTACTTCATCTGTAAAGTGGGGATTGAAACTGTGAGCCCCATATGGGACATGAACTTTGTCTAACCTGATTAGCTTGTATCTACTCCAATCAATCAATCAATCAATCGTATTTATTGAGCGCTTACTATGTGCAGAGCACTGTACTAAGCGCTTGGGAAGTACAAATTGGCATCACATAGAGACAGTCCCTACCCAACAGTGGGCTCACAGTCTAAAAGGGGGAGACAGAGAACAGAACCAAACATACCAACAAAATAAAATAAGTAGGATAGAAATGTACAAGTAAAATAAATAAATAAATAAATAAATAGAGTAATAAATATGTACAACCATATATACATATATACAGGTGCTGTGGGGAAGGGAAGGAGGTAAGAAGGGGGGATAGAGAGGGGGACGAGGGGGAGAGGAAAGAAGGGGCTCAGTCTGGGAAGGCCTCCTGGAGGAGGTGAACTCTCAGCAGGGCCTTGAAGGGAGGAAGAGAGCTAGCTTGGCGGAGGGGCAGAGGGAGGGCATTCCAGGCCCGGGGGATGACGTGGGCCGGGGGTCGATGGCGGGACAGGCGAGAGCGAGGTACGGTGAGGAGATCAGCGGTGGAGGAGCGGAGGGTGCGGGCTGGGCAGTAGAAGGAGAGAAGGGAGGTGAGGTAGGAGGGGGCGAGGTGATGGAGAGCCTTGAAGCCCAGGGTGAGGAGTTTCTGCCTGATGCGCAGATTGATCGGTAGCCATTGGAGGTTTTTGAGGAGGGGAGTAATATGTCCAGAGCGTTTCTGGACAAAGATAATCTGGGCAGCAGCATGAAGTATGGATTGAAGTGGAGAGAGACACGAGGATGGGAGATCAGAGAGAAGGCTAGTGCAGTAGTCCAGACGGGATAGGATGAGAGCTTGAATTAGTAGGGTAGCGGTTTGGATGGAGAGGAAAGGGCGGATCTTGGCAATGTTGCGGAGCTGAGACCGGCAGATTTTGGTGACGGCTTGGATGTGAGGGGTGAATGAGAGAGCGGAGTCGAGGATGACACCAAGGTTGCGGGCTTGTGAGACGGGAAGGATGGTAGTGCCGTCAACAGAGATGGGAAAGTCAGGGAGAGGACAAGGTTTGGGAGGGAAGACAAGGAGCTCAGTCTTCAACATGTTGAGCTTTAGGTGGCGGGTGGACATCCAGATGGAGATGTCCTGAAGGCAGGAGGAGATGCGAGCCTGGAGGGAGGGGGAGAGAGCAGGGGCGGAGATGTAGATCTGGGTGTCATCAGCATAGAGATGATAGTTGAAGCCGTGGGAGTGAATGAGGTCACCAAGAGAGTGAGTGTAGATTGAGAACAGAAGGGGACCAAGCACTGAACCTTGGGGAACCCCCACAGTAAGAGGATGGGAGGGGGAGGAGGAGCCTGCAAAAGAGACTGAGAAAGAACGACCGGAGAGATAAGAGGAGAACCAGGAGAGGACGGAGTCTGTGAAGCCAAGGTCAGATAACGTGTTGAGGAGAAGGGGGTGGTCCACAGTGTCAAAGGCAGCTGAGAGGTCGAGGAGGATTAGGACAAAGATTCTTCATTCATTCATTCAGTCAATCATATTTATGGAGCTCTTACTGTGTGCAGAGCACTGTACTCTGCATTTGGAAAAGAGAGAGACTCTAGCAAAGAGAAACAATCCCTAACCACAATGTGCTTACTATGTGCCACGCAGTGAACTAAGTCCTGGGGTAGATACAAGCAAATGGAGTTGGACACAGTCACTGTCCCATGTGGGGCTCACAAGTCTCAATTCTCATTTTACAGATGAGGCAACTGAGGCACAGAGAATTAAAGTGACTTGCCCAAGGTCACACAGCAGACAAGTGGAAGAACCAGGATTAGAACCTAGAACCCATGACCTTATCACTTCCAGGCCCGTGCTTTATCCATTACGCCAAGCTGCTCTTGGCAAACTGAGGTGCAAATGAATTGCCTGAGGTAAGGCAAAGTCATTTCATAGTTTCCTGCGCTATAAGGAGATTGTACTGTGTCTACTAATTCTATTGCACTTTTTCAAGTGGTTAGTACAGTGCTGCCCACCTTTCCTGGGTAGCAGCAGCACGGAAAAGCATCAAAGGTGGATGATCAAGCGATCAAAACATTGATCAAAGACAATGGCAGAGATTCCAGTTTTTACTATGCTGAAGAAGGCAATGCCAAACCACTTCCGGATCTTTACCAAGTAAACTCTAAGAACGCACATACCAGAACGACTTGATGGCAGAAGATGGACTATCATCATCATCATCATCAATCGTATTTATTGAGCACTTACTATGTGCAGAGCACTGTACTAAGCGCTTGGGAAGTACAAACTGGCACCATATAGAGACAGTCCCTACCCAGTGGAATATTCTGGAGAGGGTGTTTCATGGGGTCACTATGGATCGGAAATGATTCAGTGGCATTTGAAGATGAAGATAGTGTTTTGCAAAGACAAAGTGCTCAAAAATATCGTGGTTTGGTTGACTGAGGAGGCTACCCTAGGCCAATTTGGGCAGAGAATAGTGCTGATGCCATCAGTTCTGGGGCTCTCTGGGGACTGAAGAGAAGGCCTTAGCATGGGGAGTACTTTTCAGTCTTCCAGCCTCTGCAGCGGCCCCACTGCAAGGAGCAAGGAATCCAACAGGGATGAATGAAACTTTGCTCCATCCTAACCATCCCTGACCTTCCCTGGTCTCGGCGTGGTGAATGATCGACTTGGTTCGAAGCTGAAAATAATAATAATAATGATGGCTTTTGTTAAGCTCTCACTACGTCAGACATTGTACTAAGTGCTTCTAGACTGTGAGCCCACTGTTGGGTAGGGACTGTCTCTATATGTTGCCAACTCGTACTTCCCAAGCACTTAGTACAGTGCTCTGCACATAGTAAGCGCTCAATAAATACGAGTGAATGAAGTGCTGGAATGAATGCAAGCAAATCAAATTGGACACAGTCCCTGTCCCTTGTGGGGCTCACAGTCTCAATCCCCATTTTCCAGTTGAGGTAACTGAGGCACAGAAAAATGAAGTTATTTTCCCAAGATCACAGAGCAGACAAGTGGTGGAGCTGAGATTAGAACCCATGACCTTCAGATCCCAGGCCTTTTCTCTATCCACTACACGATGAGACTGCTTCCTGGCCCAGAACAATCTGAATAAGGGGAAATAGAACAGGTAACCCCCTGCTGGGTGTCACTGGTGGCTAAAATCTCCATCTGTTGCTTTCTGGTATTTGTTTTGCACTTATTATGTAATAATAATAATAATGGCATTTGTTAAGCACTTACTATGTGCTAAGCATTGTTCTAAATGCTGGGGGGAATACAAGGTAATCAGGTTGTCCCAGATGGGGCTCACAGTCTTAATCCCCATTTTACAGATGAAGTAACTGAGGCACAGAGAAGTTAAGTGACTTGCCCAAAATCACACAGCTGACAAGTGGCAGAGCCAGGATTAGAACCCATGACCTCTGACTCCCAAGCCCGGGCTCTTTCCACTGAGCCATGACAATCATTGTTCTAAGCTTGAGATAGATACAAGTTAATCTGGTCAGACACAGTCCCTGTCCCCTGTGGGGCTCACAGTCTAAGTAGAAGGAAGAACGGGTATGGAATTCCCATTTTGCAGTTGAGGAAACTGAGGCACAGCAAAGTTAAGTGACTTTTCTAAGGTCACCCAGAAGATGAGTGATGGAGCTAGGATTAAAACCCAGGTCCTCTGGGTCCCAGGCCCGTGCTTAATCCACTAGAACATAGTGTGATAAATCTGGTAGAAATAGATAAATAGAGAAGCAGCGTGGCTCAGTGGAAAGAGCACGGGCTTGGGAGTCAGAGGTCATGGGTTCTAATCTAGGCTCTGCCACTTATCGTCTGTGTGAATTTGGGCAAGTCACTTCACTTCTCTGTGCCTCAGTTACCTCATCTGTAAAATGGGAATGAAGACTGTGAGCCCCACGTGGGACAATCTGATCACCTTGTATCCCCCCAGCCCTTATAACAGTGCTTTGCACATAGTAAGTGCTTAACAAATACCATCCTTATTATTATTATTATCTGATTCTTAGTTTTTCCCTCCAATTTCCTCTTCCTGAGAGATCAGCGCCTTTCTATTCACACCATGTTCCGATAACACTCCTGGGTTTTTCTCAACTGAAGATTTTTGCTTATTACAGCAGGGACAGGATTGAATTACTTTGGGAGTGGATAGAGTAGAGCAAGAGAGGAAAGTTGAAGCAAAGTAAAGGTGATGTTTCCTAATGGCTTGCTGGTGACAAGCATTTAGAGGTTAATTATCTTCCTTAAAGAGTAACTATTCATCTTTCCTCTGCCAGAACATCCCACAATACTAATTCTCCTTTTTAAGACAGGAAGACTAATAACAGAGAAAAGGTCTAATATACATATCTTTAAAGGAGTAAATTTGCCACTGTGGTACAGTAACCACATCGATAAAATCTGAACCGAAAGGTTATCACCTCCAAATCGTCCCAGAACATAAATGTTTCGTACTCTGCACTGTCATTAGCAGAGACTATCGGTCTTTTGTCTAGTAAGTACAGGTGGACTTGATCCTTCGTAGCTCATGGAAAATTCACTCTAGGAAATTAGACCTGGAGTTTATGAAAGGAGAGAGTGGGTGGAACCCGATCACAATGACTTAAAGGGAAGATCAGTCTCTCTGTCCTTTCGGAAAAATTTGCAAGGGTGACAGGAGGAGTGAAGGATTGGGAGAAGAGAGAGGGGCCGAGAACACATTGCATTTGCGATACATCTCCAGCCTCCTTCCTCTTCCCTCTTGGGTTCCCTAGGACAACCTAGACAAGGCTATTGTTGAATTGTACTTTCCAAGCTGTTAGTACAGTGCTCTGCACACAGTAAACACTCAATAAATACGATTGAATGAATGAAGGCTAAAAGTGCTGCTGGGAAGGCTTGAGGAATGTAGAGGAATAAGGGTGACTCAGGGAGCAAGACGGAGAGCAGGGTGGGTGGGGCCCCTGTAGTTCTGATGACTTTATGTCTAATTAAAAGCGTATATCCTCCAAGAGGCCTTCCCTGGCTAGGTCCTCATTTCCTTTTCTCCCACGCCCTTCTGTGTGACCCTTGAACTTAGATTTGTACCCTTTATTCACCCCTCAATCAGCCCCGCAGCACTTATGTACAGATCTGTAATTTATTTATTTATATTGATGTCTGTCCCCCCTCTCTAGTCTGTAAGCTCATTGTGGGCAGGGAATGTGTCTACCGACTTTGTTATATTGTACTATTCCAAGTGTATATAGTGCTCTGCACTCAGTAAATACCATTGATTGATTGATTTGAGGTTTCAGAGAAGCATGGCCTAGTTTGGAAAGAGCAAGTCCTTAGGAGTCATCAGACCCAGGTTTTAATCCTGGCCCCACCGGTTTTCTGCTATGTGACCTTAGATAACTCACTTAACTTTGTGCTTCAACTGTACAGGGATAGATATCTGTTCCCTTTCTTCTGGGCTGTAAGCTTGTTATGGGCAGGAAATGTGTCTGTTAATTCTCTTGTATTATACTCTCCTAAATGCTAAGTACAGTGCTCTGTACTTGTTATGGGCAGAAAATGTGTCTGTTAATTCTCTTGTATTATACTCTCCTAAATGCTAAGTACAGTGCTCTGTACTTATGAAGCACTCAGTAAAAATAATTGATTGATTGATTAATTTAAACTGTGAGCCCCATGTGGATAGAGACTGAATCTGATTTGCTTATATTGTATCTACCCCAGTGCTTAACAATTACTACCATTGCTATTGTTTCAGCTCAGTCCTGACCTCAAAAGTACTAAGCACTTGGGAGAGTACAATATAATAGAGTTGGTAGACATGTTCCCTGCCCACAACAAGTTTATGGCTTAAAGGGGGAGACAGACATTAATGTAAATAAATACATTATGGATATGTACATAAGTTTTGTGGGGCTGGGGAAGGGATGAATAAGGAGTGCAAATCCAAGTGCCAGAGTGACCTGCCATCGGCATTTCAGCCATTTCATATACAGGTCAACAAGAATGATGATGGTAATTAAACACTTACTATGTTCCTAGTGCTGGGATAGATACAAGATAATCAAATCAATTCCAGATAGTCTACAAGGGGCTTACAACTGTAGAGGGAGAATATTTTATCCCCATTTTATAGATGAGGAAATTGAATCACAGAGAAATTAAGCGACTTGCCTGAGATCATTCAGCAAGTGAACGGTGGATCTGGGAATAGAATTTAGGTCTCCTGATTCCTGTTCCCGTGCTCTTTCCACTAGGCCAGACTTCCCTCTGATCACTCCAAATCCCCCTATAAGTAATAGGAATAATAATAATTATGACATTTTTAAAGTGTTTACTGTGTGTCAAGCACTTTTCTAAGCACTGGGTAGATAATAATAATAATAATGGCATTTATTAAGCACTTACTATGTGCAAAACACTGTTCTAAGCACTGGGGAGGTTACAAGGTGATCAGGTTGTCCCACGAGGGGCTCACAGTCATAACTTCACACTTCATAGAGAAGTGAAGTGACTTGCCCAAAGTCACACAGCTGACAATTGGCAGGGCTGGGATTTGAACCCATGACCTCTGACTCCAAAGCCTGGGCTCTTTCCACTGAGCCACGCTGCTAAATTAATCATGTTGGATACCGTCCCTGTCCCACATGGGGCTCACAGTCCAAGTACAAACACATCTCCGTGTATCCACCCCAGGGCTTAGTACAGAGCCTGGTGCATAGTAAGCTCATAATAAATATCACTTGAAACACACTATTGTCAGTCTGGGGCTATGGAACACAATGTTGCCGGGTCAGCTCCTTCAGCACAGATATCTCCTCTTTAACTTCTTGGGTATATTCCCAGAGACCTAGTACGCTGTTCTGCACACTGAAGGTGCCCAGGACAGTGTTGTGCACAAGGGAAATGCTCAGGACAATACTGTGCACTTGGTAATAATAATAATGATGATGGCATTTGTTAAGCGCTTACTATGTGCCAAGCACCGTTCTAAGCGCTGGGGGGGATACGAGGTGATCAGCTTGTCCCACGTGGGGCTCACAGTCTTAACCCCCATTTTACAGATGAGGTAGGCTCAGAGAAGTTAAGTGACTTGCCCAAGGTCACACAGCAGACATGTGGTGCAGCCGGGATTAGAACCCATGACCTCTGAGTCTCAAGCCCGTACTCTTTCCGCTGGGCCACCCTGCTTCTCTAGCAGCAGAGATTGGTAGACACTCAGTCTTTGCTACCGGGCCTAGCACACAGTAAGTACTTAACAAATCCTATAATTATTATTATTGATAATTTGTACAGATTTATTACTCTATTTTACTTGCACATATTTACTATTCTATATATTTTGTTAATGATGCTCATCTAGCGTTACTTCTATTTATTCTGATGACACCTGTCCACATGTTTTGTTTTGTTGTCTGTCTCCCCCTTCTAGACCGTGAGCCCGTTGTTGGGTAGGGACCGTCTCTATACGTTGCCAACTTGTACTTCCCAAGCATTTAGTACAGTGCTCTGCACACAGTAAGAGCTCAACAAATGCGAATGAATGAATGAATGATGGCAATAATGAAGGAATGGAAGGACTGAAGCTGTCAGGTAAGCTGCTCATTGTTCTCTTCTATTGTGAGTTTTGTTTCTTATGTGGGCTGTGTCGTTGGCAGTTACACACAGGAGGGGAACCCTGGCTTTGAGCTGGAGCTCTGTCACTGCGGCCTTTGTGGCGGTTGGCACAAAGAGAGCAGGGATGAGCCACAGTGATCACAACACCTACCCTGAGGTCTCTCTCCAGCCAGGCCAGCTTTGAAGGGGCTGTAGCTGCAGACCCAGGGCTCTGGTTTACCGACTTCAGGAAGAGCAGACGACAAACCGCTTATCATTTATGTGGGAAACGGGAAGGAAATCAATAGTAACCTGGAGCGAACAAAAGCCCATTTGAAGGAGGTCGATTTCAGGTCCGTCTGCAGGACTGCAGGGAAAGGGGCTGCTACGGAGAGTTGCCCGGTGTCCCGGGGCAATCAATCAATCAATCAATAAATCAATCATTTATTACACACCTACTGTGCACCTACTGTATTAAGCTCTTAAAAGAGTACAAGAGTTAACAGGACCGGTCTCTGTTCTAGAGAAGCTTACAATCTAGTGACAGTTCTGCAGAATGCAGGGGCAAACGTATCAATCAATCAAAAGTATTGTTTAATCTATTGTGTGCCAAGTCCTGTGCTAAGAACTTGGGGAGAGTACAATAGAGTTAACAGAGCTGATCTCTGTTTTCAAGGAGCTTTCAATCTAGAAATAGATCCTCTGCAATGTTTCTTTAGACTGTAATGTGCCTCTAGTACCTCTAGATTGTAAGTTAATAATAATAACCTCTAATAATAGTCATGATAATAATACTAATTATGGTACTTGTTAAGCACTTGCTATGTGCCAAGCAGTGTTTTAAGTGCAGGGGTAGATAGAAGTTAATTAGGTTGGACACTATTCCTGGCCCACATGGGCCTCATCCTCTTAATCCCCATTTTACAGATGAGGTAACCGAGGCACAGAGAAGTGAAGTGACTTGCCTAAGATCACTCAGCAGATGTGTGGTGGAGCCAGGATTAGGACCCCAGGTCCTTCTGACTCCTGGCCCCATGCCTTTTTCCCTAAGCCACGCTGCTTTTCTAGACTGTATGCTCGTTGTGGGCAGGGAACGTGTCTACCAGCTCTTATATTGTACTCTCCCAAGTTCTTAGTTCAGTGCTCTGCACACAGTAAGTGCTCAATGAATATGCTTGATTGTTTGCAAGGGCATAGCTATCAATTAATGGATGGTATTCACTGAGCATCTATTGTGGGCTAAGCACTCAGGGGAGCACTGTAGACAGAGACAACATGCTCCCTGCCCTCGAGGAGCTTACAGTGTGGTGAGAGTACCCAGTTTTTGATTTTGCGAGTTTAGAGTGGTGGAGAAGGTGGGGCATTGGACAGGGGGTTTGCAGGGCAAGAGGCTTCAGGGCAAGAGGCTTGGGGAATCCTCTAGGCTTTGGGGAGAGTCTCAGAAAAGGGGCAAGTGTTCCTAGGAACGGTGCAGGCTGTTGTCTGAGGAGGAGGCCACTCCACTGCCCGCTTTATCTCTCTTCCTAGGTCCCCAGCCGTTGCAGACAGCAGGCACCTGGGGCAGGCAATGAAGGTTGTATCATTCTCATTCAGTGTGAGAGTGAAAGCTCTTTCCTTTCATTGCCTCTGCCCCTCATGAGGCTCCTGCAAGCACTTCTCATTCCTTAACCCCTACTCATCCATCCATCAAATAATTGATCGATCAGTAGCATTTACCGAGTGCTTACTCTGTGCAGGTCTAGGCCATCTTAACCAGCCAGCACACTGGCCCAGGCAGTCATGGTGACCTGATCGTTTCCCCTCTGTCACCAACTCCTATTTCCTGGAGGGTGTCTATCTCTCCCCCATCTCTCCCCAATCCAATCCATACTTCACTCTGCTGCAAGAAATATTTACCAGCAAAAACGTTCAGTCCGTGTCTCTCCACTCCTCACAAATCTCCAGGGGATGCCCATCCACCTCTGCATCAAACAGAAACTTTTTAATCATTGGCTTTAAAGCACTGTCAGCTTGCCCCCTCCTACCTCACCTCACTAATCTCCTACTACAACCCAGCCCACCCAATACACTCTGCTCCGGTACTGCCGGCTTCCTCACTCTGCCCCGATCTCATCTATATCTGACCCCTTTCTCACATACGTCCCCCTAACCTGGAACTCCCTCCCTCTTCGGGTACACCGGACTGCCACTTTCTCCACCTTCAAAGTATTATTAAGGTCACATCTTCTCCAAGAGGCCTTCCCCTATTAAGCCTTCATTTCCCTGGCTCACTCTTCCCTCTGCATCATCTATGTACTTTGAGATGTGACCTTTGGACATTTGATATTTGCCTTACTCACAGCCCCACAACACTTTTGTACATAACTTTATATATAGTAAATTACTTTTTTGTTTATTCACATCAATGTCTGTCTCCCCCTATGGTCTGTGAGCTCATGGTGGGCAGGGAATGTCTGCCTATTCCATTGTATTGTGCTCTCCTAAACTCTTAGTACAGTGCTCTGCATGTAGTAAATGCTCAATAAATATGATTGATTGATTGAGGGTGACCAACCGCTTCCTCCGGGAAGGTTGGAACTTCCTGTTTGTCCCTTTTCAGCTTCAAGGCAGCAGAGGGGCAATGACATGGAAAGAGGAATCATTACATCTTTCTGCCCTCTAGATTGTGAGCTTGCTGAGGGTTGAGACTGTATCAACTCTGTTATATTGTACTCTCCCAAGCACTGCTCTGCACACAGTACATTTATTAACTGCTCAATAAATGTGTTTGATTGATTGATTCTGCCTGGACCAGGCTCCTTTCCCTCACTAGCCAGGAACTGTCCTGCAGGAAAGAGGGGCCTGCCCTAACACTCAGAGTCGATTTTCCTGGATTTGGCCCAGCCAAGCTCCACACAGCCTTGGTAATGATTGGGAGGAATCTGTGTTATGTCTGCGAGGAGGACGAGGTCATTTTCAGTCTGGACTGTCTGTTAAGCATTAGCTATGTGCCAAACATAGTGCAGATCACTGAGAGAGATTCATTATAATCAGATCAGTTACAGTCTTTGTTCCATATGAGGTTCACAGTCTAAGAGGGAGGGAGAACCGATATTTAATCCCCATTTTACAGATGCGGAAATCTTATAATCTCGGCTCATCTGCTTGCCAGCTGTGTGACCTTGGGCAAGTCTCTTTACATCTCTGTGCCTCAGTTTCCTCATCTGCTCTCCCTCCCTCTTAGACTGAACATCCCTTGTGGAACAGGTATTGGGTTCAGTATGATTATCTTGTGTCTCTCCAGTGTTCAGTATAGGGCTTGGTACACCATCAGTGCTCAACAAATGCCACAGTTGTCATTATTACTATTATCATGCTAGTGACTTGCCCAAGGTAGGCAAGCAGTAGAGGTGGGATTGAAATCCAGGTCTTGAGACTCTCAGTCTGTGCTTCTATCACTAGGCCTAACTGTTTATTTTGGTCAGAGGCCATTCGG
The DNA here is from genome assembly GCF_015852505.1 of Tachyglossus aculeatus. Classification (NCBI taxonomy): domain Eukaryota; kingdom Metazoa; phylum Chordata; class Mammalia; order Monotremata; family Tachyglossidae; genus Tachyglossus; species Tachyglossus aculeatus. The sequence goes on along the minus strand of NC_052068.1, from coordinate 73,556,684 downwards.
GTTTGGTTTCTCAGTAGGGTGGGCAGTTTGGGATTCTGTCCAAACTGGCCTTCCAGATCACAACTCTAAACCTCCTTAACTCAGCTGCATCATACCTTCTCACACCTTGCCCACGTCAACCTCCCTTTCTGTTTTGCCAAGCCACATCTTCTCTTCCTTCAAAACCCTGGTGAAAAGCCACCTTCTCCATGATACCTTCCCAGGTTAAATATCTCCCCACATGCATGACCTTAACACTGATGTGTACCTTTGTATGCGTATCATATTTTCCTTTTACTTACACTCTCATGCTTTTATCTGATTGGATAATGACATCTTTGTGTTTTCCTGTCTCCTAGAGAGAGCATTCCTGGAAGGTAGGGACAAACCTTTTTCTTCCTTGGTAACATCCCTCAGTGCCTAGTTTAGGGTTTTACACTGTCAGCTTTATAAATCATGATGATGATATGAACTCAAAACCCCACCAATCAATCTAGTATCTAATGAGCATTAACTAGAGGCAGAGCATCGTCCTAGGATCTTGGGAGAGTATCAGTAATCAGAAGACTCAAGGAATTTGTAATCCAGCGGGGAAGGCAACAACAACGTAATTACCACCAGCAAGAGACAGAGAATGGAAAAGTGGATATACACACAAAAAGTGCTTAAATAGTAGAATGTGTATTTACAGACGTGCTACTGGGGGGTTTGAGTGTGTAAGCGTGGAAGTGGTGTAAAAGTGCTGAGGTGATAGTTGGGAGGGTATGTTTCGAGAAGGCAAATTAATCAGAGAAGTCCTCCTGGAGAAGGTGGGATTTCAGAAGGTTTTTGAAAATCTGTAATACGGTGATTAAATGCCTATTCTCTCTCCTAAACTGTGAACAACGCATGGGACAGGGACTGTCCCTTATCTCCTATCAACCCTAGTGCTTAGTATGGTGCTTGACATATAGAAAGTGCTTGACAAATACCACAGTTGTTACTAGTGTGGAGGGCTGTAAATACAAAAGGGAAAGAGAGTTTCTGGGAGGAAGGATAAAAGCAAAGGATTGGAGGTAGGAGAGTTGAGAACAAAGCTCACACGTACAGCCAGTTGCCTAGGACTGGCCTGTATTTCTGTATGTATTTGGTAGCCCCTTGTCAATGCAGAATTGCCCCTTAAAGAGTCAGGGGGAGGGGCTGGTCTTGGTAGTCCCTGAGAAAAGAGGGGTTTGGGCCCCAATCTACCACATCTGTCCTCCCAACTGTCCCTTCTTTTGTCCTTTTTCTGCCCTCTACTCTGTCACCTTTACTGAATCTATGGGTTTTTAACTGTTGTAACAATGTTGTCTGCAGTTGGCAGTAGAGTCTCACTGGAGAATGAGGAGTATTTGTTCCGAAGCCTCCTCTCCTTTCCTTTCCCCTCCCTTTCTCTCTCCCCCCCCTCCACCCCACACCTCCTTTCTCCTGAGCAGAATAATGAGATTCTCTACAGCTGCAGCTCCGAGTGCAGCTATTAAACAGCTGGTGAAAATGAGGCTGGGGAGGGCAGACAGAGCAGTATCAGATTGCTACAGAACAAGGGAGAGAGAAAAGAGATTTGCTTTGAAGGGAAAACAGCCTAGTTATTAAGGCTTTTTGCTAGGAGCTAACCCAGCCCAATCATGGGATGGGGGAAGCAGGGATCCAGAAGGTATCACCTCCTTCCCTAAATAAGCTACAGTGCCTAGGGCAGGGATTACATCCAGGATTTGCCAGGGGAGTGAGGCTGGCTTTCTGGTGCTTTTCTCTATTTCCCTGGCAGGAAGCAGCCTAGCCCATGGTGCCTATAACAGCAACTGAGAGCCAGAGATTGCTGTTTTTTGTCTTTCAAGACAAACTGAAAACCTCATTAAATCTGCCACTGCCTTTCCATTCTGGTGTTTGGAACAGGGTCTAGGAGAAGGTGGTATGTATTTAAGTAGGCATGTGAAGTCCAGGAGCTGTGTTCTAGTAGCTTGAAAGCAAGGTTGCCAGGGGACTTGCAATAGTTGAAGCTTTTACTTACTTCCCTGATTTCTCTTAATCTTTGTCTTGTTTTGCTTTGGCCAGTCAGCCAATTGTATTTATTGAGTGCTTACTGTGTGTAGAGCACAATACTAAGCACTTGGGAGAGGACAATGTTAGACACTTCCTGCCCACAATGAACTTTTCAAGTTCAATGCTGAGAGGCTCCTCTGGTGCCCATTTCCAGGCATTTGCTTTGCCCAGGAAGTTTGGAGGAATCCATTCACTTCTGCCAGGGACTTTGGCTACTGGGGGAAGAGGAAGAGGGGTGAAGAGAGCAAATGATGCTGGCAGGCAACTTTAAGAACACTGCCTCAGGTATTCTGCCCCTTTCCCCTATCTTGCCTCCATTATACCCTGCAGTGAGGTCCCCTGTGACTTTTCTTTTCTCTACTGAGATTCAGCACTGGCAACTGGGAAGGGCTTGAGGCTGGCAAAGGTCTGGTCTGGTCTGCTCAGACCCCAGGGCTGGTGTTTGCACAAGAAGAAGAGATGACAGTGTTGACACACCACTGTTTTTGTTTCATCAGCACAGTCCAGTTGGCTGTGGGTCTGATGATTGACTCTAAGAATCCCAGGATTGGAAATCCGAACATATCCAAGTCTCACTCTTGGTTTCTTGTTGCAACCTGCTCCAATTGCTTCAGCGTAGCCGGCTGGAAAGATGGCTTTTCTGTAGCTCTGGTGGATGACTCTGGTTCACGTGGGGTCTACATTTTGCTGCCCAATAGCCAGGGAGGGGTGGGAGTATGGTGGAAGGGGCTGGTGTCATTTGTCCTGCTGCTTCCTCATTCTAATCCACTCTGGGCCCCAAGGATCTCACTCTGAGTTGTCCCTCCCGCACATGAGAATGAGAGTCAAGAGGACCTGGGTTCTAATCCTATTTCCATCAATAATAATGATGGCATTTATTAAGTGCTTACTATGTAAAAAGCACTATTCTAAGGGCTGGGGAGGTTACAAGGTAATCAGGTTGTCCCATGAGGGGCTCACAGTCTTAATCTCCATTTTACAGATGAGGTAACTGAGGCACAGAGAAGTTACGTGACTTGCCCAAAGTCCCACAGCTGACAATTGGTAGAGCCAGAACTTTAACCCATGACTTCCGACTCCAAAGCCTTTGCTCTTTCCACTGAGCCACACTTCTTCTCTGCAATAATAATGGTATTTGTTAAGCACTTACTATATGCCAAGCACTGTTCTAAGCACTGGAGGAGATACAAGGTAATCAGGTTGTCCCACGTGGGGCTCACAGTCTTCATCCGCATTTTACAGATGAGAGAACTGAAGCCCAGAGAAGTGAAGTGATG